>NC_141873.1:147618431-147921461 GCF_056163025.1 Triticum urartu | reverse complement strand
CGCGCTACAGCCAAAGTTTCTGTTTTTGTTCTGCACATAGTAAACAAGCAATCTAATCATCCTAAAACCAAAGCTTGGCACATTATTTTTTATAATACAATGGATATATATAAGGGGATAATTATTTACAGAGAAACTTCCATGAAAAATTCTACATTGTTTCCGTGAGCATGAACACGAGTGCTCAAGGTCGACCCTCACTTCTTCAATGCATAACATTCCAATCACTTCTCTTTTTGAAAAAGCTTTTTGGGCATGAGAGGCAAGTAATTTTTTTGTATTTTCATTCTTTAAAAAAATTGTATGTTTCACCCACAACTAAATAGAAACAAAAAAGGAAAAACAAAATCTACTTAGTGAAAAAAGCAAACAAGCACACACGAGAATATCAACCCCACGCTATTGCTCCCCGGCAACGGCGCCAGAAAAGACCAACCACTTAGGATGAAAAACTTCGACAATGAACCCAGCCGCCAAGAACCGGGCTACCACCTCACCAATAGCCTTACGCCTCTCTTCATTGAAACGGCGAAGGAATTGCTTGACCGGTTTAAACTTTGGATCAATGTTGAGAGTGTGCTCAGCGAGTTCCCTCGGGACACCTGGCATATCTGAAGGCTTCCATGCAAAGATATCCCGGTTCTCACGGATGAACTCGATGAGCGCGCTTTCCTATTTCGGATCCAGATTAGCACTAATGTTGAACTGCTTATATGAGTCGCCAAGAACAAAGTCAACTAGCTTAGTGTCGTCTGCCGACTTAAACTTCAATAAAGGATCATGCTCTATGGTTGGCCTCTTCAAGGACGTCATATCTGACGGGTTAACATTATCTTTATAAAATTTCAGCTCCTCTGTGGCGCAGACAGACTCAACATAAGCAGCGTCACCCTCTTCACACTCCAAGGCTATCTTGTGACTCCCATGCACTGTGATGGTGCCCTTGTGACCCGGCATCTTCAGCTGCAAATAAATATAACAAAGCCTTGCCATGAATTTAGCATAAGCCGGCCGCCCAAACAAATCATGATAAGGGATTTTGATCTTAACCACTTCAAAGGTCAACGTCTCAGATCTGGAATCATACTCATCTCCAAAGGCAACCTCCAAAGATATTTTACCCACTGGATATGCCGACTTACCAGGCATCACACCGTGAAAAACAGTGTTCCACGGCTTAAGATTTTTGTTTGTCAATCCCATGCGACAAAAAGTTTCATAATAAAGGATATTAATGCCGCTACCTCCATCCATGAGTACCTTAGCAAACTTGCATCCTCCAACCCGAGGTGCCACCACCAGCGCCAAATGACCCGGATTATCAACCCAGGGCGAGTGATCCTCACGGCTCTAGAGAATAGGGTGTTCAGACTATCGCAAGTAACGGGGCACCGCCGGCTCAACGGCGTTCACTACCCTTTTATGGAGCTTCTGATCCCGCTTACATAAACTCATGGTGAAAACATGGTACTGCCCACTATTCAATTGCTTCGGGTTACTTTGATAACCAGATTACTGCTGATTCCCCTGATTATTCTGTTGATTGTAACCACCCTGATTGCCTTGGCCTTGAAAACCAGAATTTGAACCGCCACCTCCATGACCTGGACCATGAGAACCGGATCCCGAGCCGCCATTCGGGCCATGGTTATTCTGGAAAAGATGGGAATTCTTGAACTCCTTCATGATAAAACAATCCTTCCACGAATGTTTAGATGGCCTCTCCTGTATTCCATGCCTCGGACGCGGCTGATTCATTATTGTCTCGAGGTCAAGTTCTCCCCCTCCAGACTGAGCCGGCCTCCCCTTGCGACGTTGGTTATTATTCCGCGCACCCGTGTTGGCCATGAAGTCTAAATTTCCATTAGCTCTTCGCTTACCATTACCACCCTGACTAGATGGGTTATATTGTTGTCCCTTCATGCCGCTACTCTTCTTTCCCTTGCCCGTCTTTTCGTCATCATACTCGGGGTCCTTGGTACTATCAGAGTCAGCATATTTGACAAGGGCTGCCATGAGCTCCCCCATGTCACCGCAATGGCGCTTAAGTCACCCAAGCTTCTGTTTAAGAGGGAGGAAACGACAATTTTTCTCCAACATTAAAACTGCTGAGCTGACATTGATATTATCTGACGAGTGTATGATAGTTGAGACCCGGCGCACCCAGTTGGTTGTTGACTCGCCTTCACCTTGGACACAAGACACCAAATCCACAATCGACATAGGCTGCTTGCACGTATCCTTAAATTTTTGAATAAACGGGCCTTCAGCTCCGCCCACGACCTTATGGATTTGGCGGGCAGTCCCTTCAACCAAGTACGAGTCGGCCCTTCTAACATCATGGTGAAATACTTAGCACACACAGCCTCACTAACATCCGGCATCTCCATGGCCATCTCATAAATTTCAACCCAAGCTTCAGTAGGTTGATTTGCTGTGTAATTAGGCACCTTGCGAGGACCCTTGAAGTCCTTGGGCAAACGCTCGTTCCGCAGAGCCCACACTAAACAAGGCACACCCAAGGTCTTAGAGGTCACGCCTGTTTCCACTGAGGTTGTAAGGTAAACCGGAGACTGCCGGTGAGCCACTTGCTGGGCCGCCAGCTCGGCCTCCCGACGCGCCCTGCCCTGATCTACCAGAGCCTGAGCATTGGCATCATCGCGTGCTGGGTCATGTCCACGGGGCTGGTTACGGCGATGTTCAGTACTTGAAACCGCTGGTGAGTCAATGTGCCTGCTGTAACTCCGGCTTGGATGAGGGGTTGAGTGAATCCGCTCACGACTATAAGAATAAGCCGCTTGCTGCTCCAATGTTGTCCGAAGAAGTTCTCTGGCCCTCCGCATTTCAATCGTCGTTGGAGACTCGCCTTCAACCGGCAGAGCCGCCAATCGTGTTGGTGTAGCAATCATATTGTCCAAAGGGTTGGAATAATGATCTGGCAGTGTCAAAACATGTTGAGGCGGGGTATTGTTCACACGTGGAGAGCCCATCACTCGTGGCTGAACCGGCGCTCCACCCCCAGGTGCTTCAGCCATCCGGTTTACCACCGGTGGGTCACTGGTCCCTGCTCCAGGCATGTTAAAGAGGTTTCTTGGCTCACTAACCGGGGTTAGATGACTCTGGTGTCTCCTTCTCATGACCTCATTTGAAGCATTCTGATCCAACGTGAGCCGGAAGGAGTCGGCTTGGATTCGTTGCGCCTGTGCGTCCAAAACGGCCCGTTCTGCAACCATCCTGGTGTTCTCAGCCGCCAAGTCTTCCTTAGCTTGACCGATCTCATCTCGCAACTTAGCCACTTACACCTTATGCTCATCTTGGTTGTTCGGGGTTACCTCCACCCCCATCAAAGTCGCCAGTGCCTCCAACAACTCGATGAGAACTTGAGCCGACGGGCGCGCAGAGCCACCAGCACCAGCTGTCGCCGCAGCCATTGAGCTAGAGGTCATGGTCGCGGCGGTTGATGAACCGAGCACCGGTTGTGTACCATCCATGAAAACCACAACTCTGTTCGGCGGCTCATTGGGGTCTGGAATACTGTCACCATGAGAATAGCCCCCAAGCCGGCCGTCTTGAAGTTGATACAATGAGTTGGTCTCGCGTGTGGACGACCCACCATCAGAATAGATGGCTGTCTCATCGCCATATATAGATCCATCCTC
Source organism: Triticum urartu (assembly GCF_056163025.1). Taxonomy (NCBI): domain Eukaryota; kingdom Viridiplantae; phylum Streptophyta; class Magnoliopsida; order Poales; family Poaceae; genus Triticum; species Triticum urartu. The sequence continues at coordinate 147,917,802 of NC_141873.1, read as the reverse complement.
AATTTCCGCCCCATGGATAAAACCAACAAAGGCACGCTTCATGGAGGGTTGAACTCGTGCAGGTCGTGCACGCGGAGCCGTCTCGATGATGTCGGTGCAGATGGCTGGCCCAGGGCCCGGTTCGCCGACCTTGCCAATGAAGACGTGGATTCCGCCAAAGGGGACCCGGTACCCGTACTCGATTGAGCCGACCTCGGGACCCCAGCCTGCATCGTCGATGTAGAGCTTGCCGCGACTATGTTGGAAATATTCCCTAGAGGCAATAATAAATTGATTATTATATTTCCTTGTTCATGATAATCGTTTATTATCCATGCTATAATTGTATTGATAGGAAACTCAGATACATGTGTGGATACATAGACAACACCATGTCCCTAGTAAGCCTCTAGTTGACTAGCTCGTTAATCAATAGATGGTTACGGTTTCCTGACCATGGGCATTGGATGTCATTGATAACGGGATCACATCATTAGGACAATGATGTGATGGACAAGACCCAATCCTAAGCCTAGCACAAAGATTGTGTAGTTCGTATGCTAAAGCTTTTCTAATGTCAAGTATCATTTCCTTAGACCATGAGATTGTGCAACTCCCGGATACCGTAGGAGTGCTTTGGGTGTGCCAAACGTCACAATGTAACTGGGTGGCTATAAAGGTACACTACAGGTATCTCCGAAAGTGTCTGTTGGGTTGGCACGAATCGAGACTGGGATTTGTCACTCCGTGTAAACGGAGAGGTATCTCTGGGCCCACTCGGTAGGACATCATCATAATGTGCACAATGTGATCAAGGAGTTGATCACGGGATGATGTGTTACGAAACAAGTAAAGAGACTTGCCGATAACGAGATTGAACAAGGTATCGGGATACCGACGATCGAATCTCGGGCAAGTATCGTACCGCTAGACAAAGGGAATTGTATACGGGATTGATTAAGTCCTTGACATCGTGGTTCATCCGATGAGATCATCATGGAACATGTGGGAGCCAACATGGGTATCCAGATCCCGCTGTTGGTTATTGACCGGAGAACGTCTCGGTCATGTCTGCTTGTCTCCCGAACCCGTAGGGTCTACACACTTAAGGTTCGGTGACACTAGGGTTGTAGGGATATGTATATGCAGTAACCCGAATGTTGTTCGGAGTCCCGGATGAGATCCCGGACGTCACGAGGAGTTCCGGAATGGTCCGGAGGTAAAGAATTATATATAGGAAGTGCTATTTCGGGCATCGGGACAAGTTTCGGGGTCACCGATATTGTACCGGGACCACCGGAAGGGTCCCGGGGGTCCACCGGGTGGGACCACCTGCCCCGGGGGCCACATGGGCTGTAGGGGGTGCGCCTTGGCCTATATGGGCCAAGGGCACCAGCCCCAAGAGGCCCATGCGCCTAGAGATAAAAAAAAAGGGGGGGAAGAGTCCTAAAAGGGGAAGGCACCCCTAGGTGCCTTGGGGAGGAGGGATTCCTCCCTTGGCCGCACCCCCTAGGAGATTGGATCTCCTAGGGCCGGCGCCCCCCCCCCCTTGGACTCCCTATATATAGTGGGGAAGGAGGGCCTCTCAACCTACGCCTTGGTGCCTCCCTCTCCCTCTCCAACACCTCCTCCTCCTCCTCCATAGAGCTTGGCAAAGCCCTGCCGGAGTACTGCAGCTCCATCACCACCACGCCGTCGTGCTGCTGCTGGAGCCATCTTCCTCAACCTCTCCTCCCCCTTGCTGGATCAACAAGGAGGAGACGTCGCTGCTCCGTACGTGTGTTGAACGCGGAGGTGCCGTCCGTTCGGCGCTAGGATCTCCGGTGATTTGGATCACGACGAGTACGACTTCATCAACCCCGTTCTCTTGAACGCTTCCGCGCGCGATCTACAAGGGTATGTAGATCCACTCCTCCCTCTTTGCTAGATGACTCCATAGATAGATCTTGGTGACACGTAGGAAAATTTTGAATTTATGCTACGTTCCCCATCAGTGGCATCATGAGCTAGGTTTATGCGTAGTTTCTATGCATGAGTAGAACACAAAGTAGTTGTGGGCGTTGATTTTGTTCAATATGCTTGCCGTTACTAGTCTTATCTTGATTCGGCGGCATCATGGGATGAAGCGGCCCGGACCGACCTTACACGTACTCTTACATGAGACTGGTTCCACCGACTGACATGCACTAGATGCATAAGGTGGCTAGCGGGTGTCTGTCTCTCCTACTTTAGTCGGATCGGATTCGATGAAAAGGGTCCTTATGAAGGGTAAATAGCAATTGGCATATCACGTTGTGGTTTTTGCGTAGGTAAGAAACGTTCTTGCTAGAAACCCATAGCAGCCACGTAAAACATGCAAACAACAATTAGAGGACGTCTAACTTGTTTTTGCAGGGTGTGCTATGTGATGTGATATGGCCAAAAGGATGTGATGAATGATATATGTGATGTATGAGATTGATCATGTTCTTGTAATAAGTATCACGACTTGCATGTCGATGAGTATGACAACCGGCAGGAGCCATAGGAGTTGTCTTTATTTATTTATGACCTGCGTGTCAACTTAAACGTCATGTAATTACTTTACTTTATTGCTAAAGCGTTAGCCATAGTAGTAGAAGTAATAGATGACGAGACAACTTCAAGAAGACACGATGATGGAGATCATGATGATGGAGATCATGGTGTCATGCCGGTGACAAGATGATCATGGAGCCCCAAGATGGAGATCAAAGGAGCTATATGATATTGGCCATATCATGTCACTATTATTTGATTGCATGTGATGTTTATCATGTTTATACATCTTATTTGCTTAGAACGACGGTAGTAAATAAGATGATCCCTCATTAAAATTTCAAGAATGTGTTCTCCCCTAACTGTGCACCGTTGCTAAAGTTCGTCGTTTCGAAGCACCACGTGATGATCGGGTGTGATAGATCCTTACGTTCACATACAACGGGTGTAAGACAGTTTTACACATGCAAAACACTTAGGGTTAACTTGACGAGCCTAGCATGTACAGACATGGCCTCGGAACACAAGAGACCGAAAGGTCGAGCATGAGTCGTATGGTGGATACGATCAACATGAAGATGTTCACCGATGATGACTAGTCCGTCTCACGTTATGATCGGACACGGCCTAGTTGACTCGGATCATGTAATCACTTAGATGAATAGAGGGATGTCTATCTGAGTGGGAGTTCATAAGATGAACTTAATTATCCTGAACATAGTCAAAAGGTCTTCGCAAATTATGTCGTAGCTCGCACTTTAGTTCTACTGTTTAGATATGTTCCTAGAGAAAATTTAGTTGAAAGTTGATAGTAGCAATTATGTGGACTAGGTCCGTAAACTAAGGATTGTCCTCATTGCTTCATAGAAGGCTTATGTCCTTAATGCACCACTCAGTGTGCTGAACCTTGAACGTTGTCTGTGGATGTTGCGAACATCTGACATACACATTTTGATAACTACGTGATAGTTCAGTTAAACGGTTTAGAGTTGAGGCCCCGAAGACGTTTTGAAACGTCGCGAAACATATGAGATGTTTCGAGGGCTGAAATTGGGATTTCAGGCTCGTGCCCACGTCAAGAGGTATAAGACCTCCGACGATTTTCTTAGCCTGCAAACTAAGGAGAAAAGCTCAATTGTTGTGCTTGTGCTCAGATTGTCTGAGTACAACAATCACTTGAATCCAGTGGGAGTTGATCTTCCAGATGAAATAGTGATGGTTCTCCGAAGTCATTACCACCAAGCTGCTAGAGCTTCGTGATGAACTATGATATATCAGGGACATATATGATGATCCTTGAGATATTCGCGATGGTTGACACCGCGAAAGTAGAAATCAAGAAGGAGCATCAATTGTTGATGGTTGGTGAAACCACTAGTTTCAAGAAGGGCAAGGGAACAAAGGGATACTTCATGAAACGGCAATTCAGCTGCTGCTCTAGTGAAGAAACCCAAGGTTGAACCCAAACCCGAGACTAAGTGCTTCTGTAATAAGGGGAACAGCCACTGGAGCAGAATTACCCTAGATACTTGGTAGATGAGAAGGCTGGCAAAGTCGATAGAAGTATATTGGATATACATTGTGTTAATGTGTACTTTACTAGTACTCCTAGTAGCACCAGGGTATTAGATACCGGTTCAGTTGCTAAGTGTTAGTAACTCGAAATAAAAGCTACAGAATAAACGGAGACTAGCTAAAGGTGAGATGACGATATGTGTTGGAAGTGTTTCCAATGTTGATATGATCAAGCATCGCACGCTCCCTCTACCATCGAGATTGGTGTTTGCGTTGAGCATAGACATGATTGGATTATGTCTATCGCAATACGGTTATTCATTTAAGGAGAATAACGGTTACTCTGTTTATTTGAATAATACCTTCAATGGTCTTGCACCTAAAATGAATGGTTCATTGAATCTCGATCGTAGTGATACGCATGTTCATGCCAAAAGATATAAGATAGTAATGATAGTACCACCTACTTGTGGCACTGCCACATAAGTCATATCGGTATAAAACGCATGAAGAAGCTCCATGTTGATGGATCTTTGGACTCACTCATTTTTAAAAAGTTTGAGACATGCGAACCATGTTTGTTGGTAGATATGCATGAAGAAACTCTATACAGATGGATCGTTTGGACTCACTTGATTTTGAATCACTTGAGACATGCAAATCATACCACATGGGCAAGATGACTGAAAGCCTCGTTTTCAGTAAAATGGAAATAGAAAGCAACTTGTTGGAAGTAATACATTTTGATGTGTGCAGTCCAATGAGTGCTGAGGCGTGTAGTGGATATCGTTATGTTCTTACTTCACAGATGATTTGAGTAGATGTTGAGTATATTTACTTGATGAATCACGAGTCTGAATTATTGAAAGGTTCAAGTAATTTCAGGGTGAAGTTGAAAGATCGTCGTGACAAGAGGATAAAATATCTATGATATGATCATAGAGATGAATATCTGAATTACGAGTTTGGCACAGAATTAAGACATTGTGGAAATTGTTTCACAACTAATACAGCCTGGAACACCGTAGTGTGATGGTGTGTCCGAACATCATAACTGCACCCTATTGGATATGATGCATACCATGATGTCTCTTATCGAATTACCACGATAGTTTATGGGTTAGGCATTAGAGACAACCACATTCACTTTAAATAGGGCACCATGTAATTCCGATGAGATGACACCATATGAACTATGGTTTAGAGAAACCTAAGCTGTCATTTCTTAAAAGTTTGGGGCTGCGACGCTTATGTGAAAAGGTTTCAGGATGATAAGCTCAAACCCAAAGCGGATAAATGCATCTTCATAGGACACCCAAAACAGTTGGGTATACCTCCTGTCTCAGATTCGAAAGCAATAAGGGATTGTTTTTAGAATCGGGTCCTTTCTCGAGGAAAAGTTTCTCTCGAAAGAATTGAGTGGGAGGATGGTGGAGACTTGATGAGGTTATTAAACCGTCTCTTCAACTAGTGTGTGGCAGGGCACAGGAAGTTGTTCCTGTGGCACCTACACCAATTGAAGTGGAAGCTTGTGATAGTGATCATGAAACTTCATATCAAGTCACTACCAAACCTCGTAGGATGACAAGGATGCGTACTACTTCAGAGTGGTACGTAATCCTGTCTTGGAAGTCATGTTGCTAGACAACAATGAACCTACAAGCTATGGAGAAGCGATGGTGGGCCTGGATTCCAAAATGGCTCGAGGCCATATAATCCGAGAGAGGATCCATATATGAAAACAAAGTGTAGACTTTGGCAGAACAGCTCGATGGTCGTAAGGCTGTTGAGTGCAGATGGATTTTAAAAGGAAGACGGACAATGATGGTAAGTATTACCATTAAGAAAGCTCAACTTGTCGTTAAGATGTTTTCCGACAAGTTCAAGGAGTTGACTACGATGAGACTTTCTCACTCGTAGCGATGCTAAGAGTCTGTTGGAATTATATTAGCGATTACTGCATTATTTATGAAATCTTGCAGATAGGATGTCAAAACATTGTTTCCTCGATGATTTTCTTGAGGAAAGGTTGTATGTGATACAACCGGAAGGTTTTGTCAATCCTGAGAGATGCTAATAAGTATGCAAAGCTCCAGCAATCCTTCTGAGGACTGGAGTAAGCATCTCGGAGTTGGAATGTATGCTTTGATGATGATAAAAGATTTTGGGTTTATACAAAGTTTATGAGAAACTTGTAATTCCAAATAAGTGACTGGGAGCACTATAGAATTTCTGATAAGTATATGTTGACATATTGTTGATCAGAAATGACGTAGAATTTCTGGAAAGCATATAGGGTTATTTGGAAAGTATTTTTCAATGGAAAGCCTGGATTAAGCTACTTGAACGTTGAGCATCAAGATCTATAAGGATAGATCAAAACGCTTAATGGTACTTTCAAATGAGCACATACCTTGACATGATCTTGAAGGTGTTCAAGATGGATCAGTCAAAGAAGGAGTTCTTGCCTGAGTTGTAAGGTATGAAGTTAAGACTTAAAGCTCGACCACGGCAGAATAGAGAGAAAGGACGAAGGTCGTCCCCTATGCTTAAGACATAGGCTCTATAGTATGCTATGCTGTGTACCGCACCTGAAATGTGCCTTGCCATGAGTCAGTCAAGGGGTACAAGAGTGATCTAAGTATGGATCACAGGACAGCGGTCAAAGTTATCCTTAGTAACTAGTGGACTAAGGAATTTTCTCGATTATGGAGGTGGTAAAAGAGTTCGTCGTAAAGGGTTACGTCGATGCAAGCTTAACACCTATCCGGATAGCTCTGAGTAGAGATACCGGATACGTATAATGGAGCAACAATTTAGAATAGCTCCAAGTAGAACAGTTATTTGAAATGGCTCCAAATATAGCGTAGTAGCTGCATCTACAAGATGACATAAGAAATTTGCGAAGTACATACGGATCTGAAAGATTCAGACCTGTTGACTATAACATCTCTCACAAGCAAAACATGATCAAACCCAGAACTCATTGAGTCTTAATCACATGATGATGTGAACTAGTTTAGTGACACTAGTAAACTCTTTGGATGTTGGTCACATGGCGATGTGACCTATGAGTGTTAATCACATGACGATGTGAACTAGATTATTGACTCTAGTGCAAGTGGGAGACTGTTGGAAATATGCCCTAGAGGCAATAATAAATTGATTATTATATTTCCTTGTTCATGATAATTGTTTATTATCCATGCTATAATTGTATTGATAGGAAACTCAGATACATGTGTGGATACATAGACAACACCATGTCCCTAGTAAGCCTCTAGTTGACTAGCTCGTTGATCAATAGATGGTTATGGTTTCCTAACCATGGACATTGGATGTCATTGATAACGGGATCACATCATTAGGAGAATGATGTGATGGACAAGACCCAATCCTAAGCCTAGCACAAAGATCGTGTAGTTCGTATGCTAAAGCTTTTCTAATGTCAAGTATCATTTCCTTAGACCATGAGATTGTGCAACTCCCGGATACCGTAGGAGTGCTTTGGGTGTGCCAAACGTCACAACGTAACTGGGTGGCTATAAAGGTACACTACAGGTATCTCCGAAAGTGTCTGTTGGGTTGGCACGAATCGAGACTGGGATTTGTCACTCCGTGTAAACGGAGAGGTATCTCTGGGCCCACTCGGTAGGACATCATCATAATGTGCACAATGTGATCAAGGAGTTAATCACGGGATGATGTGTTACGAAACGAGTAAAGAGACTTGCCGGTAACGAGATTGAACAAGGTATCGGGATACCGACGATCGAATCTCGGGCAAGTATCGTACCGCTAGACAAAGGGAATTGTATACGGGATTGATTAAGTCCTTGACATCATGGTTCATCCGATGAGATCATCGTGGAACATGTGGGAGCCAACATGGGTATCCAGATCCCGCTGTTGGTTATTGACCGGAGAACGTCTCGGTCATGTCTGCTTGTCTCCCGAACCCGTAGGGTCTACACACTTAAGGTTCGGTGACGCTAGGGTTGTAGGGATATGTATATGCAGTAACCTGAATGTTGTTCGGAGTCCCGGATGAGATCCCGGATGTCACGAGGAGTTCCGAAATGGTCCGGAGGTAAAGAATTATATATATGAAGTGCTATTTCGGGCATCGGGACAAGTTTCGGGGTCACCGGTATTGTACCGGGACCACCGGAAGGGTCCCGGGGGTCCACCGGGTGGGGCCACCTGCCCAGGGGGCCACATGGGCTGTAGGGGGTGCGCCTTGGCCTATATGGGCCAAGGGCACAAGCCCCAAGAGGCCCATGCGCCTAGAGATAAAAAAAGGGGAAGAGTCCTAAAAGGGGAAGGCACCCCTAGGTGCCTTGGGGAGGAGGGATTCCTCCCTTGGCCGCACCCCCTAGGAGATTGGATCTCCTAGGGCCGGCGCCCCCCCCCCTTGGACTCCCTATATATAGTGGGGAAGGAGGGCCTCTCAACCTACGCCTTGGTGCCTCCCTCTCCCTCTCCAACACCTCCTCCTCCTCCTCCATAGAGCTTGGCGAAGCCCTACCGGAGTACTGCAGCTCCATCACCACCACGCCGTCGTGCTGCTGCTGGAGCCATCTTCCTCAACCTCTCCTCCCCCCTTGCTGGATCAAGAAGGAGGAGACGTCGCTGCTCCGTATGTGTGTTGAACGCGGAGGTGCCGTCCATTCGGCGCTAGGATCTCCGGTGATTTGGATCACGACGAGTACGACTTCATCAACCCCGTTCTCTTGAACGCTTCCGCGCGCAATCTACAAGGGTATGTAGATCCACTCCTCCCTCGTTGTTAGATGACTCCATAGATAGATCTTGGTGACACGTAGGAAAATTTTGAATTTATGCTACGTTCCCCAACAGACTACTCTTGGTCATCCGGCCCACAGCGTATCCCTTGATCCCTTCGAAGCTGCCCTTCAAGAACTTGAAACCACCATGCGCTGGCCCCACGGTGGGCGCCAACTGTCGTGGAATTGTCACGGCAGATGTCCTAGCGAAAGGACTTAGTCGTGGAGCCATCGCAGCTAGGTTAGCTTAAAGGGGTTAGACAGGACAAAGGACACATGAGTTTATACTGGTTCGGCCCCTTGCTATGAAGGTAAAAAGCCTACTCCAGTTGAGATGGTATTAATTGGGTTCCGATTACCAGGGAGCGAATATGCTTAACCTAGCTTTCGATCTCTCTTGTTTCTTGTCCTGAACCGCCGCCGGGTCGTCCCTTATATACACAGGTTGACGCTCAGGGGCTTACAGAGTCCTGGACGGCTCATACACAACGTGTCCGGCTCGGTGACTAATTACACATGCCTTATACTACAAGTCATACATATATGGCGGTTTACACCTCCGGGCCTTGAGCCGCCTTCGGGTTTTGGGCCTCTAATAAGCCTGCTTCGTGAACTGCCCTCTTAACAGGCTCTGTCATAATAAGCCACCAGCGGTATAACCCGGCCCCTCCTGGGCGGGTCATACCTAGTAGTTATATCCCCAACAAAGCTTCTTATGATGTTGTATTACCGAGAGGGCCCAGAGATATCTCTCCACGCAACCCAACAGACTGAAGGAAATATGCCCTAGAGGCAATAATAAAGTTATTATTTATTTCCTTATAATCATGATAAATGTTTATTATTCATGCTAGAATTGTATTAACCGGAAACATAATACATGTGTGAATACATAGACAAACAAAGTGTCACTAGTATGCCTCTACTTGACTAGCTCGTTAATCAAAGATGGTTATGTTTCCTAACCATAGACAAAGAGTTGTTATTTGATTAACGAGGTCACATCATTAGTTGAATGATCTGATTGACATGACCCATTCCATTAGCTTAGCACCCGATCGTTTAGTATGTTGCTATTGCTTTTCTTCATGACTTATACATGTTCCTATGACTATGAGATTATGCAACTCCCGTTTGCCGGAGGAACACTTTGGGTGCTACCAAACGTCACAACGTAACTGGGTGATTATAAAGGAGCATTACAAGTGTCTCCAAAGGTAGATGTTGGGTTGGCGTATTTCGAGATTAGGATTTGTCACTCCGATTGTCGGAGAGGTATCTCTGGGCCCTCTCGGTAATACACATCACATAAGCCTTGCAAGCATTACAACTAATATGTTAGTTGTGAGATGATGTATTACGGAACGAGTAAAGAGACTTGCCGGTAACGAGATTGAACTAGGTATTGGATACCAACGATCGAATCTCGGGCAAGTAACATACCGATGACAAAGGGAACAACGTATGTTGTTATGCGGTCTGACCGATAAAGATCTTCGTAGAATATGTAGGAGCCAATATGGGCATCCAGGTCCCGCTATTGGTTATTTACCGGAGACATGTCTCGGTCATGTCTACATTGTTCTCGAACCCATAGGGTCCGCACGCTTAAGGTTACGATGACAGTTTCATTATGAGTTTATGCATTTTGATGTATCGAAGGTTGTTCGGAGTCCCGGATGTGATCACGGACATGACGAGGAGTCTCGAAATGGTCGAGACGTAAAGATTGATATATTGGAAGCCTATGTTTGGACATCGGAAGTGTTCCGGGTGAAATCGGGATTTTACCGGGTTACCGGGAGGTTGCCGGAACCCCCCGGGAGCCATATGGGCCTTCATGGGCCTTAGTGGAAAGGAGAAAGGGGCAGCCCAAGGTGGCTGCGCCACTTCCCCCTCCCCTAGTCCTATTAGGACTAGGAGAAGGTGGCCAGCCCCCCTCTCCCTCTTTCCCCCTTTGGGGAATCCTAGTTGGAATAGGATTGGAGGGGAGTCCTACTCCCGGAAGGAGTAGGACTCCTCCTGCGCCTCCCTCCTTGGCCGGCCAGCCTCCCCCCTCTACTCCTTTATATACGGAGGCAGGGGACACCTCTAGACACACAAGTTGATCCTTGAGATCTATTCCTTAGCCGTGTGCGGTGCCCCCTGCCACCATATACCTCGATAATACTGTAGCGGAGTTTAGGCGAAGCCCTGCTGCTGTAGTACATCAAGATCGTCACCACGCCGTCATGCTGACGGAACTCTTCCCCGACACTTTGCTGGGTCAGAGTCCGGGGATCGTCATCGAGCTGAACGTGTGCTCGAACTCGGAGGTGCCGTAGTTTCGGTGCTTGATCGGTTGGATCGTGAAGACGTACGACTACTTCCTCTACGTCGTGTCATCGCTTCCGCAGTCGGTCTGCGTTGGGTACGTAGACAACACTCTCCCCCTCGTTGCTATGCATCACATGATCTTGCGTGTGCGTAGGAAATTTTTTGAAATTACTACGAAACCCAACACAGACGCCTTCGGAGATACCTGTAGAACACCTTTATGATCACCCAGTTACGAAGTGACGTTTGATAGCACACAAGACATTCCTCCGGTATCCGGGAGTGGAATGATCTCACGGTCTAAGGAACTGATACTTGACATGAAGAAAGTTGTAGCAAATAACCAAACGATCTGATGCTAAGCTTATGGTTGGGTCTGTCCACCACATCATTCTCCTAATGATGTGATCCCGTTATGAAATGACAGCTCGTGTCCATGGTTAAGAAACCTTAACCATCTTCTATCAACGAGTTAGTCTAGTAGAGGCTTACTAGGGACACGGTTTAGTTTATGTATTCACGCATGTATTTAAGTTTTCGGTCAATACAATTCTAGCATGGATAATAAACATTTATCATGAACGGGAAATATGATAATAACCAATTTATTACTGCCTCTAGGGCATATTTCCAACACCTTTTGGTCGCAGCGTATCGTTGGTGGGCAAGCTCGGATGTTAGCTCAAAGCTCTTTCGGGTCTGGCATGGGGTGATCTGCGATGCATCCTATCTTTTACACATGACGTCATTGTCACCACTATCAATCCTTGTTGTCCACAGGTAGGATCAACACTTCACAGCCAGGAGTAAGAGGGTAGGCGGCCCTTGGTGTATGCCTTGCTACAATGTCCGGCGTTTTTATTTTGAAGGCGTGGTTTCTCTCCTAGTCAGTAGTCTAGGGTGCTTCTTGGTTGGGTGGCTACTCGTTTACTTATTTTTTTCATCTTTGATCTATCTTCTCCCTCACGGCTTTGTATGGTTCCCTTGTTGCTTTATATATAAAGCAAGATGAATGTCCTTGTTCAAGAGACAAAGCAATTTGTACTCTTTCCCAAAAAAATATATATAATAAATTTTGGCCAGAATAATAACAACCTTATTGTCTATAACAACGCTCTCCAAGTGGAAATTCAGGCAATCAAAATAGGAATGTCACTAGCCATTGAGTGGTCTAGTCTTTCTATCATTGTGCAATCAGATTCGCTAGGAGCATTGTCTTTGACGAACGGGAGTTTAAACATTGTAAGATTGATAGATCACATAATAGAGTAGCCCATAGTCTTTCAAACTATGCTCGGACTGCCTGAAGCACACCCTGTTGGTTGCATATGGCTTTAGATTTTCTTTGAAGTCTTGTAATGGCTGATTGTAACTCTATGTGGTTGTTTGGATACAATTCAGTTTCTAGAAAAACGGATTTTAGGAGAAATTATAGGAAAACGAGTTTTAGTTAGTTATTCTGTGAACACAAGTTTTTGGAATTCTTTGCTTGGATTAAGAAGCTGTTTTTACAAAACCATGTTTGGGTTAGATTAGACACATTGATCTGAATGAACTGGATAAGTACGCTATCCAAACAACCCCTTATCCAAACAATGTTAGTCTTAAACATGTTTTAGGATTATAAACGACTTTAGAGGAAACCAAACAACCGATTTAGGTCAGGAAACCAAACTGGATAAGGGGTTTCCTCTAAACACGTGTTTTAGGATCCAAACAACCCCAACTGGTTTGGAATAAAAACTCCCTTCTCGCCACAAAAAAAAAAAAACTACCTGATTCCCCGCATGTTTTTTTTAACAACCTTATTTTGCCATGGCCCTTTTTTCTACGAGTCGTCGAGTGAAAAAAAAACCAAGCGGGTCAAAGTCATACGCTCCTCGTGAAGGTTCAAGGCAGCAGCACTCTTGGCGACGGCCTCTCCGAGTTTGGTCGTGATCGTCCGCAGCCTCCTCGAATCGAAGCAAAACAACAAGATAAGCACCAGCTTTCCGAAGCCGACGCAGCCTCCAATCCCACCCCGTCAATATCCATCCGACCCGGCCTCTCCTCGGTCGCTTTCTCTAACGGGATCCGCCAAGTCGCCAACATTATAAATCCAGCGCCCGAGCGCCTCCCCCTCCCAGGACTGAATCTTGTTCGCGCCCTACAGCCCAAGAAAGAAAACAAGACCACCATATATATATATATATACGGCTCACGGGAGTTGATCAGCGGCTTTCTTTTCCCTGCCCCTGTCGCGGAACCTCGCTTGGTTCTCGGTTGATCGTAGGAGTTTCTTCCTCCGGGTTCTGTTCGTCGGGCGTCGGGATCATGGTGGCGGCGGTGGACGCGGTGGCGGAGAAGGTGGTAGCGCAGCTCCGGGAGGAGTGCGCGACCCCGGCGACGCGGCTGGATGGCGTGGCGACGGCCATGGAGGAGGAGATGAGGGCTGGGCTGCACGAGGACGGCGGCAGCAAGATCAAGATGATCATCTCCTACGTCGACAACCTCCCCATCGGGTAACTCCCCCCGACCCTTCTCAATCCCAATCTGCTTATGGTAAATACATAAGAGAACAAAATTATCTTTTTCATGGCAAATTTCTCGGACGAACGAACCAAAAATATCTGCATATGAATTTCATCGATTTGCTTTCTAATGAGCATTAAGAGCAGGAAGCAGCACACATATGATAGCATTGATGGCTCTGCCTTAGCATCAAGTTCATTGTCTGAGTCGATTTGATAATAATTATACTATGTACTAGTAGTAGTTGGCTTCACCTAGCTAGCTGGGTTGGTGGCGAGGCTGGGTTTCTCGTGCTGACAGATGGTGGGAGTGGCACCATGCTGCGTGTTGACAGATCTTCTTGAACAAGTGCGCATGTGACGGATCGTAGTACTACACGTTCTGTGTGTGTTTTTTTGCATCCGCGTGTCCACTTGCACGCCGGCATCCGTGCCGCTTGTGCGGCGGCAGCACGTGCGTGCCCTGCTGCCCACCTGCGTGTCCGGATGTCAACCCGTGTAAAACGGCCTAGAATTTACCACTCTACGTATGTAAAATATCTCGTTTGCGACTGTGGGTGTCGGTGGAACGTTTGCTATTTAATAACTGGCCTGCGAACGCCTTCTCATCAGTGAATTCCATTTGAATATTCTTACATGCTTTCTAGAGCTTGAAGTTATATTTGGACTTGAATTTCAACGAAGTGGGTATTTTTCTAAAAGAACTTAGTACTACCTCCGTTTCAAAATAATTCAAGTTCTATATTTGTCATAAGTCAAACTTCATTAAGTAATTTAAGTTTGACCAAGTTTATACAAGAATATGTCAACGTCTACAGCACCAAATATTCTTCATTAGATTCATTATGAAATATATTTTTCTATTATATATATTTGATATTGTAGATTTTAGCAGACTTTTCTATATATTTGGCCAATTTGGAATTGAGGGACTACTCGCTATTAGAACCATAATAGCTTACTTTTTAATTTGTAAATGCTTCTTAGTTAGTGACACTTTCAACTAAAAGATTGAAGTTTCACCTCATAGTATGCTTGCGTGATTACCGTTTGTTGCGACTGAATCTAGGAGTGAAGAAGGCTTGTTCTACGCACTGGACCTTGGAGGAACAAACTTCCGCGTGCTTCGTGTGCAGCTTGCTGGCAAGGACAAGCGCGTTGTCAAGCTTGAATCCAGGGAGGTCTCTATTCCTCCTCACCTCATGTCAGGCAGCGCTGCGGTTAGTACACATGCTTTGCAGTTTCCAAGTCTCATTACCCTGTATTGTTGGTACCTGAATGTGATGGTCTCGTTGGCACATTTGACCTTGTGCTCATGCCTCCTCAGGAGTTGTTTGGCTTCATCGCGTCCGCGCTAGCCAAGTTTGTTGCAGATGAAGGAGATAACAAAGTGTTGGATGGCAAGCAGAGGGAGCTGGGCTTCACGTTCTCTTTCCCCGTGAGGCAGTCGTCCATTGCGTCGGGCACCCTGATCAAGTGGACAAAGGCGTTTGCCATCGATGACGCGGTACGTATTCCATGCTTTGTGGAGATGCATTCAAGAAAATCCAGCTTTTAATCAGAGTTGTGCCATTTGCTTGACAAATATATCTGAAATTACCTTTGAAATTTTTTACAGATCGGCGAAGATGTAGTCGCGGAATTGCAGACGGCCATGGAGAAGCAAGGTGTCGACATGCGTGTGTCTGCATTGGTAGGTTCTCTTATCTTCTCTTCTGAACCGATGCGATTAGCGTTTGCATTTTTCTCAATCGCACTAACACGATCTTCTGTTGGTTACATATTTGACATTACTTGTTCATGGTTCAGATCAACGACACCGTAGGGACACTGGCTACGGGCAGCTATAACGATGAAGATGTTGTCATCGGCGTGATATTAGGTACCGGCTCAAATGCCGCATATGTAGAAAAGGCAGACGCCATACCCAAGTTGGAAGGAGAGTTACCAAAATCAGGAAATATGGTAAGGTTTATAGGCCTGTTCAATTCCAAATAACTAATGTGCACTGCACAAGATCACTTATCTAATTCATTCATGTCTTCTGACTGTACTTTTCTGTGTTTCAGGTTATAAATACCGAATGGGGCAACTTCTCTTCTTCATGCCTTCCGATCACAGAATATGATCAAGCATTAGACAAGGAGAGCCTAAATCCTAGAGAGCAGGCAAGCTTGTAGGACTTACACAATTGGCATTCATGTTAAACCTTAGCTTGCAATGCCCTAACATTCATTTCTTTTCCAGATCTTCGAAAAGTTAATATCCGGAATGTATCTTGGTGACATCGTGAGGCGGGTGCTTCTTAAAATCGCCTCGCGGTCTTCGATTTTTGGTCACATTAAACGCACCAACCTCAAAACTCGCTTCATTCTGAGGTATATTTGCATTGCTAACTGTGTTATATGTAGCGATCAGTAATGTTAGAGAACAGATAATCCATGGCATTATGTTTCTAGTTCATTGGTTTTGTGTAACATATGACTGGACGCGGCGCAGTGCTGACCGCTTCTCCTCTTCTCATGTGTGACATTCAGGACTCCTGATATTTCCGCGATGCACCATGATGAAACCCCTGATCTGACGATTGTAGCTGAAAAACTGGCAGAAACCCTGAAGATCAAAGACACGTCCTTGGAGACTCGGAAGATGGTCGTCGAAATCTGCGACATCGTGACCAGCAGGTCTGCCCGGCTGGCTGCTGCCGGGATTGTGGGGATAATCAGGAAGATTGGTAGGGGCACCCCAGGCGACAAGAGGAGGACAGTCATCGCGATCGACGGCGGGCTGTTTGAGCATTACGCCAAGTTCCGGCAGCGCCTGGAGAGCACGCTGGTGGAGCTGCTTGGCGAGGAGGCGTCGGAGTTGGTGGCGGTCAAGCTCACAAAGGACGGTTCGGGCGTCGGAGCTGCCTTGATTGCTGCTGCTCACTCTCAGTACCTCAACTGATCAAGTTGGAGCTTTTCTCAGACAGTTATTTGACTCTAGTGTTCTTTGTACATTTCAAAGAAGCCTGATGTGCTTCTGTCAAACTAATGTTTAATCAAAATGGGTCCGCCTTATATGTTTGCTGTTGAAAGCTCCAGTGTCTGAAGTTTGTAACTGAACTACTGTGGTGTTCCATAGAAACCAATTTAGGACGTTTCCCACATATCCGGAAGGTTTTGTGAAAGTGGAACGGGGCTTTTCTTGTTCTCCGAACAACTGAAAACAGAGCTGATTACTAATTTCTGAATCTTGTGGAAGACCTTGTGTAGCCCAAAGAAATTAATGCTCAAGGCCCTGCCAAAAACTCCAGATAACTCTTGAGTACTAGACAGGAGTGAAATAGATTTCTTTATTTTTTTATAGGATTTAGGTTTTTTATAAGGGGAGTACCCCGGCCTCTGCATCGTGAGAGAAACACAAACACGGTTTCACTGCCACTACAAAATATGCCCTCATCCTGTGTTATTTTCTTGTGAATAAATGGAAATATTATCAATGCTTTTGTTTCTCCCATATTTGGAGAACGTTGGCAATGTAAATTAACAGAATTAACAAAGAGGCAGACCATGTTTTCTTTCTTTTCAATGTATATTCGGACAAATACCGAATTCTTGGCAATGACTAACTAAATGGTAATACCTTTTAGACACAAACCAACATATCTTTGTTGGAGTTGGTAGAATAATCTAGGGTAAGAAGACATTCGTTTCTCAAATATTGCTTGAGTGTACACTACGGTCCTCGACTCTAAAACTATGCAAATAATCGCCAAATCTAAAAACTAGTAAAAGGATGCTCCTCAGACCCAACTTAAGAAACAGAGAGTCAAATTAAAATAATTAAAGCTTCTCTGAAGTTAAAAAAAATATCTTTCTCATGATTTTGAAATTGATAGACAGAACCTAAGGAAAAGATTCTTTTCTTTATCCCCAGAAAAAGCAAAATTCTTTGGAAATCTTGTTATTCTGAAGGAAAAAATCTCTTAGTTCCTTTGTCCTAACATTTTTTTTCTCGAGAAAACGCAAAAGTGCGTTTCATTGTATTGAAAAGAAGGGGTTTGGTACAATCCTCCTTTGTCCTAACATTTCTATAATAAATAAACAAAATGCATTTTCTAGATTTTTGGATGATGTGGACTGTGGAGGTGATCTAACCGACACATTCTCATAGGAGCCCATGGATAAGAAAAACACGTATTTACAAAAACAGGACCACATATATTACAGAGAGGAGCCCTTTTTACGCCGGAAGAAGAAAATGCAGGAATTTTTGTCATTGGATCTTATAATGTCCTACTTGATTAGATATAGAGACAAAAAGATCTCCCACAAAAGAAGATAGAGAGATGAAGAGATGGTACAAAAAAGATGTATTGGCACTTTCAAAGCAGTTATGTCCGCTAGCTTTTTGTGGCCATGGGAACCAGCTGGGACACCCTCAAACCCCCTTTTATTTTTTTAAAAAGGATCGGCACTTCTCGTATAAATGGAATGAAATTTCTCGAATTTCACACAGGAGATCATCCTCAACAAGGCCTTGTGGGCTGTTTTTTTGCTCCAAATATTTTACTTAATAAGAATATCATGTGAAATTTATTTGGTCCAATCCTATGATGTCTTTTTAAGCTGGGCTAACACATTTCCATTGCTTCCGTAATCAAAACACAAAGTACGTTATGGAACACAAGACATTTGATAAGGTTAACAGCGCACATTTGGTGCTTTTACCAAAAAGACCAGGAGCTAGCAGTCCTAACGACTTCCGACCGATCAGCCTTGTTCACAGCCTAGCAAAAATTGTGTCTAAAGTGCTCGCAAGGAGATTAGCCTCTGTGCTCCCACATATAGTTGGTGAAAATTAAGGTGCAGTTTTAAAAGGTCATTCGCTGCATGAGAATTTTAAATTGGTCCAAGAGTCAGCCAAGCTTTTGAAGGAAAGAAGATGCAAAAGCCTCATAATTAAACTGGACATTGCAAAGGCCTTCGACACGGTTGCGTGGCAGTTCCTTCTTGAGGTCTTAAAGAGGATTGGCTTTGGTCCTAAATGGTGTGCTTGGATTGCCATGCTACTAAGAACCGCCTCTACTAAAATCTTGCTGAATGGAATTCCCGGAGTTAGTTTTTGGCACGGTCGTGGCCTTAGGCAAGGAGATGCCCTTTCTCCCATGCTATTTACAATTGCCATGGATATGTTAAGCAAGTTATTTGACAAGGCAGAGGAATTTGGAGTCATTGAGAAATTCACTAACAACCATGCCATTCCTCAACGTTTGTCCGTATACGCGGACGATGTCATTCTCTTTCTTAAGGCTGCACATAATGAGGTAGAGGCAACTAGAGTACTTCTAAATATTTTTGGGAGTGCCTCAGGTCTGAGATGTAACATGAACAAAAGTTCAATAACTCCAATTTCCTGCAAGGATCAGCTGATTGCCGAGTTTGGTAACACCTTAAACTGTCAGATTGAACAACTTCCCATAAAGTATTTGGGTCTACCGCTTAGTCTGAAAAAATTGCGCAAAGCGGACTTTCAGTGCTTGATTGACAAGATCAGGAACAAATTAGGGACATGGCGAACCGGCTTTCTGTTTCAGAGTGGTCGTTTAATATTGGTTCAGGCCGTGCTTTCGGCTATACCAATTTTCCACCTCATGTCGTTGGATCCACCTCCGTGGGTGTTCAAGGCCATTGATAAAATTAGGAGAGCTTTTCTTTAGAAGGGTACTGAAGTTGTGAATGGTGGCCATTGTTTAGTGAGTTGGAAATATGTTTGTAGACTGAAGGAGTGTGGTGGCTTGGGCATACTGGACCTTGAGATTATGAATTCTGCTCTCAAGTTGTGTTGGGCGTGGAAGGCTTGCGGCTCGAGTGGTTTTGGGAAATGGGCAGCGATGCTACTTCTGGACGGATAGATGGATGGAGGGGGCCACTGTTGCAGATTATGCACCGGATGTTATTAACGCTGTCCCAACAGTCGTCAGAGAAAGAAGAACTGTTGCAGATGCAATGATTGATGGAGCTTGGATTAAAGATATTAAGGGGCAGATTTCTATTCGTACCTTTCATCAGGTGTTAAACTTATGGGAGATCGTTACCAATATTCATCTTGATCCCTCGAATGAAGATAAGTGGACTTGGACTTGGGAAGCAAAGGGAGATTATTCAGCAAGGTCTGTTTATAATGCGCATTTTTGTGCTGCGGTAAAATGCAGCATGGCCAGTGGTATCTGGAAGACTTGGGCGCCTCTGAAAATTAAACTTTTTCTATGGTTGGTCGTCAGAGGGCATGTATGGACAAACGACCGTCTTGCCAAACGTGGTTTGCCTCACCAGGATGCTTGCTGCTACTGTCATAACACTCAAGAAACCGTTCATCATTTATTCATAGGTTGCTCGGTCGTGCAGATTATTTGGAATATGGTGCTTCAGTGGGCTGGTTTGAGTGAGATAGTGCCTCAAGGATTACCGTCTCTCCAGGATTGGTGGCACAATGCTAGACTCATTACTCAAGGAACTAAGAGGAAATCTCTGAACTCCTTAGTTCACTTGATCATCTGGAGCATATGGCGCGAGAGAAACAAAAGAGTCTTTGATAATCGCTTCACGCCTTTGCAAAATGTCGTTGATCAAATCAAAGCTGACGCTAGGTAGTGGGAGGTGGCAAGTTTTGGTCGTTTGATCCTTCATTAACTGCATGTTATTGTGTTCGGCCTGTAGGGGCTTTTTTGCGTGCTAGTTGTTTCTCGGTTGGGGGTGTAGTTCGTTTTTCTATTTTTTTCTGAGTTGTTTTGAATTGGTCGTGTTGTTTATCCCCTTTTCTTTAATATAATACATGCAGCTCTCCTGCATGGTTCAAAAAAAAAACACAAGACGGGAAAGAAGGGGAAGACTAGTTGGTGCATTAATAGGAGACCCGCTAAAGAGGCAAGCACTCGAACATCTTCTACAGAGCAAAAACCTATTATCACTCTAATAACCGAGTTTAACAGGGGTAAGATAAATAAAATCATTTGTGATAAGAGCGGGTCCATCCTACGATCTAAGGGTCCATTTGGTTTACATGGTTTTCAAATTAATCGAATAGAAAAAGTAAACGATTAGGGTGCCCTGCTCGCTCCAATACATAGAAATTTTTCATAAGGTCTCACCTAATGCTAAGAATCTTAAGGAATCATATGAATATAGACACAACCCTAAGGAATGTATTAGTACTACTATTCCTGTGAAATTAATGCTTAAACATATGGGGGAAATGACATGATGGAAATCTCGTAGGAATCCTCCAAAAATTCTCCAAAGCGAATGAGCCCTAAGGGTAGAAATAAGATTTTATCTAGGATCCAAATCCTCTTCTTTCCCTCCAATTTTCCTTTGTTACAAGTGTTGAGGGTCACAGTTCAACAACAAAGTGTTGAGATAGGAAAAGTAAACGATTAGGCCTCCTTTGTTTCATAGGATAGAAATGTTGTAGAAATAGAAAAATCATAGGAAGTGAGATGACATGCATCTCAATTCCTATAGAGAAAGAGATGTCATTTGATGCATAGGAGAGAAAATTTTCCATTGAGTCTTAGCTAATGTTTTTTCCTCCAAAATATGAAGGATTGATTCCTATCCTATATAGGAATAGAAATCCATTCCTACAAACCAAAGGATCTCAAAGGAAATTTTTCTATGCAAATTCTATCCTATAAAAATCATATGACATTCCTACAAACCAAAGGAGGGCTAAGGTGCCCAGCCTACTCAAATACATAGGGATTTTCCGTAAGGTCCCACGCTCATCCCTTTTTTTTGACGAAAATGCTATCAGCGTTCATTAAAGGGTACGTAGAAGAAAAGGAATTCTAGGTTATACATGTTGATCCCAAGTGCAGTAGCCGAACACCAGGCACCAGAAAGGAAGCCCTACTAGGTTAATCTGACTCTGATGGTCTATGGATCGGGTTGAAGACTCTGGAGCGCATAGCCTAAAGCCAGAGCCCCATGTCGTTCCTAATCTGGAGCAGGACCTGCGCCGGCGTGCAGCTTGCGTTCCTTCCACGTGTTCCACCATACAAGTGAAAAGAATTCTTCCCGCAAAAAAAAAGTGAAAAGAATTCTGTAGGAGCCGCACAAAACAATTTTTCTGCTATTAAGAGCAGGCCTGTTCCTGTATTATGGTCATTATGTTTGGAATGGAGATACAGAATCATATATGCATACAGTGTTATACTCAAATCCTGACCGTTTGTGATAAGCATATATAGAAAATGATGCTTGGGTTAGATCCTACACGTAAGAGTGTCAAACCCTTTAAAAAATAGACAATGCTTGTCGGATCCCTAATCTGCGGCTGCTCAACATCGCCTTGCGAACAAGAGGGCCATAGCTGCAGCGCATGATTGACGAGGAGCCTTGGCGAGAGTTCAGCATCAAAGATTCCAACGAAATCCTTGGCAGTCTTCCATGTCGTCATTAGATCCATCCAATAGACGAGCAATGGCCTCCTTCGTCAGGCTCCTTTCTTCAACTAGGGAATATTATAACGCATGAGTAATTGTCATGCTGTGAATGGTGGTCACTTATAAAACTCTAACTTCTCCTAATTTGATAGATGAGGCAAATCCTATGGCTCCGCTTCGAAAAAAAATTCATTCTCTGAGGATGAAAACTCTACTGTGTTCTAGATGGATTAGTGGCTTTCAAAAGGTCACAACTGCGAAGTGGCGCCACACCTTTTCGCCCATATCCACGCGTGAGCCACTCGATTCTGCACAACCAGGGAAGGTGTGGGAGGTGGCTTATCCCTAGTGGAGAGACGTTCGTCCGAACATCCACGTTGATGCATGTTGTGAGTTTTTTCACATGCTGCAGCGGACAAACATTATTCTGCTTCAATATGACTCTGTAATAAATGCTCTAGTATGGGCGTGGGAAGGTGACCGTTGCTTCTTTGCTCGGACGGTCTACTGGGCTTTTTTTGGTGGACGTGTGGCAGCAGCAGGAGTAGATAAAATTTTGCGCTCAGGTGCACCCATGACTTGCAAGATGTTCGCTTGGTTAGTCATGCAGGATAGGTGATGAACTTCCCCGCAAAAAAAAGGATAGGTGATGAACTACCCCCCTCCCCAGTCTTGCCCACGATGATTTGCTGTAATGGTGGTCTTTCAAGATTTCATACTAGTCATGAGGACACTTTGGACATGATGAAACGATGTGGTCTTCAATAGGATCATTTCTCTACAAGTGTGGTGTTGCGGTGCACCTATGACGGGGGCATCAACTGGAGTACCACATCTATGTTTCGTGTAAAGCAGCTTTGTTTCTATGTTCATGATAGGTCCTTGGAAAAACTCACATGGCTTTCCCACATTTTTTGAATATATTTTTTTAACACAGTACAACTATGGATGCTTATATACACACATAAACACTCGTCCGTATAAACGCACACACACCTTATCTACATGAGCATCTCCGAGATACAACGCCGCACAATATCTTGAGATTGATAAAGTCACCACACGCGTCTCGTAGTCGATGGAAACATCTCCTCATTTCCTTAAAACATCAATAACATTTAAACTCTCCAACAGTTCCCTCATTTCCTTGTATTTCTTAAGCAACTTGGGCTTAGGGATGGCAATGGGTCGGGTTTGGGGCGGGTGAAGCTGGTCCAAATCCAATCCATGACCCATCTTCCTACCCTCTGCCTATCCACCAAATTATTCATGGGCACAACTTATGCCCATGCCCAAACCCGCTGGATACCCACATACCTATGGAGCTCCATGGGCATAGAAAAGTCAGCATGAAGCCTTCCCAAAGATCAAATTAGTTCATTGTCATTCACTCACAAATGACAACATAAGCTACATGCATAAGTAGGCAACAAGTAATACGATGAGTCCTTAAGTATGACATACCAGAGGTTGATTCTGCAGCATATAGCTTATGGCACCAGTTGCATATTGCCTGCCATTTCCCATTGATTCGCTCTTTCTACTATCACTGGCATATGGCCTCACATGTCATACGGGTATCCATTGGATATCCATGGAGCACAAACTATAACCGTGCCCAACCCGGCTGTTCGTGGGTATCCATATCCACGGACCCATGGGCAGAAATGCGCTCCATACCCTTGCCCAACCGGGTCGGGTATCCATGGGTATCCAGATCCATGGATAAAATTGTCATCCCTACTTATGTAACCTACTGTTATTGCGCAAAAAGAAAGATGTAAGAGCAACTCCAACGCGGTGACCCATTTCGTCTGCGCGCGTCCGTTTGGGTCGGCGCGAACAGAAAGGTCGGCCCAACGCGCCGACCAAACAGACACGCGTCCGTTTTTCGTCCGCCTGTCGACCCATTCCCGACCCATTTTTTAGCCGGATTTGCGTCGGCGCGGACACGAGACATATGCGTGCACCCGCCTACTCCTCCCCCTGGCCCGCTGGCCGGTGGCACTATGACCCCCTCAGTTTGACTGTACACTAATCATACACGCAAATGTGTACGATCAAGATCAAGGACTCACGGTAAGATATCATAACACAACTCTAGACATAAATTAAAATAATACAAGCTTTATATTACAAGCCAGAGGGCTCGAATACATAAGCTCGAATACACAAGTCGGCGGAAGCAAAAATATCCGAGTACAGACATAAGCTAAACAAGGTACCATAAGATGGTAGCACAAAAGTAGCAACGATCAAAAGGCAAGGCCTCCTGCCTGGGACCTCCTAACTACTCCTTGAAATCAAACTCCACGTAGAATCATCCTCGGGATCCTCTGGCTCCTGAACTCCATCATCTGGTCGCAACAACCGGGTATAGAAAGTGGAAAAAGGGGGAGCAAAGCAACCGTGAGTACTCATCCAAAGTACTCGCAAGCAAGGATCTACACTACATATGCATTGGTATCAATGAAATGGGTAGTATCTATGGACTGAACTGTAGAATGCCAGAATAAGAGGGGGATAGCTAGTCCTATCGAAGACTACGCTTCTGGAAGCCTACATCTTGAAGCATATAGAAGAGTGTAGCTGATAAGTTAACCAAGTATCACGTATAGCATATTCCTACCCGGCGATCCTCTCCTCATCGCCCTGTGAGAGAGCGATCGCCGGTTGTATCTCGCACTTGAAAGGGTGTGTTTTATTAAGTATGCGGTTCTAGTTGTCATAAGTGAAGGAAATATGCCCTAGAGGCAATAATAAAGTTGTTATTTATATTTCCTTATATCATGATAAATGTTTATTATTCATGCTAGAACTGTATTAACCAGAAACTTAGTACATGTGTGAATACATAGACAAACAGAGTGTCACTAGTTTGCCTCTACTTGACTAGCTCGTTGAATCAATGATGGTTATGTTTCCTAACCATAGACATGAGTTGTCATTTGATTAACAGGATCACATCATTAGAGAATGATGTGATTGACTTGACCCATCCGTTAGCTTAGCACGATGATCGTTTAGTTTGTTGCTATTGCTTTCTCCATAACTTATACATGTTCCTATGACTATGAGATCATGCAACTCCCGAATACCGGAGGAACACTTTATGTGCAACCAAATGTCACAACATAACTGGGTGATTATAAAGGTGCTCTACGGGTGTCTCCGATGGTGTTTGCTGAGTTGGCATAGACTGAGATTACGATTTTTCACTCCGATTGTCGGAGAGGTATCTCTGGGCCCTCTCGATAATGTACATCACTATAAGCCTTGCAAGCAATGTAGCTAATGAGTTAGTTACGGGATGTAGCATTACGGAACGAGTAAAGAGACTTGCCGGTGATGAGATTGAACTAGGTATTGAGATACCCACGACCAAATCTCAGGCAAGTAACATACCGATGACAAAGGGAACAACGTATATCGTTATGCGGTTTGACCGATAAAGATCTTCGTAGAATATGTAGGAACCAATATGAGAATTCAGGTTCCGCTATTGGTTATTGACTGGAGATGTGTCTCGGTCATGTCTACATAGTTCTCGAACCCGTAGGGTCCGCATGCTTAACGTTCGGTGATGATCGTATTATGAGTTTATGTGTTTTGATGTACCGAAGGTAGTTCAGAGTCCCGGATATGATCACGGACATGGCGAGGAGTCTCGAAATGGTCGAGACATAAAGATTGATATATTGGACGGCTATATTTGGACACAGGAAGTGTTCCGGGTGATTTCGGAGAAAACCGGAGTGCTAGAGGGTTACCGGAACCCCTCCCCCCCCCCCCCCCCGGGGAAAAGTTAGGCCTTCATGGGCCATAGGAAAGAGGGAAGGCAGCCCACAAGGGGCAGCCGCGCCCCCTCCCTATAGGGAGTCCGAATTGGACTAGGGAGGGGGCGCCCCCCTTTCCTTCTCCTCTTCCTCTCCCTTCCTTCCTTCCCCTTCTCCTCCTAGTAGGAATAGGAAAGGAGGAATCCTACTCCTACTAGGAGGAGGATTCCTCCTCCCTTGGCGCGCCACTAGGGCCGGCCGGCCTCCCCCCTTGCTCCTTTATATACGGGGGCAGGGGGCACCCTAGGGCACACAAGTTGATTGTTTCCAGCCGTGTGCGGTGCCCCCTCCACCATAATCCACCTCGGTCATATCGTAGTGGTGCTTAGGCGAAGCCCTGTTCCGGTAGCATCATCATCACCATCATCACGCCGTCGTGTTGACAAAGCTCTCCCTCGACACTCTGCTGGATCGTGAGTTCATGGGACGTCACCGAGCCGAACGTGTGCAGATCGCGGAGGTGCCGCACTTTCGGTACTAGGATCGGTCGATCGTGAAGACGTACGACTAAATCAACCGCGTTGTCATAACGCTTCTGCTTACAGTCTAGGAGGGTACGTAGACAACACTCTCCCTTCTCATTGTTATGCATCACCATGATCTTCCGTGTCCGTAGGAATTTTTTTGAAATTACTGCGTTCCCCAATAGTGGCATCAGAGCCAGGTTTATGCGTAGATGTTATATGCACGAGTAGAACACAAAGGAGTTGTGGGCGTGGGTATATACATATTGCTTGCCGTCACTAGTTGATTCTTGATTCGACAGTATTGTTGGATGAAGCGGCCCAGACCGACATTACTCGTACGCTTACGCGAGACTGGTTCTACCGACGTGCTTCGCACACAGGTGGCTGGTGGGTATCAGTTTCTCCAATATTAGTTGAATCAGATTCAATAAACAAGGTTCTTTCTGAAGATCAAAAAGCAATCACTATACTGCGTTGTGGTTTTTGATGCGTAGGAAAGAACGATTCTTGCTCAGCCCGTAGCAGCCACGTAAAACTTGCAACAACAAAGTAGAGGACGTATAACTTGTTTTTGCAGGGCATGTTGTGATGTGATATGGTCAAGACATGATGCTAAATTTTATTCTATGAGATGATCATGTTTTGTAACACAGTTATCGGCAACTAGTAGGAGCCATATGATTGTCGATTTATTGTATGAAATGCAATCGCCATGTAATTGCTTTACTTTATCACTAAGCGGTAGTGATAGTCATGGAAGCAATAGTTGGCGAGCGACAACGATGCTTCGATGGAGATCAAGGTGTCAAGCCGGTGACGATGGTGATCATGACGATGCTTTGAAGATGGATATCAAAGGCATAAGATGATGATAGCCATATCATATCACTTATATTGATTGCATGTGATGCTTATCCTTTATGCATCTTATTTTGCTTAGTTCGACGGTAGCATTATAAGATGATCTCTCAGTAAATTTCAAGGTATAAGTGTTCTCCCTAAGTATGCACCGTTGCTACAGTTCGTCGTGCCGACACACCACATGATGACCGGGTGTGATAAGCTCTACGTTCACATACAACGGGTGCAAGCCAGTTTTGCACACGCGGAATACTCGGGTTAAACTTGACGAGCCTAGCTTATGCAGATATGGCCTCGGAACATTGAGACCGAAAGGTCGAGCGTGAATCATATAGTAGATATGATCAACATAGTGATGTTCACCAATGAAAACTACTCCATCTCACGTGATGATCGGACATGGTTTAGTTGATGTGGATCACGTGATCACTTAGATGATTAGAGGATGTCTATCTAAGTGGGAGTTCTTAAGTAATTTGATTAGTTGAACTTTAATTTATCATGAACTTAGTACCTGATAGTATTTTGCATGTCTATGTTGTTGTAGATAGATGGCCCGTGCTGTTGTTCCGTTGAATTTTAATGCGTTCCTAGAGAAAGCTAAGTTGAAAGATGATGGTAGCAACTACACGGACTGGGTCCGTAACTTGAGGATTATCCTCATTACTGCATAGAAGAATTATGTCCTGGAAGCACCGCTAGGTGACAAACCCGCTGGAGGAGCAACGCCAGATGTTGTGAACACCTGGCAGAGCAAAGCTGATGACTACTTGATAGTTCAGTGTGCCATGCTTTACGTCTTAGAACCGGGACTTCAACGACGATTTGAACGTCATGGAGCATATGAGATGTTCCAGGAGTTGAAGTTAATATTTCAAGCAAATGCCCGGATTGAGAGATATGAAGTCTCCAATAAGTTCTACAGCTGCAAGATGGAGGAGAATAGTTCTGTCAGTGAACATATACTCAGAATGTCTGGGTAACACAACCACTTGACTCAACTGGGAGTTAATCTTCCTGATGATAGTGCCATTGACAGAGTTCTTCAATCACTGCCACCAAGCTATAAGAGCTTCATGATGAACTATAATATGCAAGGGATGGATAAGACGATTCCTGAGCTCTTCGCAATGTTAAAGGCTGCGGTGGTAGAAACCAAAAAGGAGCATCAAGTATTGATGGTCAACAAGACAACCAATTTCAAGAAAAAGGGTAAAGGGAAGAAGAGGAACTTCAAAAAGAACAGCAAGCCAGTTGCTGCTCAAGTGAAGAAACCCAAGTCTGGACCTAAGCCTGAGACTAAGTGCTTCTACTGCAAAGGAACTGGTCACTGGAAGCGGAACTGCCCCAAGTATTTGGCGGAGAAGAAGGATGGCAAAGTGAAAGGTATATTTGATATACATGTTATTGATGTGTACCTTACTAATGCTCGGAGTAGTGCCTCAGTATTTGATACTGGTTCAGTTGCTAACATTTGCAACTCGAAACAGGGGCTACGGATTAAGTGAAGATTGGCTAAGGACGAGGTGACGATGCGTGTGGGAAATGGTTCCAAAGTCGATGCGATCGCCGTCGGCACGCTACCTCTACATCTACCTTTGGGATTAGTTTTAGACCTAAATAATTGTTATTCGGTGCCAGCGTTGAGCATGAACATTATATCTGGATCTTGTCTGATGCGAGACGGTTATTCATTTAAATCAGAAAATAATGGTTGTTCTATTTATATGAGTAATATCCTTTATGGTCATGCACCCTTGATGAGTGGTCTATTTTTACTAAATCTTGATAGTAGTGATACACATGTTCATAGTATTGAAGCCAAAACATGCAGAGTTGATAATGATAGTGCAACTTATTTGTGGCACTGGCGTTTAGGTCATATTGGTGTAAAGCGCATGAAGAAACTCCATTCTGATGGACTTCTGGAATCACTTGATTATGAATCACTTGGTACTTGCAAACCATGCCTCATGGGCAAGATGACTAAAACTCTATTCTCCGGAACAAGGGAGCGAGAAATAGAGTTATTGGAAATCATACATACTGATGTATGTGGTCCAATGAGCATTGAAGCTCACGGCGGATATCATTATTTTCTCACCTTCACAGATGATTTGAGCAGATATGGGTATATCTACTTAATGAAACATAAGTCTGAAACATTTGAAAAGTTCAAAGAATTTCAGAGTGAAGTGGAAAATCATCGTAACAAGAAAATCAATTTCTACGATCTGATCGTGGAGGTGAATATTTGAGTTATGAGTTTGGACTTCATTTGAAACAATGCGGAATAGTTTCGCAACTCACGCCACCTGGAACACCAAAACGTAATGGTGTGTCTGAACATCGTAACCGGACTTTATTAGATATGGTGCGATCTATGATGTCTCTCACTGATTTACCGCTATCGTTTTGGGGTCATGCTTTAGAGACGGCTCCATTCACGTTAAATAGGGCACCATCTAAATCCGTTGAGATGACACCTTATGAACTGTGGTTTGGCAAGAATCCCAAGTTGTCGTTTCTTAAAAGTTTGGGGTTGCGATGCTTATGTGAAAAAGCTTCAACTTGATAAGCACGAACCCAAATCGGAGAAATGTGTCTTCATAGGATACCCAAAGGAGACTGTTGGGTACACCTTCTATCACAGATCCGAAGGCAAGATATTCGTTGCTAAGAATGGATCCTTTCTAGAGAAGAAGTTTCTCTCGAAAGAAGTGAGTGGGAGGAAAGTAGAACTTGACGAGGTAATTGTACCTTCTCCCTTATTGGAAAGTAGTTCATCACTGAATTCAGTTCCAGGGATTCCTACACCAGTAAGTGAGGAAGCTAATGATAATGATCATGAAACTTCTGATCAAGTCACTGCCAAACATCGTAGGTCAACCAGAGTAAGATCCGCACCAGAGTGGTACGGTAATCCTGTTCTAGAAGTCATGTTACTTGACCATGACAAACCTACGAACTATGAGGAAGCGATGATGAGCCTAGATTCCGCAAAATGGCTTGAGGCCATGAAATCTGAGATGGGATCCATGTATGAGAACAAAGTATGGACTTTGGTTGACTTGCCCGATGATCGGCAGGCCATAGAGAATAAATGGATCTTCAAGAAGAAGACTGACGCTGACGATAATATTACTATCTACAAAGCTCGACTTGTTGCAAAAGGTTTTCGACAAGTTCAAGGAGTTGACTACGATGAGACCTTCTCACCCGTAGCGATGCTTAAGTCCGTCCGAATCATTTAGCAATTGTCGCATTTTATGATTATGAAATTTGGCAAATGGGTGTCAAAACTGCATTCCTTAATGGATATCTTAAAGAAGAGTTGTATATGATGCAACCAGAAGGTTTTGTCGATCCAAAAGGTGCTAACAAAGTGTGCAAGCTCCAGCGATCCATTTATGGACTGGTGCAAGCCTCTCGGAGTTGGAATATACGCTTTGATAGTGTGATCAAAGCATATGGTTTTATACAGACTTCTGGAGAAGCCTGTATTTACAAGAAAGTGAGTGGGAGCTCCGTAGCATTTTTGATATTATATGTAGATGACATATTATTGATCGGAAATGATACTGAATTTCTGAATAGCATAAAAGGATACTTGAATAAGAATTTTTCAATGAAAGACATCGGTAAAGCTGCTTATATATTGGGCATCAAGATCTATAGAGATAGATCAAGGCGCTTAATTGGACTTTCACAAAGCACATACCTTGATAAAGTTTTGAAGAAGTTCAAAATGGATCAGGCAAAGAAAGGGTTCTTGCCTGTATTACAAGGTGTGAAGTTGAGTCAGACTCAATGCCCAACCACTGCAGAAGATAGAGAGAAAATGAAAGGTGTTCCCTATGCTTCAGTCATAGGCTCTATCATGTATGCAATGTTGTGTACCAGACCTGATGTGTGCCCTGCTATCAGTTTAGCAGGGAGGTACTAAAGTAATCCAGGAGTGGTCACTGGACATCGGTCAAGAATATCCTGAAATACCTGAAAAGGACTAAGGATATGCTTCTCGTATATGGAGGTGACAAAGAGCTCGGCGTAAACGGTTACATCGATGCAAGCTTTGACACTGATCCGGATGACTCTAAGTCACAAACCGGATACGTGTTTTTATTAAATGGTGGAGCTGTCAGTTGGTGCAGTTCCAAGCAGAGCGTCGTGGCGGGATCTTTGTGTGAAGCGGAATACATAGCTGCTTCGGAAGCAGCAAATGAAGGAGTCTGGATGAAGGAGCTCATATCCGATCTAGGTGTCATACCTAGTGCATCGGGTCCAATGAAAATCTTTTGTGACAATACTAGTGCAATTTCCTTGGCAAAGGAATCCAGATTTCACAAGAGAATCAAGCACATTAAGAGACGCTTCAATTCCATCCATGATCATGTCAAGGAGGGAGACATAGAGATTTGCAAGATACATACGGATCTGAATGTTGCAGACCTGTTGACTAAGCCTCTCTCACGAGCAAAACATGATCAACACCAAGACTCCATGGGCGTTAGAATCATTACAATGTAATCTAGATTATTGACTCTAGTGCAAGTGGGAGACTGAAGGAAATATGCCCTAGAGACAATAATAAAGTTGTTATTTATATTTCCTTATATCATGACAAATGTTTATTATTATTATTCATGCTAGAATTGTATTAACCAGAAACTTAGTACATGTGTGAATACATAGACAAATAGAGTGTCACTAGTTTGCCTCTACTTGACTAGCTCGTTGAATCAATGATGGTTATGTTTCCTAAACATACACATGAGTTGTCATTTGATTAAAGGGATCACATCATTAGAGAATGATGTGATTGACTTGACCCATCCATTAGCTTAGCACGATGATCATTTAGTTTGTTGCTATTGCTTTCTCCAAAACTTATACATGTTCCTATGACTATGAGATCATGCAACTCCCGAATACCGGAGGAACACTTTGTGTGCTACCAAACGTCACAACGTAACTGGGTGATTACAAAGGTGTTCTACGGGTGTCTCCGATGGTGTTTGTTGAGTTGGCATAGATCGAGATTAGGATTTGTCACTCCGATTGTCGGAGAGGTATCTCTGGGCCCTCTCGGTAATCTACATCACTACAAGCCTTGCAAGTAATGTAGCTAATGAGTTAGTTACGGGATGTAGCATTACGGAACGAGTAAAGAGACTTGCCGGTAACAAGATTGAACTAGGTATTGAGATACCAACGATCAAATCTCGGGCAAGTAACATACCGATGTCAAAGGGAACAACATATCGTTATGCGGTTTGACCGATAAAGATCTTCGTAGAATATGTAGGAACCAATATAAGCATCCAGGTTCCACTATTCATTATTGACCGGAGACGTGTCTCGGTCATGTCTACCTAGTTCTCGAACCCGTAGGGTCCGCACGCTTAACGTTCGGTGACGATCGTATTATGAGTTTATGTGTTTTGATGTACCGAAGGTAGTTCGGAGTCCCCGATATGATCACGGACATGACGGGGAGTCTCGAAATGGTCGAGACATAAAGATTGATATATTGGACGGCTATATTCGGACACCGGAAGTGTTCCGGGTGATTTCGGAGAAAACCGGAGTGCCGGAGGGTTACCGGACCCTCCCCCCCTCGAGGAAAGTTGGGCCTTCATGGACCATAGGGAAGAGGGGAGGCAGCCCACAAGGGGAAGCCGCGCCCCCTCCCTATAGGGAGTCCGAATTGGACTAGGGAGGGGGGCGCGCCCCCCTTTCCTTCTCCTCTTCCTCTCCCTTCCTTCCTAACCCTTCTCCTCCTAGTAGGACTAGGAAAGGACGAATCCTACTCCTACTAGGAGGAGGATTCCTCCTCCCTTGGCGCGCCACTAGGGACGGACGGCCTCCCCCCTTGTTCCTTTATATACGGGGGCAGGGGGCACCCTTGGACACACAAGTTGATTGTTTCCAGCCGTCTACGGTGCCGCCCTCCACCATAATCCACCTCGGATCATATCGTAGCGGTGCTTAGGCTAAGCCCTATTCCGGTAGCATCATCATCACCTTCATCATGCCGTCGTGCTGATGAAGCTCTCCCTCGACACTCTGTTGGATCACGTGTTCGTGGGACGGCACCGAGCCGAACATGTGCAGATCACGGAGGTGTCGTACTTTCGGTACTAGGATCGGTCGATCGCGAAGACGTATGACTACATCAACCATGTTGTCATAACGCTTCCGCTTACGGTCTACGAGGGTACGTAGACAACACTCTCACCTCTCGTTGCTATGCATCACCATGATCTTGCATGTGCGTAGGATTTTTTTTGAAATTACTGCGTTCCCCAACAATAAGGTCGAAGTACAACTCCGGGTCGTCCTTTTACCATGGGACACGGCCATTCGAATAGATAAACTTTCCTGCAAGGGTGCACTACATTACCCAACACGCTCGATCCCTCTGGCCGGACATACTTTCCTAGGTCATGCCCGGCCTCGGAAGATCAACACGTCGCAGCCCTACCTAGGCACAACAGAGAGGTCAACACACTGGTGAAAGCACAAGTGCTCCCTGGGTGGTGTTGGTAATTAATGTCAACATATCTCCTATTGGACTAATGTTTTTATCTAGAATATTTCGGACAAGTTCAACAGATGGAGTGGCATGGACAAGAAGATGTGGAACCCCTTCAAAATGCTAAGGACAAAAGATTGGCTCAAGCTTTAAAGCTCAAGACTCTACATTTTACTTTTGGTGATCCAAGATCACATTGAGTCCATAGGAAAAGCCAATACTACTAAAAGGGGATGAGATGTTGCTTAATGGCTTGCTTGCTCAAAGTGCTTAGTGATGTGCTCCAAAAGTCCCCAAGCACTTTCTCATATCCACATATGTCCCAAACCAAAAGTCAAACTCGGCCCCACCGAAACAATCTATCTGGCGCCACCGAGTTCACTTGACATAGCCACTGCCAGAATCCCTAATCAGTTCGCTCTCACCGATGGGATCTCAGTCTCACCGAGATGGGCTCGCAAACTCTTTCTTACCTATTGCAATAATTTTGGTCCCACCAAGATATGCAATCGGTCCCACCTAGTTTGCTTGACCAACTCTCTGTTTTGCTTATTACCAAAATCGGTCCCACCGAGTTTATGTAATCGGTTAAACCGAGATGAGGTTTTACCCTAACCCTAGCACATCAGTCCCACCGAGTTGATCATATCGGTCCCACCGAAATGCCTAACGTTCACATTATGAACTAAGTCGGTCCGACCGAGTTTAACCATTCGGTCCCACCGAGTCTGGCAAATTGTGTGTAACGGTTAGATTTTGTGTGGAGGCTATATATACCCCTCCACCCACTCTTCATTCGTGGAGAGAGCCATCAGAACATTCCTACACTTCCAATACACATTTTCTGAGAGAGAACCACCTACACTTGTGTTGAGGTCAAGATATTCCATTCCAACCATATGAATCTTGATCTCTAGCCTTCCCTAAGTTGCTTTCCACTCAAATCTTCTTTCCACCCAATCCAAATCCTGTGAGAGAGAGTTGAGTGTTGGGGAGACTATCATTTGAAGCACAAGAGCAAGGAGTTCATCATCAACACACCATTTGTTACTTCTTGGAGAGTGGTGTCTCCTAGATTGGCTTGGTGTCACTTGGGAGCCTCCGACAAGATTGTGGAGTTGAACCAAGGAGTTTGTAAGGGTAAGGAGATCGCCTACTTCGTGAATATCTACCGCTAGTGAGGCAAGTCCTTCGTGGGCGACGGCCGTGATGGAATAGACAAGGTTGCTTCTTCGTGGACCCTTCGTGGGTGGAGCCATCCGTGGACTCGCGCAACCGCTACCCTCCGTGGGTTGAAGTCTCCATCAACGTGGATGTACGGTAGCACCACCTATTGGAACCACACCAAAAATCTCTGTGTCTCCAATTGCGTTTGCACACTCCAATCCCATCCCTTTACATTCTCGCAACTTGCATGCTTTACTTTCCGCTGCTCATATACTCTTGTCATGCTTGCTTGAAATGTATTGTGAATGTTTAAATTTGTGCTAAATCTCTACCTTAACTTGAAGAAAATAAAAATTGCTACTTTTATTTGTTAAGAGTCTATTCACCCTCCCCCCCTAGACACCTCTTCTCGATCCTTTAAATTGGTATCAAAGCATTGGTCTCCATTGCTTTGGTTTAAACACCTTTGGAGGAAGATGGATGAGTCTACGTTGGGGAGTCTTAGACGTAGAGTGCCTATTCTTGATGGAGAATACTTTCATGAGTGGAAAAATGAGATGCTTGTGATTTTCAATGAATATCATTTGAACAAGTATATTACTAGCCCTTGTGCACCTCATGTTGATCCTTTGCATGCTACCCCTTGATGAGTCTATTGACATGATTCGCAACCTTAGAACTATTAATCTTATCACTAGAGGTTTGCCTAGAAACTTTATTGGATGTTTGCCTACTCTTGATTGTGCCTACACTATGTGGAGATTTCTTGAGGAACGATTTCCAAACTATTCCTTGAAAAACTTAGATGAGATCCTTCATAAGTCTATTGCCTTGACTAAGATGAGTCCTAATGATACCAAGTATGGTGATTGTTTGTTTGAGCTTCATGACCTCATGCGTGCCAAAGGAGATGTTGGAATCATTAGCAATATCATTTCCGAAGTCATTAGAATCCATAGAGATGAACATTGTTACGGTCATACTTCTAATGAATCATCTTCTCTAGGAAATGATCAATTACCAGATAATGATGAACATGGATACTATGATGAGGATGATGATAGTGACTTTGATCTCAATGAGTGTATGAGACACTTTGGTCTTATGGCAAATCTTCGCAGCTACATGGCTGGAGGAAAGGAATGGGTCCTTGATAGTGGATGTACCGATCATATGACCGGAGACAAGGATATGTTTCGTGAGCTTGCTGAAAACGGCGGCCCTCGAAAGTACATCACTTTTGGTGATAACTCGAAGGGTAAGGTGGTTGGCCTTGGTAAGGTGGCCATCTCACATGATAGCTCCATACAAAATGTTATGCTCGTTGAATCTCTTGGCTACAATTTACTTTCCGTATCTAGACTTGCTGACTTTGGTTTCAATGTCCTATTTACTAAAGTAGATTGCCAAGTGTTTCGTAGAGATAATCATAAAATGGTCTTTATCGGTATACATAGAGGTGATCTATATATTGTTGATTTCACTAAAAAGGCTCAACCTAGAACTTGCTTAATTGCTAAATCCTCTAAAGGCTAGTTGTGGCATAGAAGGTTAGGCTTATGTGGGCATGTGAAATCTTGATAAGCTTATTAAAGGTGATCATATCCTTGGAGTAAAACATGTTATATTTGACAAGGATAGACTTTGTAGTGCTTGTCAAGCAGGAAAACAAGTTGGAGGAAGCCACCCCGTGAAGAACATCATGACCACGAGAAAACCGCTCGAGCTACTTCACATGGATCTCTTTGGTCCCAATGCCTACAAAAGTCTTGGTGGAAACTCATTTGGTCTAGTTATAGTCGATGATTTATCAAGATTTACGTGGGTGTTCTTTTTTGATGATAAATCGCAGGTCCAAAAGATCTTCAAGAACTTCGCTAGGAAAGCCCAAAATCATTTTGAAGTGAAGATCAAGAAGTTTTGCAATGACAATGGAACTGAGTTCAAGAACGCAAATGTGGATACCTTTCTTGACGAAGAACGGATTTCACACGAGTTCTCGGCTACGTACACGCCTCAACAAAATGGAGTTGTTGAGAGGAAGAACCGGACTCTTATTGAGATGGCGAGAATGATGCTTGATGAGTACAAGACAGCAAAACATTTTTCGGCAGAAGCGGTTGAGACGGCTTGTCATGCAACAAATCGCTTGTATCTTCACAAGCTACTCGGCAAGACGACATACGAGCTCCTCACCGGTAACAAACCCCAAGTTGGATACTTTTGAGTGTTTGGCTCAAAGTGTTACATTCTTGATAAGCATCATCGTTCTAAATTTGCTCCTAAATCTCATGAGGGTTTCCTACTCGGTTATGGCTCAAACTCTCACACTTACCGTGTCTACAACAATTTCACCCGAAAGGTTGAAGAGACAGTAGATGTGAAGTTTGATGAATCTAATGGCTCGCAAGTAGAGCAATTGCCAATTGATGTAGGAGACAAAGACCCTTCGGAAGCAATCCAAGACTTGTCTATTGGCAAAATTCGTCCAACAGAGGTGAAGGAAAGTACCTCGTCCGTCCAAGTGGAAGCTTCCACCTCATGTCAAGGTGAACCAAGAATTGACATGGAAGCATCCACAAGTGGGACACGCCAAGATGAGGAAAACGAGGAAGTACACCAAGATGAACCTCATCAACCTCCTTCTCCACCAAGACAAGAGAACGACAACATCAACAATGAAGAAGGCCAAGAAGAAGGACAAGATGAATAAGAAGATGTTCCACCCCGAACCAAGCAAAAGCTCTCATGAGTTCGAGCAAGAGTCTCAAGAGACCACCCCCTCGAGCAAATCTTCAATGATATTCAAACCAGGAGAATCACTCGCTCTAAAACTCGTTTGGCTAACTTTTGTGAACATTATTCATTCATCTCTAGCATTGAACCTATGAAGGTCAAACAAGCATTGGAAGATCCGGATTGGATAAATGCCATGCATGAAGAGCTACATAACTTTGAGAGAAACCAAGTGTGGACATTGGTCGAGAAGCCCGACAACAACCACAACATCATCGGTACCAAATGGGTGTTTCGCAACAAGCAAGACAAAGATGGACAAGTCATTCACAACAAAGCACGTCTCGTCGCCCAAGGCTACACTCAAGTCGAAGGTATGGACTATGGTGAGACATATGCCCACGTTGCTAGACTTGAGTCCATCCGCATCTTACTTGCCTATGCTAATCACCATGATATCACCTTGTACCAAATGGAAATTAAAAGTTCCTTTCTAAATGGTGAAATTGAGGAGGAAGTTTATGTTAAACAACCTCCCAACTTTGTTAATCCTAAGAAACCCGATCATGTTTACAAACTTCACAAAGCTCTTTATGGTCTTAAACAAGCTCCTAGAGCGTGGTATAAATGCCTAACTAAGTTCCTTATTGAAAAAGGCTTTGAGATTGGAAAGATAGATTCTACTCTTTTCACTAAAAGGGTTAATGGTGAATTATTTTGTGCCAAATTTATGTTGATGATATAATATTTGGTTCGACTAACCCTCATTTTAGTGAAAATTTTGGGAAGCTAATGTCAAAGAAGTTTGAGATTACTATGATGAGTGAACTCAAGTTCTTTCTTGGTTTGCAAATCAAGCAAACTAAGGAAGGCACCTTTGTTTCTCAAACAAAGTACACCAAGGACTTATTCAAGAAGTTCAACATGCAAGAAAGCAAAGTATGAAAACCCCCATGCCTACTAGTGGACATCTTGACTTGACCAAGGATGGCAAATCGGTTGACCAAAAGGTTTACCGATCTATGATTGGTTCATTGTTATATCTATGTGCCTCCTGTCCCGATATTATGCTAAGTGTGTGCATGTGTGCACGATAACAAGCGGTCCCTAAAGAATGTCATCTTAAGGCTATGAAAAGGATAGTGAGATACTTAATACATACACCAAATTTTGGCATTTGGTATCCTAAGAGGTCTTCTTTTGATCTTGTTGACTACTCCGATTCGGACTATGCCTGAGACAAGGTTGATAGGAAGTCCACTTCGGGTACTTGTCAATTTCTTGGTAGATCTCTTGTGTCTTGGTCCTCCAAGAAACAAAACTCGGTATCCTTATCCACAGCCGAAGCGGAATACGTTGCCGCCGGTTCATGTTGCGCTCAATTACTTTGGGTGACCCAAACTCTAAAAGATTATGGGATCAATGTGAAACATGTTCCATTGCTGTGTGATAATGAAAGTGATATTAAGACTGCTCACAATCTCGTGCAACATTCTCGAACTAAGCATATTGAAGTTCGTCACCATTTCATTCAAGATCACGTTGCTAAAGGTGATATTGATCATAAGCATGTTTGTACCGATAAGCAAATGGAGGATATATTCACCAAACCGCTTGATGAGAAAGTATTTTGCCATTTGAGAGGTGAATTGAACATCATTGATGCTTCAAACTTGGAGTAGGAACTCCATGTGAATACATGCAAGGCATGAGCCTATGACTAATCCTTGACTTTTCTCTTATGATGATGATCATGTGTCTTGGATATATCTGTACCCTTGCATGCTATCTAACCCTTGTAGGTACTTGGGTGAATCTAATTCTATGAGATTGCAACTCACTCACATC
The DNA here is from genome assembly GCF_056163025.1 of Triticum urartu. Classification (NCBI taxonomy): domain Eukaryota; kingdom Viridiplantae; phylum Streptophyta; class Magnoliopsida; order Poales; family Poaceae; genus Triticum; species Triticum urartu. Next base: position 147,878,294 of record NC_141873.1, on the reverse strand, counting down.
TTGAGCAACCTCTACATCACCAAGTCTCTACAACATGGTGGTTGAAGACAAGGAAGCATGAAACCTTTCAACATATCCTTTTGACAAGTTCTATATCAAATTTCATTTGGTATCAAATTTCATGATTGCCATGTTGGATACACAAGTGCTCCTCCTTGCAAAACTAACCCATGTAGGTAGATGAACTCCAATTACAAGTGGTGCTCCCAGTGAGCTACATCAACCCTTAGCATCCCACACAAGTTCAACTACATGATCAAGTACAACACCACCACCCAAGGTATGTAATTCCATCTTAGAGAAGCTTTATCCTAAGGCATGGGTCAAAGCAACTCAACAAGATGTGAATACATCAAAATGCTTAAACGAAAAAGGGTAACCCCATTTTGAGCTTAAACAATGAGTATGACCTATGATCAAGTGTTCTCACTTGACTCCTCAGTGTATATACTCTAACATAGGTGACTTTGTCGCCGCCCAATTCTAGATAAAGTTCTCTAGTGTTTCTGAGTTTTTGCCTTTGACCCTTGCATATTTGTTCTCCTTCCTTTAATCAAAAAAGAATTCATCTAGATTTTCTCTATTTTGTTCTGCATTCCCTGCATCCAATTCATTGCAAATCTTTGTGAGATCTTATTTTCCTAGTGAGCTGAGATGACTATTGCTCTTTCTCTGTGTTGAACTCGGTCCCACCGATTTATCACTTTCGGTCAAACCGAACCAATTCGGTGCTACCGAAGTAAACAACTGGTGTTACCGATTTCAGTACTCAGAAGACAATTTGCCGCTTGCACCCTGCACTTTTGTTTCAGCTCCACTCAATGATTCTTGTCCTCTACCAGCATCACATTCTATATGCTGCTTTGCTCTATGACTCAAGGACCAAACCTATTTTGACTCACACTCCAGAAGATCCCTTCATGGAAATTTATGTCAAAGGGGGAGAGAGAGCTCATATAAAAGCTTAATCATATCAAAAGGGGGAGAGAGAGGAATCACATCAAAGGCCCGAGATGCTTGGTGTTCAAGAGGGGAGAATTCACATGTCTTTAAGAGGGGAAAGACATGTTAGTTTGTGTTATGATTATTGTGTTTGTGATTTGATCTGTTTTGCTCTGATTTTGTTTCCCTACTTTCTCCCATTATCCAATAGAAGATTCAGGGGAGAAAGACTGCTAGGGAAGGAAGTATTTGAATTCATTACATACCTTTTACCTTCGGGAACATGTCTATATCCAATAGAGTACCCAGTACTTACACTCTACATGTCATCCCAGTCTTGGTACTCTTGTGGCTCTTTGGTTTGCTCTGTCGAGTAGTTGTACCTGTGTTATCTAACCTTGTTTACTCAGGTTCATCTCTTCCTAAGCCAGCTCAAGACCATAAGGTAAGTATATGCATCACACTCATGTGCATGAAGATTTCTTGCTAATGTACATATTGTTTGCAAGAAGGAATCATGAACATGAAGTTACACTTCACGTATTCACATCATTTGCTCTGATGCATATAGCCAAGATACATATAACACATTGCTTGCTCTGTCATGTTTATGCATTCACATGCTCTTACATTCCATATTGACATGGTTGCATACATGTAGGGGGAGCCTATGCATGTTACATGTACTTCCAAAGCTTTACTTGTTATTCTATATATCTTTATCTAAAGCTTTGATGTATGTTGTCATCAATTACCAAAAAGGGGGAGTTGAAAGCACAAGTGCTCCCTGGGTGGTGTTGGTAATTAATGTCAACATATCTCCTATTGGACTAATGTTTTTATCTAGAATATTTCAGACAAGTTCAACAGATGGAGTGGCATGGACAAGAAGATGTGGAACCCCTTCAAAATGCTAAGGACAAAAGATTGGCTCAAGCTTTAAAGCTCAAGACTCTACATTTTACTTTTGGTGATCCAAGATCACATTGAGTCCATAGGAAAAGCCAATACTACTAAAAGGGGATGATGTGTTGCTTAATGGCTTGCTTGCTCAAAGTGCTTAGTGATGTGCTCCAAAAGCCCTCAAACACTTTCTCATATCCACATATGTCCCAAACCAAAAGTCAAACTCGGCCCCACCGAAACACTCTATCCGGCGCCACCGAGTTCACTTGACATAGCCACTGCCAGAATCTCTAATCAGTTCGGTCTCACTAATGGGATCTCGGTCTCACCGAGATGGGCTTGCAAACTCTTTGTTACCTATTGCAATAATTTTGGTCCCACCAAGATATGCAATCGGTCCCACCGAGTTTGCTTGATCAACTCTCTATTTTGCTTATTACCAAAATCGGTCCAACTGACTTTATGTAATCGGTCAAACTGAGATGAGGTTTTACCCTAACCCTAGCACATCGGTCCCACCGAGTTGATCATATCGGTCCCACCGAAATGCCTAACGGTCACATTATGAACTAAGTCGGCCCGATCGAGTTTTTTGATTTGGTCCCACCGAGTTTGGTGATTTGTGTGTAACGGTTAGATTTTGTGTGGAGGCTATATATACCCCTCCACCCACTCTTCATTTGTGGAGAGAGCCATCAGAACATGCCTACACTTCCAACATTCATTTTCTGAGAGAGAACCAGCTACTCATGTGTTGAGACCAAGATATTCCATTCCAACCATATGAATCTTGATCTCTAGCCTTATCCAAGTTGTTTTACACTCAAATCTTCTTTCCACCAAATCCAAATCAGTGAGAGAGAGTTCAGTGTTGGGGAGGCTATCATTTGAAGCACAAGAGCAAGAATTTCATCATCAACACACCGTCTATTACCTTTTGGAGAGTGGTGTCTCCTAGATTGGTTAAGTGTCACTTGGGAGCTGATGTCTACTACACAACCTTCTTCTTGTAGACGTTGTTGGGCCTCCAAGTGCAGAGGTTTGTAGGACAGTAGCACATTTCCCTCAAGTGGATGATCTAAGGTTTATCAATCCGTAGGAGGCATAGGATGAAGGTGGTCTCTCTCAAGCAACCCTGCAACCAAATAACAAAGAGTCTCTTGTGTTCCCAACACACCCAATACAATGGTAAATTGTATAGGTGCACTAGTTCGGCGAAGAGATGGTGATACAAGTGGTATATGGATGGTAGATAAAGGTATTTGTAATCTGAAATTATAAAAAGATAAAGGTAACTAATGGTAAAAGTGAGCGTAAACGGTATTGCAATGCATGGAAATAAGGCCTAGGGTTCATACTTTCGCTAGTGTAAGTTCCCTCAACAGTACTAACATAATTGGATCATAAAACTATCCCTCAACATGCAACAAAGAGTCACTCCAAAGTCACTAATAGAGGAGAACGGACGAAGAGATTATGGTAGGGTACGAAACCACCTCAAAGTTATTCTTTCCAATCAATCCATTGGGCTATTCCTATAAGTGTCACAAACAGCCCTAGAGTTCGTACTAGAATAACACCTTAAGATACAAATCAACCAAAACCCTAATGTCACCTAGATACTCCAATGTCACCTCAAGTATCCGTGGGTATGATTATACGATATGCATCACACATTCTCAGGTTCATCTATTCAACCAACACATAGAACCTCAAAGAGTGCCCCAAAGTTTCTACCGGAGAATCACGATGAAAACGTGTGCCAACCCCTATGCATAGGTTCCCAATGTCACGAAACCCGCAAGTTGGTCACCAAAACATACATCAAGTGGCACGTGGTACCCCATTGTCACCACAGATATCCACGGCAAGACATACATCAAGTGTTCTGAAGTCTTTAAAGTCTCAATCCGATAAGAGATTACTTCAAGGGGAAAACTCAATTCATTACAAGAGAGAAGAGGGGGGGGGAGAAACATCATAGGATCCAAATATAATAGCAAAGCTTGCGATACATCAAGATCGTATCATCTCAAGAACACGAGAGAGAGATCAAACACATAACTACTGGTACATACCCTCAGCCCCGAGGGAGAACTACTCCCTCCTCGTCATGGAGAGCATCGGGATGATGAAGATGGTCACCGGAGAGGGATTGCCCCCTCCGGCAGGGTGCCAGAACGGGTCTACATTGGTTTTTGGTGGCTATGGAGGCTTCTGGCGGCGGAACTCCCGATCTAATGTGCGTTCTGGAAGTTTTAGGTCACGTAGGTATATATGGGTGCAGGAGGTACGTCAGGGGAGCCACGGGGGCCCCACGAGGCAGGGGGCGCGCCCTAGGGGGGCGCCCCCCACCCTCGTGGGCAGCTCCCATATCTTCTGACGTGGGGGTCCAAGTCCATCAGGTGTGTTTCCTTCCAAAAATAACTTCTCCAGTTGATTTCGTTCCGTTTCGACTCCGTCTGATATTCCTTTTCTTCAAAACACTGAAATAGGCATAAAATAGCAAATCTGGGCTGGGCCTCCGGTTAATAGGTTAGTCCCAAAAGTAATATAAAAGTGGATAATAAAGCCCAGTATTGCCCAAAACAGTAGATAATATAGCATGGAGCAATCAAAAATTATAGATAGGTGGGAGACGTATCAAGCATCCCCAAGCTTAATTCCTGCTCGTCCTCGAGTAGGTAAATGATAAAAAGATAATTTTTGATGTGGAATGCTAGTTGGCATAATTTCAATGTAATTCTTCTTACTTGTGATATGAATATTCAGATCCATAAGATTCAAAGACAAAAGTTCATATTGACATAGAAATAATAATACTTCAAGCACACTAACAAAGCAATCATGTCTTCTCAAAATAACATGGCCAAAGAAAGTTATCCCTACAAAATCATATAGTCTGGCTATGCTCCATCTTCACCACACAAAATATTTAAATCATGCACAACCCCGATGAGAAGCCAAGCAATTGTTTCATACTTTTGATGTTCTCAAACTTTTTCAATCTTCACGCAATACATGAGTGTGAGCCATGGACATAGCACTATAGGTGGAATAGAATGGTGGTTGTGGAGAAGACAAAAAGGGAGAAGATAGTCTCACATCGACTAGGTGTATTAACGGGCTATGGAGACGCCCATCAATAGATATCAATGTGAGTGAGTAGGGATTGTCATGCAACGGATGCACTAGAGCTATAAATGTATGAAAGCTCAACAAAAGAAACTAGTTGGTGTGCATCCAACTCGCTTGCTCACGAAGACCTAGGGCATTTTGAGGAAGCCCATCATTGGAATATACAAGCCAAGTTCTATAATGAAAGATTCCCACTAGTATATGAAAGTGACAACATAGGAGACTCTCTATCATGAAGATCATGGTGCTATTTTGAGGCACAAGTGTGGTAAAAGGATAGTAGCATTATCCCTTTTATTTTATTTTTTATTTTTATTTGGCCTTTCTTTTTTTTGGGGACAATGCTCTATTGAATGATGATCATCACACTTCTATTTATTTACAACTCGATGATACAACTCGATACTAGAACAAAGATGACTCTATATGAATGCCTCTGGCGGTGTACCGGGATATGCAATGAATCAAGAGTGACATGTATGAAAGAATTATGAACGGTGGCTTTGCCACAAATACTATGTCAACTACATGATCATGATAGCAATATGACAATGATGAATGTGTCATGATAAACTGGATGGTGGAAAGTTGCATGGCAATATATCTCGGAATGGCTATGGAAATGCCATAATAGGTAGGTATGGTGGCTGTTTTGAGGAAGGTATATGGTGGGTTTATGGTACCGGCGAAAGTTGCGCGGTACTAGAGAGGCTAGCAATGGTGGAAGGGTGAGAGTGCGTATAATCCATGGACTCAACATTAGTCATAAAGAACTCACATACTTATTGCAAACATCTATAAGTTATCAAAGCAAAGTATTACGCGCATGCTCCTAGGGGGATAGATTGGTAGGAAAAGACCATCGCTCGCCCCCGACCGCCACTCATAAGGAAGGCAATCAATAAATAAATCATGCTCCGACTTCATCACATAACGGTTCACCATACGTGCATGCTACGGGAATCACAAACTTCAACACAAGTATCTCTCAAATTCACAACTACTCAACTAGCATGACTCTAATATCACCATCTCCATATCTCAAAACAATTATCAAGTATCAAACTTCTCATAGTATTAAACACACTCATAAGAGAATTTTATTATTAATCTTGTATACCTAGTGTATTAGGATTTTAAGCAAATTACCATGCTATTTAAGACTCAAAATAATCTAAGTGAAGCATGAGAGTTCATCTATTTCTTCAAAATAAAAGTACGACCATGCTCTAAAAGATATAAGTGAAGCACTAGAGCAAATGACAAACTACTCCAAAAGATATAAGTGAAGATCAATGAGTAGTAGAATAATTGTGCAACTATGTGAAGACTCTTTAACATTTAATAATTTCAGATCTTGGTACTCTATTCAAACAGCAAGCAAAGCAAAATAAAATGAATTGACGCTCCAAGCAAAACACATATCATGTGGCGAATAAAAATATAGCTCCAAGTAAAGTTACCGATGAACGAAGACGAAAGAGGGGATGCCTTCTGGGGCATCCCCAATCTTAGGCTCTTGCCACTCCTTATTCCATAGTCCAGCGAATCCTTACCCAAAACTTGAAAACTTCACAACACAAAACTTAACAGAAAACTCGTAAGCTCCGTTAGTATAAGAAAATAAATCACCACTTCAAGGTACTATAATGAACTCATTCTTTATTTATATTGGTGTTAAACCTACTGTATTCCAACTTCTCTATGGTTTATAAACTATTTTACTAGCCATAGATTCATCAAAATAAGTAAACAACACATGAAAAACAGAATCTGTCAAAAACAGAACAGTCTGTAGTAATCTGGATCAAACGTATACTTCTGGAACTCATAAAATTCTCAAATAAATTCCTGGACGTGGGGAATTTATCTATTAATCATCTGAAAAAATAATTAACTAAATAGCACTCTCCAAATAAAAATGGCAGCAATTCTCGTGAGCGCTAAAGTTTCTATTTTTTACAGCATGATCAACAAGACTTCTCCCAAGTCTTCCCAAAGGTTCTACTTGGCACAAACACTAATTAAAAACTAAAACCATATCTAAACAGAGACTAGATGAGTTATTTATTACTAAACAGGAACAGAAGGCAAGGAACAAAAATAAAATTGGGTTGCCTCCCAACAAGCACTATCGTTTAATGCCCCTAGCTAGGCATGATGATGTCAATGATGCTCACATAAAAGATAAGAATTGTAACATAAAGAGAGCATCATGAAGAATATGACTACCACATTTAAGTCTAACCCACTTCCTATGCATAGGAATTTTGTGAGCAAACAACTTGTGAGAACAAGAATCAACTTCCATAGGAAGGTAAAACAAGCATAACTTCAAAATTTTAAGCACATAGAGAGGGAACTTGATATTATTGCAATTCCTACAAGCATATGTTCCTCCCTCATAATAATTTTCAGTAGCATCATGAATGAATTCAACAATATAACCAGCACCTAAAGCATTCTTTCCATGATCTACAAGCATAGAAATTTTATTACTCTCCATATAAGCAAAATTCTTCTCATTCGGGATAGTGGGAGTATCATAAGAGACTTGAATATTATAAATTGTTTCCACATTAAAAGAGTAATGTTCAGAAAAGGGGTAACCATAACCATGACAAGTTTTATAAATATAATCCTCACTACTTTTTATAGCATATGTATCATCACAATAATTATCATAAGAGGCATGTTATTATCATTATGAATTTGCATATCAAAACTTGGGAGACTAAAAATATAATCTTCATTAAGCGTAGCATCCACAAGCTTGGGACAAACATTAATTGCAGCAAATATATTCTCAAATATGTCATCCTCATCAAACATAGCTTCCCCAAGCTTGGGCCTTTTCGTATCATAAGCATAATCACTCTCATCAGTAATAGTATAGATAGCACCAATAGTATAGCAATTATCATATTCTTCCAAGCAAGTGCCAAATTTTTTTTTAAGATCATAAGAAGTATCATTATCTTCCTCAATTATATTTTCATGAGGCACAATAGGAGCAGCATTATTTGGGAGAGATATCTTTTTACCTCTCTTCCTTTTTCTTTTCTTCTTCTTCACCACATCATGTGTGGGTTCAATCCTCTTTTTGGAGCTCCTTATTAATGAGATTGGTTGAATAGGAGGCTCTTCCTCGTTACCTGATTCATCATAAGAAATAATAGGAGAGTATTGGGAATTCTCTTCCCTTTCATTAGTATTCTCTTCATCCTCTATTTGTTTTCTCTTCTTTATGTAATTGGCAATATAAGGATTTTCAATGCAATTCACCGCACAATACATATAAATTTCTTCTAGATCAAAGCCAAGAAGTTTGTAACGGGAAAATTCTGGAAGATCATTAGTTAAATGTTTCATTTCTTCATAACCCATAAGCAAACTAAGTTCATTGTAATGTGCAAGGGAAATCAAGTCATCACAATTTTTGTACACGATTAGATCGTGAAACAATTTGCATCGGATAGCTAAATGACCACTTTCATTGCAAAGTCCACAAGTATGGCCAATATAATTTAAATTTTCAGCACATTCATCTAGCTCTTCTTCCAACAATTTGGTTTCTAAGTACTTATGCTTCTTGCAATATCTATCTTCCCTATTTGGTGTGTACTTACAAACCCAATGCACTCCACAAAAATTGACATGTTTATAGGAGACATTTTCATCATAACTAGTGCAATCATCATTAGTATAATGGATATTCAAGGAATTCATACTAACAACATTGCAATCATGCTCATCATTCAAATATTTAGTGCCAAACATTTTAGAGATCTCTTCTTCTAGCACTTGAGCACAATTATCCTTTCCATCATACTCACGAAAGATATTAAAAAGGTGAAGCGTATGAGACAAACTCAATTCCATTTTTTGTAATTTTCTTTTATAAACTAAACTAGTGATAAAACAAGAAACTAAAAGACTCGATTGCAAGATCTAAAGATATACCTTCAAGCGCTAACCTCCCCGGCAACGGCGCCAGAAAAGAGCTTGATGTCTACTACACAACCTTCTTCTTGTAGACGTTGTTGGGCCTCCAAGTGCAGAGGTTTGTAGGACAGTAGCAAATTTCCCTCAAGTGGATGACCTAAGGTTTATCAATCCGTAGGAGGCGTAGGATGAAGATGGTCTCTCTCAAGCAACCCTGCAACCAAATAACAAAGAGTCTCTTGTGTCCCCAACACACCCAATACAATGGTAAATTGTATAGGTGCACTAGTTCGGCGAAGAGATGGTGATACAAGTGGTATATAGATGGTAGATAAAGGTATTTGTAATCTGAAATTATAAAAACAGCAAGGTAACTAATGGTAAAAGTGAGCGTAAACGGTATTGCAATGCGTGGAAATAAGGCCTAGGGTTCATTGTCGGTGTCAAAACCGGCGGATCTCGGGTAGGGGGTCCCGAACTATGCGTCTAGGCCGAATGGTAACAGGAGGCAAGGGACACGGAGTTTTACCCAGGTTCGGGCCCTCTTGATGGAGGTAAAACCCTACGTCCTGCTCGATTGATATTGATGATATGAGTGTTACAAGAGTAGATCTACCACGAGATCAGAGAGGCTAAACCCTAGAAGCTAGCCTACGGTATGATTGTATGTTGTGATTGTTGTCCTACGGACTAAAGCCCTTCGGTTTATATAGACACCGGAGAGGGTTAGGGTTACACAAGGTCAGTTACAAAAAGAGGAGATATCCATATACGTATTGCCTAGCTTGCCTTCCACGCCAAGTAGAGTCCCATCCGGACACGAGACGAAGTCTTCAATCTTGTATCTTCATAGTCTAACAGTCCGGCCAATGGAGATAGTCCGGCTGTCCGGAGACCCCATAATCCCACAGTAGCCCCTGAACCAGGCTTCAATGACGATGAGTCCGGCACGCAGTTGTCTTCGGCATTGCAAGGCGGGTTCCTTCTCCGAATACATCACAGAAGAATTTGAATACGAGGATAGTGTCCGACCCTGCAAAATAAGTTCCACACTTCGCCGTAGAGAATAATGCTTTCGCAGATCTAATCCGCTAGCTTGCTTTGGCAACATGACGTTACATCATGGCCCGGTGATTATTCGAACCGTTTCTTTTAACCAGCCCCGCACATAACGCGAGGCAGTTTTTCGACATGTCTTGTCAAAGCAGAGATCATGTCCCCCTATTACGGGATTCTCATTAATACGGGCGTGGGTAACCCAACCACGCCATCAATTGCGGCGCTTGGGGGATAAGCAAGTTTTACTAGGCAAGTGGGGACATTTAATTTTGTCCGCCCGTATAAGGGATAAGGATTCACCTTTCTATCCACGCCTTGTTCCTCCTCTGCTCATCCGCTCCCGCATACCCGAGCTCTAGCGCCCAAGCTCTCAGTTCCACCTCAACCTTCTCCAACCATGTCCGGAGCGGGAGGCAAGTGGATGGTCTCCTCCGTCACGGAGGGAGACGTCAAGAAACTGAGGAGAGCCGGATACCTGCACGACCCCGGCTCCCAGATGAGGGACAGCTCATCCCCACCCCCGAGCCCCATGAGAGGGTGGTATTCCTCACTCATTTCCTCCGCGGACTGGGATTTCCTCTCCATCCCTTCGTCCGGGGGCTCATGTTTTATTATGGCCTGGATTTCCACGATCTGGCCCCGAACTTCATCCTCAACATCTCGGCGTTTATCGTCGTGTGCGAGGCCTTCCTCCGCATCAAGACCCACTTCAGCTTATGGCTGAAGACCTTCAATGTCAAGCCGAAGGTAGTGAGCGGCCGCTAGGCGGAGTGCGGAGGCGCCATGGTGGGCAAGATGCCCAACATCACATGGCTCGAGGGCACCTTCGTGGACACCATAAAGGGGTGGCAATCGGGGTGGTTCTATATCACCGAGCCGCGCGACCCCGCATGGGTAGCGGCCCCCGAGTTCTGATCTGCCCATGCGGCTCACCTCCTGGAAAGAGAAGGGACTGGCCTGGGGTAATTCAAAAGAGCTGACCGAACTCCAGTCATGTATTCAGAACATGGTGGATAAGAAGCTCAAGCTTATCAACATAGTCCAGGTTATGCTCGTTCGGCGGATACTCCCGTGCCAACAACGGGAGTTTACCTTGTGGGAGTTCAATTCGGCGCAGCATCGAACTCTGAACAGGCTCTTCGACACGGCTCATGAAGATTCCTGGAGGGTGCTGTTCAAGGGCGCCGCGGTCCCTCCCCCCATTACTTAGGATCGCGGATTCAGCGTGAAGCGCCATGCCAGTGCGGTAAGTTGTTTTACCTCTTACAAGATATTTGTTATATATATAGATTGGCTCTATGCGGGATCTAAAGTCCAGTAATTTTGACAGGACTGGCAGAAAATGGCCGGACAGATCGACTGTCCGGCTCCCTTGCCCGAAGGCCCCGTAGACGCTCTTCTGACGAAGATGCTGACTCCGGCCCCTTATAAGGTGCCGGAGAAGACCAAGAAGGCCAAGGGAGCTCGAAAGAGTTCCCGACGCCAGACGTCGTCGGACTCACCGTCCGATGACTCTGCGGTGCACTCTTCCCCCGAATACGAGGAAGAGGAAGAGGAGGCTCCCCCACCGACTGGGGGAGACAAGAAAAGGAAGGCCGCCCCAACTGGGGAGGACGAAGGGTCCAAGAATGGAAGGACGCTCCTTCCGGACAGCTCCGCCGCCGACGACGAAAGTGAAGACAAGTGGTTGCCCAGGGGCAAGCCCTAGGGGAGATCGTAAGTATTCGGATACCAAAGTAACCCATAGGATTCCTTTGTCGCATTGCTTTCCCTAACACCGAACTAAATTGTGCAGGCCGCCCCGAGCCAATATCGAGGTATCCTCGGACGGCTCCCTGGGCCCGTCGGACATGGATAGCGATCCAGTCCCGACGGCCACCTCCCCTCATCCAGTCGACGACACCGAGGTGCTGTCTCAAGAGGCACCGGATCGGGCGGGATAGTCCCGGAGGCGCCTCAAGGCGACCTTCCGGACTCCGGGAGCCGAGGGGACGGGGTCCCCGGAAGCTCCGAGTTCGGCCCTCAGCCGAACACCGCGCCGGACCCTCCAACGGACCCAAGCTCGGGCAGGCGGTCCCCTTCTAAGGAGGGTGATACGCCAGTGCCGGTGACCTCTGTCCACCCAGAGGCGCCGGACACTATGTTGGAAGCACTTCGCAGTGCTTCCATCGAGGAGGAGCACCGCACTATCATGAGTGTGGTGATCCAGAAGGTTCAGTCCGCCAAGAGCGGATTGACTGAAGCCTGTACTAGCCTTCTAACAGGCTTCGAGGTAAGTATTTTAAAATGTAGTAGAAGTGTTACTGCATAGACAGTAGCCCCTGATGCTTTGTTTGGTGTTCACAAAGAAAAGCCGAACAGAGGATCAAATAATATCGCAGGAGTCTAATATAAGTATGTCAATATGCATGTGCAGGCTTCGCTGCTGGCGTCCGCCGCACTAACTGCAGAGATCGCCGTACTGAAGGAGGCCCTCGAGGGGTCACAGAAAGAGCTTGGCCTTGCTAAGAGGCAGCTCGAGGAGAACAAGGGTAAGTAATACCCCGTCTGTAGATGAGAAAAAAGGACGCGATTGCTAAATGGCAGGATCATTGTATGTTTGCCAGGGGCCACGACCGAGGTGGCGACCCTGAAGCAAGCACTATCCCAGGCCAAAGAAAAGGCGGCCCAGGAGCGCACCGAGCGAGAGAGGCACGAGGCTCGAGTGGGCGAGGTGCAGCAAGAGCTCCAAGCTCTCGTGACGAAGCATGAGGCGTTGGAGCTTGACTTGAAGACGAGAGAGTCTGAGCTTGCCGCGGCCCGTGAGAGCGCGAAGAGTGCCAAGGCCGAGGCCCAGAAGGCCCTTCAGGAGATCGACGCGATGAAGAAGATAGCGGCGGGTAAGGCTTTCTATATGCAAAGCAAGCATGCAAGGGTGAATTACTGATTACTTACCCGAATCCGGAGCTCTTCAGGAGCATTTGCAGATTTGCCCCGCAGTGTGTCCGATGCCGCACTATTCTACCAGGCCGAGGACGGAAGCTCGACAGAGAAGCTGTTCTGGTCTCAGTATGCTGAGGCCGAACATCCGGTGCCAATGAGCGACCAGCTGAAGCAGATGGCCGAGCTACACAAGGCGGCCGATCAGGCCATGAAGGGCTTCATAGTCCGGTTGTGGCCTGGCGACGCCCTTCCGAACAGCTTCTTCGGCTTGGTGAGGCGGCTTGTGGATGCCTGCCCATGGCTGGAGTTCGTCAAGCGATCCGTCTGCATTGAAGATGCACGTCGGGCCTTCGCCGCTGTGAAAACGTAGTGGGTCAAGCTAGACGCCGTGAAGCTTATCAAGGAGGGGCCGCCGGAGGGCAAGGAGCACCGCCGCCCTGAGATGTACTACGAGGGTGTTCTGCCGGGCACCCGTCTTATCGCGGATGAGTGTTCACAAAATGTAATATTTGAATGAGACTTGCTCGTTTTTTATCCTGCGTAATGAAAACTTGTTTCATATGCGGTATGCAACGCTTGTGTGAATTTAAAATATTACCTTCTGTTTGGCTGTTTATCCAATCTGAGAGATGGCTAGTCCTCGGCTTCTGCCCCCATGCCACGAGTGCCGGGGTGTTCGGGATAAACCTGAGCACTCTTGTGTTGGGGATCGTAGCAGAAATTTAAAATTTTCTACGCATCACCAAGATCAATCTATGGAGTAATCTAGCAACGAGGGGAAGGAGAGTGCATCTACATACCCTTGTAGATCTCTAAGGGAAGCGTTGCAAGAACGCGGATGAAGGAGTCGTACTCGTAGCGATTCAGATCGCAGTTGATTCCGATCTAAGCGCCGAACCACGGCGCCTCCACGTTCAACACACGTGCAGCCCGGTGACGTCTCCCACGCCTTGATCCAGCAAGGGGAGAAGGAGAGGTTGGGGAAGACTCCTTCTAGCAGCAGCACAACGGCGTGGTGATGGTGGAGGAGCGCGGGACTCCAGCAGGGCTTCGCCAAGCACTGCGAGAGACGAGGAGGGAGAGAGGTAGGGCTGCGCCAAGAGGGAGATCAAATCGTGTGTTGGGCAGCCCCCATACCTCAAGTATATATAGGGGGGGGGGGGAGGGGGCTGCGCCCCCTCTAGGGTTCCCACCCCAAGGGGTGCGGCAGCCCTAGATCCCATCTAGGGTGGCGGCCACAAGGGGGAGAAGGGGAGGCGCACCTGGGGTGGGCCTTAGGGCCCATCTGCCCTAGGGTTTGCCCGCCTCCCCTCTTGGAGGCGCCTTGGGCCTTAGTGGGAGGCGCCCCAGCACACCTAGGGGCTGGTCCCTTCCCACTATTGGCCCATGTAGGCCTCCGGGGCTGGTGGACCCACCTGATGGACCCCCGGGACCCTCCCGATGGTCCCGGTACGTTACCGATAGCACCCGAAACCTTTCCAGTGACCAAAACGGGACTTCCCATATATAAATCTTTACCTCCGGACCATTCCAGAATTCCTCGTGATGTCCGGGATCTCATCCGGGACTCCGAACAACATTCGGTAACCGCATACATACTTTCCCTATAACCCTAGCGTCATCGAACCTTAAGTGTGTAGACCCTACGGGTTCGGGAACCATGTAGGCATGACCGAGACAACTCTCCGGCCAATAACCAACAGCAGGATATGGATACCCATGTTGTCTCCTACATGTTCCACGATGATCTCATCGGATGAACCACGATGTCAAGGATTCAATCAATCCCGTATACAATTCCCTTTGTCTATCGGTACGATACTTGCCCGAGATTCGATCGTCGGTATCCCGATACCTTGTTCAATCTCGTTACCGGCAAGTCTCTTTACTCGTTCCGTAACACATCATCCCGTGATCAACTCCTTGGTCACGTTGTGCACATTATGATGATGTCCTACCGAGTGGGCCCAGATATACCTCTCCGTTACAAAGAGTGACAAATCCCAGTCTCGATTCGTGCCAACCCAACAGACACTTTCGGAGATACCCGTAGTGTACCTTTATAGCCACCCAGTTACGTTGTGACGCTTGGCACACCCAAAGCACTCCTACGGTATCCGAGAGTTGCACAATCTCATGGTCTAAGGAAATGATACTTGACATTAGAAAAGCTTTAGCATACGAACTACACGATCTTTGTGCTAGGCTTAGGATTGGGTCTTGTCCATCACATCATTCTCCTAATGATGTGATCCCGTTATCAACGACATCCAATATCCATGGTCAGGAAACCGTAACCATCTATTGATCAACGAGCTAGTCAACTAGAGGCTTACTAGGGACATGGTGTTGTCTATGTATCCACACATGTATCTGAGTTTCCTATCAATACAATTCTAGCATGGATAATAAACGATTATCATGAAAAATGAAATATAATATAATAACTAATTTATTATTGCCTCTAGGGCATATTTCCAACAGTCTCCCACTTGCACTAGAGTCAATAATCTAGTTCACATCACCATGTGATTAACACTCATAGGTCACATCGTCATGTGACCAACATCCAAAGACTTTATTAGACTCAATAATCTAGTTCACATCACTATGTGATTAACACTCAATGAGTTCTGGGTTTGATCATGTTATGCTTGTGAGAGAGGTTGTAGTCAGCGGGTCTGCCATATTCAGATCCATATGTATTTCGCAAAACTTTATGTCATATCGTAGATGCTGCTACCACGTTCCACTTGGAGCTATTCCAAATTGTTGCTCCATTATATGTATCCGGTATCTCTACTCAGAGTTATCCGGATATGTGTCAAGCTTGCATCAACGTAACTCTTTACGTCGAACTCTTTATCACCTCCATAACCGAGAAATATTTCCTTATTCCTCTAAGGATAATTTTGACCGCTATCTGGTGATCCATTCCTAGATCACCTTTGTACCCTCTTGCCAGACATGTGGCAAGGCACACATCTGGTGCGGTACTCAGCATGGCATACCGTATAGAGCCTATGACAAAAGCATAGGGGACGACCTTCGTCTTTCCTCTTTCTTCTACCGTGGTCAATCTTTGAGTCTTACTCAACTTCACACCTTACAACTCAGGTAAGAACCCCTTCTTTGACTGATCTATTTTGAACTCCTTCAAAAACATGTCAAGGTGTGCGTTCTTTGAAAGTATCATCAGGCATTTTGATCTATCTCTATAGATCTTGATGCCCAATATGTAAGCAGCTTTATCCAGGTCTTACTTTGAAAAACACTCTTCAAACAACCGTTTATGCTTTCCAAAAATTCTACATTATTTTGGATCAACAATATGTCATCCACATATACTTATCAGAAATGTTGTAGTGCTCCCACTCACTTTCTTGTAAATACAAGTTTCTAGCAAACATTGTATAAACCTAAAAGCTTTGATCACTCCATCAAAGCATATATTCTGACTCCGAGATGCTTGCTCTAGTCCATAGAAGGATCACTGGAGCCAGCATACCTTTTAGCATCCTTAGGATCGACAAAACCTTTTATTGTATCACATACAACTTTTTCTTACGAAAACTGGTAAGAAAACTTGTTTTGACATCCATTTGTCAGATTTCATAATCGAAAAATACAGCTAATGCTAACATGATTCCGACGGACTTCAGCATCGCTACGGGTGAGAAATTCTCATCGTAGTCAACTCCTTGAACTTGTGAAAAGACTCTTTCCCACAAGTCGAGCTTCATAGATGGTAACATTACCGCCCACGTCCGTCTTCTTCTTAAAGATCCATTTATCTCAATGGCTTGCCGATCATCGGGCAAGTCCACCAAAGTCCATACTTTGTTCTGATACATGGATCCTATCTCGGATTTCATGGCTTCTAACCATTTGTCGGAATACGGGCCCACCATCGCTTCTCCATAGCTCGTAGGTTCATTGTTGTCCAACAACATGATATCTAAGACAGGATTACCGTACCACTCAGGAGTAGTACATATCCTTGTCGACCTACGAAGTTCGATAGCAACTTGATCTGAAGCTTCATGATCACTATCATTAACTTCCTCTTCAACCGACATAGGCGCCACAGAAACATCTTTCTGTGTTGCACCACTTTCTGGTTGAAGTAGAGGTTCAACAACCTCATCAAGTTCTATCTTCCTCCCACTCAATTCTTTCGAGAGAAACTCCTTCTCGAGAAAGGACCCGTTCTTAGCGACAAACAATTTGTCCTCGGATCTGAGATAGAAGGTATACCCAACTGTCACCTTTGGGTATCCTATGAAGATGTGTTTGTCCGCTTTTGGGTTCGAGCTTCTCCGGCTGAAGCCTTAAGCATCGCAACCCCAAACATTAAGAAACGACAACTTCGGTTTCTTGCCAAACTGACGTCGTCTCAACGAACTTATATGGTGTCCTGTCTAAAGTGAATGCAGCTGTCTCTAATGCATAACCTCAAAATAATAGCGGTAGATCGGTAAGAGACATCATAGATCGCACCATATCTCATAAGGTTCGATTATGACGTCCGGACACACCATTACGCTGTGGTGTTCCAGGTGGGTTCAACTGCGAAACAATTCCACAATGTCTTAAGTGATTGCCAAACTCATAACTCAGAAAATCCCCCTTTGATCAGATCATAGGAACATGATCTTCTTGTTATGATGATTCTTAACTTCACTCTGAAATCGCTTGAACTTTTGAAACGTTTCAGACTTGTGCTTCATTAAGTAAATATACCTATATCTACTCAAATCGTCAGTAAAGATGAGAAAATAGCGATATCTAGCGCACGCTTCAATTCTCATTGGATCACACGCATCAGCATGTATGATTTCCAACAAGTCACTTGCCCGTTTTATTTTACCTGAAAACGGGGTCTTAGTCATCCTGCCCATGAGGCATGGCTCGCATGTGTCAAGCGATTCAAAATCAAGTGACTCCAAACATCCATCGACATGGAGTTTCTTCATGCATCTTACGCCAATATGACCTAAGCGGCAGTGCCACAAGAAAGTGGTACTATCATTATTAACTCTACATCTTTTGGCGTGAACATGTGTATTACCACGACCGAGATTCAATGAACCATTCACATAGGGTGCATGACCATGAAAGGTATTATTCATGTAAACAGAATAACCATTATTCTCTATCTTAAATGAATAACCGTATTGCAATGAACATGATCTAATCATATTCATGCTCAACGTAGACACCTGATAACATTTATCTAGGTTCAATACTAATCCCGAAGGCAGATGGAGCATGCGATGGTGATCTCATCAACTTTGGAAACACTTCCAACACACATCGTCACCTCGCCCTCAGCTAGTCTCCGTTTAGTCCGTAGCTTTTGTTTCAAGTCACCAATAATAGTAACTGAACCGGTATCCAATACCCAGGTGCTACTAGGAGTACTAGTGAGGTACACATTAATAACATGTATATACTTTGTTGAAGTTGCCAGCCTTCTTATCTACCATGTATTTGGGGTAGTTCCGCTACCAGTGACCGTTCCCCTTACAATAGAAGCACTTAGTCTCGAGTTTGGGTTCAACCTTGGGTTCCTTCACTTGAGCGGCAACTGGTTTGCCATCCATGAAGTTTCCCTTCTAGCCCTTTCCCTTCTTGAAACCAGTGGTCTTGTTAAACCATCAACACTTGATGCTCCTTCTTGATTTCTACCTTTTGCGGTCTTAAGCACCATGAACAGCTCCGGGATCATCTCCATCCCTTGCATGTCATAGTTCATCATGAAGATCTAGTAGCTTAGTGATAGTGACTAGAGAACTCAATCAATCACTATCTTATCTGGAAGTTTAACTCCCACTTGATTTAAGTGATTGTAGCACCCAGACATTCTGGGCACATGCCCACTAGTTGAGCTATTCTCCTACATCTTGTTGGCAAAAGAACTTGTCAGAGGTCTCATACCTCTCAACATGGGCATGAGCCTGAAATCCCAATTTCAGCTCTTGGAACATCTCATATGTCTTATGGCGTTCAAAACGTCATTGGAATCCCGATTCTAAGCCGTAAAGTATGGTGCACTAAACTATCAATTAGTCATCAGGATGTGTCTGTCAGGTGTTCACAACATCCACAGACGAGGTTGTAGGGGTTTGTACATCTAGCGGTGCATCAAAGACGTAAGCCTTCTGTGTAGCAGTGAGGACACTCCTCGGACTACGGACCCAGTCCGCATCATTGCTTACAATATCTCTCAACTTAGTCTCTAGGAACGTATTGAAACAAGGAGCTACAACATGAGCTATTTATCTATAACATATTCGCAAAGAAAATTTAGACTATGTTCATGATAATTATGTTCATCTAATCAAATTATCCAATGAACTCCCACTCAGATAGACATCCCTATAGTCATCTAAGTGAAACATGATCCGAGTCAACTAGGCCGTGTCCGGTCATCACGTGAGACGGACTAGTCAACATCGGTGAACATCTTCATGTTGATCGTATCTTCTATACGACTCATGCTCGACCTTTCGGTCTTCCGTGTTTCGAGGCCATGTCTGTACATGCTAGGCTCGTCAAGTCAACCTAAGTGTATTGCGTGTGTAAATCTGGCTTACACCCGTTGTATTCGAACGTTAGAATCTATCACACCCGATCATCACGTGGTGCTTCGAAACAACGAACCTTCGCAACGGTGCATGGTTAGGGGGAACACTTTCTTGAAATTATTGTGAGGGATCATCTTATTTAAGCAACCGTCGTTCTAAGCAAATAAGATGTAAAACATGATAAACATCACATGCGATCAAATAGTGACATGATATGGCCAATATCATTTGCTCCTTTGATCTCCATCTTCGGGGCTCCGTGATCATCGTTGTCACTGGCATGACACCATGATCTTCATCATCATGATCTCCATCATCGTATCTTCTTGAAGTTGTCTCGTCATCTATTACTTCTACTACTATGGCTAACGCTTTAGCAATAAAGTAAAGTAATTACATGACGTTTATGTTGACACACAGGTCATAAATAAATTAAGACAACTCCTATGGCTCCTGCCGGTTGTCATACTCATCGACATGCAAGTCGTGATTCCTATTACAAGAACATGATCAATCTCATACATCACATATATCATTCATCACATCCTTTTGGCCATATCACATCACACGACACATGCTGCAAAAATAAGTTAGACGTCCTCTAATTGTTGTTGCAAATTTTTACGTGGCTGCTATAGGTTTCTAGCAAGAACGTTTCTTACCTACGCCAAAACCACAACGTGATATGCCAATTTCTGTTTACCCTTCTTAAGGACCCTTTTCATCGAATCCGATCCGACTAAAGTGGGAGAGACAGACACCCGCTAGCCACCTTATGCAACCAGTGCATGTTAGTCGGTGGAACCAGTCTCACGTAAGAGTACGTGTAAGGTCGGTCCGGGCCGCTTCATCCCACGATGCCGCCGAATCAAGATAAGACTAGTAACAACAAGTAAATTGACAAAATCGACGCCCACAACAACTTGTGTTCAACTCGTGCATAGAAACTACGCATAGACCTAGCTCATGATGCCACAGTTGGGGATTGTAGCAGAAATTTAAAATTTTCTACGCATCACCAAGATCAATCTATGGAGTAATCTAGCAAAGAGGGGAAGGAGAGTGCATCTACATACCCTTGTAGATCGCTAAGCGGAAGCGTTGCAAGAACGCGGATGAAGGAGTCGTACTCGTAGCGATTCAGATCGCAGTTGATTCCGATCTAAGCGCTGAACCACGGCGCCTCCGCGTTCAACACACGTGCAGCCCGGTGACGTCTCCCATGCCTTGATCCAGCAAGGGGAGAAGGAGAGGTTGGGGAAGACTCCGTCCAGCAGCAGCACGATGGCGTGGTGGTGGTGGAGGAGCGCGGGACTCCAGCAGGGCTTCGCCAAGCACTGCGAGAGACGAGGAGGGAGAGAGGTAGGGCTGCGCCAAGAGGGAGATCAAATCGTGTGTTGGGCAGCCCCCATACCTCAAGTATATATAGGGGGAGGGGAGGGGGCTGCACCCCCTCTAGGGTTCCCACCCCAAGAGGTGCGGCAGCCCTAGATCCCATCTAGGGTGGCGGCCACAAGGGGGAGAGGGGGAGGCGCACCTGGGGTGGGCCTTAGGGCCCATCTGCCCTAGGGTTTGCCCCCTCCCCTCTTGGAGGCGCCTTGGGCCTTGGTGGGAGGCGCCCCAGCCCACCTAGGGGCTGGTCCCTTCCCACTATTGTCCCATGTAGGTCTCCGGGGCTGGTGGACCCACCTGATGGACCCCCGGGACCCTCCCGGTGGTCCCGGTACGTTACCGATAGCACCCGAAACCTTTCCGGTGACCAAAACGGGACTTCCCATATATAAATCTTTACCTCCGGACCATTCCGAAACTCCTCGTGACGTCCGGGATCTCATCCGGGACTCCGAACAACATTCGTTAACCGCGTACATACTTTCCCTATAACCCTAGCGTCATCGAACCTTAAGTGTGTAGACCCTACGGGTTCGGGAACCATGTAGACATGACCGAGACAACTCTCCGGCCAATAACCAACAGCTGGATCTGGATACCCATGTTGGCTCCTACATGTTCCACGATGATCTCATTGGATGAACCACGATGTCAAGGATTCAATCAATCCCGTATACAATTCCCTTTGTCTATCGGTACGATACTTGCCCGAGATTCGATCGTCGGTATCCCGATACCTTGTTCAATCTCGTTACCGACAAGTCTCTTTACTCGTTCCGTAACACATCATCCCGTGATCAACTCCTTGGTCACGTTGTGCACATTATGATGATGTCCTACCGAGTGGGCCCAATGATACCTCTCCGTTACACAGAGTGACAAATCCCAGTCTCGATTCGTGCCAACCCAACAGACACTTTCGGAGATACCCGTAGTGTACCTTTATAGCCACCCAGTTATGTTGTGACGTTTGGCACACCCAAAGCACTCCTACGGTATCCGGGAGTTGCACAATCTCATGGTCTAAGGAAATGATACTTGACATTAGAAAAGCTTTAGCATACGAACTACACGATCTTTGTGCTAGGCTTAGGATTGGGTCTTGTCCATCACATCATTCTCCTAATGATGTGATCCCGTTATCAACGACATCCAATATCCATGGTCAGGAAACCGTAACCATCTATTGATCAACGAGCTAGTCAACTAGAGGCTTACTAGGGACATGGTGTTGTCTATGTATGCACACATGTATCTGAGTTTCCTATCAATACAATTCTAGCATGGATAATAAACGATTATCATGAACAATGAAATATAATATAATAACTAATTTATTATTGCCTCTGGGGCATATTTCCAACATCTTGTTCCCATGTTTGGGTCCTTCGAGGGAGGTGCTCAGCACAACGAACAAGGCAACCGGACTAATAATGCTTTATCACTCTCACTTAGCCATAGAATTCTATAATTTTAAATTTTGGCGAAGCCCCTGGTATTTGGAAGGCCGAATTCGGGGCGCGATACACGCCTGTAAGCCGGACGGAGCCGGCCCCTCACCCTAAGCGGCATAAGTCTTTAGGGACTCGAAAAACCTCGCCGAACAGCGACCAGTCTCTCGCCTTATCATGACAGTCAGTTTTAGCTTTCTCTACTGAGGTGCTCGGCCTGGCAGAACCGGGGCACAATCGCAGTAGTTCTCCTAGCGCTACCTTAGCCGATAGAGCAAAACGTAAGGTACCAAAACATAGGAGCCGGGCAAACCCAACATTTGACCAAAGACATGATTCGGAGCTGATGCATATAATGCTATAAGTTCGGGGTGCCGCACTTGTGAAAGTGTTCGGACTTTTTACACCATATTGTGGGTACGTAAGCCCCTAGTGCATTGGCCGTACCAGAGTGTACGGTTGCTAGGCGTCATTAATGAACACATAGATATGTATACATATAACAAAAGTGCGATAATAATCGTAATGTCATGCATTGTATATTTAAAAATTGCATTAAAGCAGAGTGATACAGATAGTGTAATGAGCAAAAGAGTAGGACTATGTCCCTTCCAAGGGCGAGCTAAGGAATTATGTGAAATCTGTAATCCACCTGGGAATTCCGTAGTCGTCGGCCTCCTTGGTTGCTGTATCGTGTGTTCGGCAATAGAGCTGCCGGACAGTGTTTCTAGAGATTGAGGTCCTGAAAGAAAAAGAAAAATAACCAAACGGGAAGCCCCTGGTGCGGTTTAGGCCGCGTTTCGGGACGTGCCGTAGTTGTGCCTCCCCCTCCCCATCTATGCCCATGGTATTTTTAATGCGTAATGATGTACACGCGGCACGAACAACGTCGTTGGGCTGGGATTTGGGGTGGCCGTCGTATTGCTACGCGAGCTCAGATCGCGCCAGGCGGTCTATTTGCCGATTGCCCCGAGCACGCTTGAGGTGCCCGGGCTTTGAAACGTCGAACTGATAGATTGCCTTGAGAGGCTGCTTTGCGCTTCTGCTGGGAGGGCCGCGGTGTGCTCCTCTGTTCGGAGAGAGCGTTCTGTGTTTCCATTGACTGTAATAACTCCGTGAGGTCCTGGCATCTTGAGCTTGAGGTATGCATAATGTGGTACCGCATTGAATCTAGCGAATGCGGTACGTCCGAGCAGTGCGTGATAACCACTGCGGAACGGGACTATATCGAAGATTAACTCTTCACTTCGGAAGTTATCCGGGGATCCGAAGACCACTTCCAGTGTAATTGAGCCTGTGCAGTGGGCCTCTATGCCTGGAATGACGCCTTTAAAGGTCGTCTTTGTGGGTTTGATCCTTGAAGAGTCTATGCCCATTTTGCGCACTGTGTCCTGATAAAGCAGGTTCAGGCTGCCGCCGCCGTCCATAAGGACTCGAGTGAGGTGAAATCCGTCGATGATTGGGTCTAGGACTAGTGCGGCGAATCCGCCGTGACGGATACTAGAGGGGTGGTCCCTGCGATCGAAGGTGATCGGACAGGAGGACCAAGGGTTGAACTTTGGGGCGACTGGCTCGAACGCATATACGTCCTTGAGCGCACGCTTCCGCTCCCTTTTGGGGATGTGGGTTGCGTATATCATGTTCACCGTCCGCACTTGCGGGGGAAACCTTTTCTGTCCTCCAGTGTGCGGCTGCCGGGGTTCTTCCTCGTCATTGCTATGCGGCCCCTTGTCCTTGTTTTCGGTGATTAATTTGCCGGCCTGCTTGAACACCCAACAATCCCTGTTGGTGTGATTGGCTGGCTTGTCTAGGGTGCCGTGTATTTGACACGAGCGATCGAGTATACAGTCCAAGCTAGATGGACCCGGCGTACTTTGTTTGAATGGCTTTTTCCGCTGATCGGGTTTAGATCCTTTGAATCCGGCATTGACTGTCGTATCCTCAGTACTTTCACCGTTAATGCGGCGCTTATGCTTGTTGCGACGTGACCTGCTGTTGCCATCCTTGGTATCTGAGGTACCATGGTTCTTTGATATGTTGTTACTGCGAGCCAACCAGCTGTCCTCTCCCGCACAAAAGCGGGTCATGAGCGTCGTGAGGGCTGCCATAGATTTCGGCTTTTCCTAACCAAGGTGCCGGGCTAGCCACTCGTCTCGGATGTTGTGCTTGAAAGCCGCTAAGGCCTC
Source organism: Triticum urartu (assembly GCF_056163025.1). Classification (NCBI taxonomy): domain Eukaryota; kingdom Viridiplantae; phylum Streptophyta; class Magnoliopsida; order Poales; family Poaceae; genus Triticum; species Triticum urartu. Next base: position 147,853,763 of record NC_141873.1, on the reverse strand, counting down.
CGCATCCGGACAGTCGACGATTTGGTTTTTCTTTGTAAGGAACCGAGTCCAGAATTGCCTGGCCGACTCTTTTGGCTATTGAATTATGTGGCTCAAGTCATCGGCATCTGGTGGTTGCACATAAGTGCCCTGAAAGTTGTCGAGGAATGCGGCTTCCAGATCTTCCCAACAGCTAATGGAGTCCACTGGCAAGCTATTAAGCCAATGTCGTGCTGGTCCTTTGATTTTTAGCGGGAGGTACTTGATGGCATGTAAGTCATCACCGCGGGCCATGTGGATGTGGAGGAGGAAGTCCTCGACCCATACCGCGGGATCTGTTGTGCCGTCGTATGATTCAATGTTTACAGGTTTGAAACCTTCTGGGAATTGATGTTCCATTACTTCGTCTGTGAAGCATAAGGGGTGTGCGGCGCCTCTGTATTAGGCTATATCGCGACGCAGCTCGTATGGGTCCTGCCCGCTGTGTTCAGCCCGGCCGGATTTGCTTTTACTGTATCCGGCGTGACATTTACCGTCTCGTAGAGTGGTGCGCCCTCTTGATCCGTAGATCGATCTTGAGTGCTTTGCTTTGTCCTCCAATATGTCTCGCAGGTCTGGCGTATGTCCCCATGCCTTTTTATTTGGATGGCATTGGGGTGGAGGCTGAGCTTTCGGCAGGAATGCCTCTCTATCGCGGCCACGAGGTGGTCGGTCAGCCGTATCATATGCTTCTTCCTCCAGTCGGGGTAGTAACCTGCGCCTTGGGTAACTCTTGGAGGGATGCTCGAGTTTATATTCCTCGGCTGCGAGGACTTCAGTCCATTTGTCAGTTAGCAGATCTTGATCAGCTTGAAGCTGCTGCTGCTTTTTCTTCAGGCTATTTGCCGTGGCCATAAGCCTGCGCTTGAAGCGCTCTTGTTCGACGGGATCCTCTGGTACGGCGAATTCATCGTCGCCGAGGCTTACCTCATCTTCAGAGGGGGGGCATGTAATTGTCATCCTCCTCCTCTCCGCCAGCCGCTCTCTCAGGAGAGCTGGCACCTTCATCCTCCTGATCTATCTCTTGCTGGAGGGGGTTTTCGTTGTCTTCGGTGCTATCCGGAGTGTTATTATCTCTTGCGCCGGTATCACCACTTTTGCTTTGGCGGTACTTAGAGCGGCGCCGGTGACGTCGGCGCTTGGGTTGCTTCTTAGAGGGGTCATCCTCCGCTATCTCGTCGCCGTTGCCTTCATTGGGTGTATCCACCATGTATATGTCATACGACGAGGTGGCTTTCCAGTGCCCTATAGGTGCTGGTTCATGTTTGTCTCCTACATCGTCGTCCATACCGTCGATGTCTTCGGAGTCGAAGTCGAGCATGTCGGTTAAATCATCGACAGTGGCTACAAAGTAGGTGGTGGGTGGGCGTCGAATTTCTTCGTCGTCCGCATCCCAGTCCTGTTGGCCATAATCCGGCCAGGGCTCTCCTGACAAAGAGAGAGACCTTAGTGAATTCAGAATATCTCCGAAGGGCGAGTGCTGAAAGATATCTGCGGCGGTGAATTCCATGATCGGCGCCCACTCGGATTCGATTGGCAGGGGCGCGGATGGTTCGGGGTCCGGAAGAGAGTCCGGCATCTTGGAGTCACGGGCTGCGCGGAGGATTATGCTGGTGTTTGGCTCGATCGCTGTCAAGACTGCAGCCCCTGAGGCGGTGTCTAGCCACCCGTCCTCGATTAGCGCAGCTGGCTCCGAGCTAAGGGTCGGAGCTGGTGTGAGCGCGGCCTCTGGAGTACCATCCGGTGGCAGAGCTAGGTAATGCCCATCAAGACAGTGCGGCGCGCCCGGCTGTTGCTCAAATCCGTCGAAGATCAAGTCTCCGCGGATGTCGGCCGTGTAGTTCAAACTTCCAAATCTGACCTGATGGCCAGGGGCGTAGCTTTCAATCTGCTCCAGATGGCCAAGCGAATTAGCCCGCAGTGCAAAGCCGCCAAATACGAAAATCTGTCCGAGGAGAAAAGTCTCACCCTGGACCGCATCGCTACCGATGATAGTAGGAGCCATCAAGCCTAACGGCGACGACACAGAGGAACTCTTAATGAAAGCACCAATGTCGATGTCAAAACCGGCGGATCTCGGTTAGGGGGTCCCGAACTGTGCGTCTAGGCCGAATGGTAACAGGAGGCAAGGGACACGAAGTTTTACCCAGGTTCGGGCCCTCTTGATGGAGGTAAAACCCTACGTCCTGCTCGATTGATATTGATGATATGAGTGTTACAAGAGTAGATCTACCACGAGATAAGAGAGGCTAAACCCTAGAAGCTAGCCTACAGTATGATTGTATGTTGTGATTGTTGTCCTACGGACTAAAGCCCTCCAGTTTATATAGACACCGGAGAGGGTTAGGGTTACACAAGGTCGGTTACAAAAAGAGGAGATATCCATATACGTATTGCCTAGCTTGCCTTCCACGCCAAGTAGAGTCCCATCTGGACACGAGACGAAGTCTTCAATCTTGTATCTTCATAGTCTAACAGTCCGGCCAATGGAGATAGTCCGGCTTTCCAGAGACCCCCTAATCCAGGACTCCCACATTCATACTTTCGCTAGTGTAAGTTCCCTCAACAGTACTAACATAATTGGACTCCCACATTCATACTTTCGCTAGTGTAAGTTCCCTCAACAGTACTAACATAATTGGATCATAAAACTATCCCTCAACATGCAACAAAGAGTCACTCCAAAGTCACTAATAGCGGAGAACGAACGAAGAGATTATGGTAGGGTACGAAACCACCTCAAAGTTATTCTTTCCAATCAATCTGTTGGGCTATTCCTATAAGTGTCACAAACTGCCCTAGAGTTCGTACTGGAATAACACCTTAAGATACAAATCAACCAAAACCCTAATGTCACCTAGATACTCCAATGTCACCCCAAGTATCCGTGGGTATGATTATACGATACGCTTCACACAATCTCAGATTCATCTATTCAACCAACACATAGAACCTCAAAGAGTGCCCCAAAGTTTCTACCAGAGAATCACGACGAAAATGTGTGCCAACCCCTATGCATAGGTTCCCAATGTCACGAAACCCACAAGTTGGTCACCAAAACATACATCAAGTGGCACGTGGTACCCCATTGTCACCACAGATATCCACGGCAAGACATACATCAAGTGTTCTCAAGTCTTTAAAGACTCAATCCGATAAGATTACTTCAAGGGGAAAACTCAATTCATTACAAGAGAGAAGAGGGGGGAAGAAACATCATAGGATCCAAATATAATAGCAAAGCTCGCGATACATCAAGATCGTATCATCTCAAGAACAAGAGAGAGAGAGAGAGAGAGAGAGAGAGATCAAATACATAGCTACCGGTACATACCCTCAGCCCCGAGGGAGAACTACTCCCTCCTCATCATGGAGAGCACCGGGATGATGAAGATGGCCACCGAAGAGGGATTGCCCCCTCCGGCAGGGTGCCGGAACGGGTCTAGATTGGTTTTTGTTGGCTACGGAGGCTTCTGGTGACTGAACTCCCGATCTAATGTGCTTCTAGAAGTTTTAGGTCACGTAGGTATATATGGGTGCAGGAGGTACGTCAGGGGAGCCACGGGGGCCCCACAAGGCAGGGGGCGCGCCCCCCACCCTCGTGGGCAGCTCCCGTATCTTCTGACGTGGGGTCCAAGTCCATCAGGTGTGTTTCCTTCCAAAAATAACTTCTCCAGTTGATTTCGTTCCGTTTCGACTCCGTCTGATATTCCTTTTCTTCAAAACACTGAAATAGGCATAAAACAACAAATCTGGGCTGGGCCTCCGGTTAATAGGTTAGTCCCAAAAGCAATATAAAAGTGGATAATAAAGCCCAATATTGCCCAAAACAGTAGATAATATAGCATGGAGCAATCAAAAATTATAGATACATTGGAGACATATCAGGAGCCTCCGACAAGATTGTGGAGTTGAACCAATGAGTTTGTACGGGCAAGGAGATTGCCTACTTCGTGAAGATCTACCCTAGTGAGGCAAGTCCTTCGTGGGCGATGGCCATGGTGGGACAGACAAGATTGCTTCTTCGTGGACCCTTCGTGGGTGGAGCCCTCCGTGGACTCGCGCAACCTATACCATTCGTGGGTTGAAGTCTCCATCAACGTGAATGTACGATAGCACCACCTATCGGAACCACGCCAAAAATCTCCGTGTCTCCAATTGCGTTTGCACACTCCAATCCCATCCATTTACATTCTCGCAACTTGCATGCTTTATTTTCCACTGCTCATATACTATTGTCATGCTTGCTTGAAATGTATTGTGAATGTTTAAATTTGTGCTAAATCCCTACCTTAACTTGAAGAGAATAAAATAGCTACTTTTATTTGTTAAGAGTCTATTCACCCCCCCCTCTAGACACCTCTTCTCGATCCTTTCAACTGGTCTAAATCCTAAGTGTGCAGGGGTCTGGGCGATGTCAGCATGACGTCAGGGTGATGTCAGCAGTCAAACAGTCAGTTGATTTAGTCAAACTGACGTGTGGGTCCCACTATCATTGACTAAGACTAACTAATCAAAGTTAATTAGTTTAACTAGTCATTAGGTTAATCTAAACATAATGAAATAAGTTAATTAATCACTTAATTAATTATTTTAATTTATTATTTTTATTTTAAAAAAAATTAACGTTCCAGGGGCGGGGCCCCACTTGTCGTTGGCCCCGGGGGCCTAGCGGGCGCTAACGGGCACCCGGGCATGCGGGCGTCGGGCGAGGCTGTAGCAGCTGCTGCGGGGGTGCCCGTCGGGCACGTGCGGGGCTCCGGCAAGGCGTGGTCACCGGTCGGTGGAGCGGGGCGGCACAAAGCGGGGCCAGCAAGCGGGGCCACGGTGGTGCGGGGCTAGGCAGTGGACGACGTGACGGCGCAAATGAGCGGCGGCGCAAATGAGCGGCGGCGCAACAGCGGCGACTAGCAACAAGGGCAGCAGCGTAGAAGCATCATCTGTAGCGCTGCAGCGAGGGCAGCGGAGCGCGGCGTTGGCGCGAGCGGGCGGCCAACAGCGGGCGAAGCGGGCGGCAGGACGGAGCGAGGCCAGGCGGTCGCCGCGGCGGGCGACGAACCGCAGACGCGGCGGGCGAGCGCGCGCTGGTCGTGGCCAGCGCCCATGGCGGAGGTGGGAGCGCGGCCATGGCCACGGTGGGGTGCGTGACAGAGGAGGTTAGGAGAGGCCGGAGCTCGGAACCTCACCCGCGTTGGAGGGAAGGGGTTCGGCGAGGCTTGAAGAAGCCGTTTGGGGAGGAGGTCGGGGACGAGCGACGGAGACGGGGAGCACCGGCGGGGTCGGGCGGCGGCAACATCGAGTCACGTGGTGGTCGAGGCGGTGAAGAAGTTGCGGGGCGGAGGCGGCAGCCCTCGGGCACGGGCGTGCTCGTCGGGGCCGCCGGGAGCAGCGGTGGACCAGGTCGGGACGATGGAGCGCCGGCGAGGAAGGGCGTCGCCGCGGTAGTGGTGGCGGAGGCGGGCATAGCGCCCCGATCCAGATCGAGTCGGGGGGAGGAGATGAGGGAGCGAGAGGGGAGTGGGGGAACGTGGGGTAGCGGTGCTAGGGTTCGGCCTAGTGGGGGTAGTAGGTGGGGACTGGGCTGGCTTGGTGGCTCGTTGGCCTGCAGGGTCGAGGCCCAGTTGGGGGTTTCTTTTATTTTATTGTTACTTTTTTATTTATATACTTTTTCTTCTTTGTTTTTATTTTACTTTTAATTACTTTAGTTCAAGAAAAATACAAAACTTACTCCTAGAAATTGCACAATAAATTAGCCTATAGCCACAATATAGTTTAGCACCCAAAAAATAGTTTGTAACTTTATATTACATAAAAGCATTAAATTATTGTTTAGCCCATGTTTGATTTATTTCTAGGCCATCTAAACACTTTACAAAATATTGGTTTCTCCACCATCATTACTTATGAATTATTGGTCACATTTAGAACATTTTAGTTTTGTCATTTGAAAGCTTTATTTGCCTGACTTGATTTTGAATGTGAATTTGAATTGGTTTCGAATTAACGCGAGATTAACAACAGTAACTGTGGTGATGTGGCCTCATTAATGTGGGATTATAGTAGCTAATTATCCGGGCTTTACAAGCACATTGGCCATTCTCCCCCATCCCAACAGCAAACCCTCGCCCACCTCCTTCGTCGTCGCCACCGCCCATTTTTCCGGTGACTCTGCCAGCTGTCTGAAGGAAATATGCCCTAGAGGCAACAATAAAGTTATTATTTATTTCCTTATTTCATGATAAATGTTTATTATTCATGCTAGAATTGTATTAACCGGAAACATAATACATGTGTGAATACATAGACAAACAGAGTGTCACTAGTATGCCTCTACTTGACTAGCTCGTTGAATCAAAGATGGTTAAGTTTCCTAGCCATAGACATGAGTTGCCATTTGATTAACGGGGTCACATCATTAGATAATGATGTGATTGACTTGACCCATTCCGTTAGCATAGCACTTGATCGTTTAGTTTGTTGCTATTGCTTTCTTCATGACTTATACATGTTCCTATGACTATGAGATTATGCAACTCCCGTTTACCGAAGGAACACTTTGTGTGCTACCAAACGTCACAACGTAACTGGGTGATTATAAAGGTGCTCTACAGGTGTCTCCAAAGGTACTTGTTGGGTTGGCGTATTTCGAGATTAGGATTTGTCACTCCGATTGTAGGAGAGGTATCTCTGGGCCCTCTCGGTAATGCACATCACTTAAGCCTTGCAAGCATTGCAACTAATGAGTTAGGTGCGGGATGATGTATTAAGGAACAAGTAAAGAGACTTGCCGGTAACGAGATTGAACTAGGTATTGAGATACCGACGATCAGATCTCGGGCAAGTAACATACCGATGACAAAGGGAACAACGTATGTTGTTATGCGGTCTGACCGATAAACATCTTCGTAGAATATGTAGGAGCCAATATGGGCATCCAGGTCCCGCTATTGGTTATTGACCAGAGAGGTGTCTCGGTCATGTCTACATAGTTCTCGAACCCATAGGGTCCGCACGCTTAACGTTCGTTGACGATATAGTACTATGAGTTATGTATGTTGGTGACCGAATGTTGTTCGGAGTTCCGGATAAGATCACGGACATGACGAGGAACTCCGGAATGGTCCGGAGATAAATATTGATATATGGGATAATAGTGTTTGGACTCCGGAAGGGTTCCGGAATTCACCGGAAGGGGTTCCGGATGTTTCCCGAAATGTTTGGGTACGAGAACACTTTATTTGGGCCAAAGGGGAAAGCCCATAAGGTTTTTGGAAAGCGCAAAAGGATGTTTTGCGGAGTCCAGGGGCCAGACGCCAGGGTCCCTGCCGTCTGGCCCTGGAGTCCGAGAAGGACTCTTGCCTTTCGGGTGAAACCAACTTTGTGGAGGCTTTACTCCAAGTTTCGACCCCAAGGCTCAACATATAAATCGAGGGGTAGGGCTAGCACCCAAGAGACATCAAGAAACACCAAGCCGTGTGCCGGCAACCCCGTCCCCTCTAGTTTATCCTCCGTCATAGTTTTCGTAGTGCTTAGGCGAAGCCCTGCGGAGATTGTTCTTCACCAACACCGTCACCACGCCGTCGTGCTGCCGGAACTCATATACTACTTCGCCCCTCTTGCTGGATCGACATGGCAAGGACGTCACTGAGCCGAACGTGTGCAGAACTCGGAGGTGCCGTGCTTTCGGTACTTGGATCGGTCGGATCGTGAAGACATACAACTACATCAACCGCGTTGATATAACGCTTTCGTGAACAGTCTATGAGGGTATGTAGACAACACTCTCCCCTCTCGTTGCTATGCATCACCATGATCCTGCGTGTGCGTAGGAATTTCTTTGAAATTACTACCTTCCCCAACAGTGGCATCTGAGCCAGGTTTTATGCGTAGATGTCATATGCACGAGTAGAACACAAGTGAGTTGTGAGCGATATAAGTCATAATGCTTACCAGCATGTCATACTTTGGTTCGGCGGTATTGTTGGATGAAGCGGCCCGGACCGATATTACGCGTACGCTTACGCGAGACTGGTTCTACCGACGTGCTTTGCACACAGGTGGCTGGCGGGTGTCAGTTTCTCCAACTTTAGTTGAACCGAGTGTGGCTACGCCCGGTCCTTGCGAAGGTTAAAACAACACCAACTTGACGAACTATCGTTGTGGTTTTGATGCGTAGGTTAGAACGGTTCTTGCTAAGCCCAGTAGCAGCCATGTAAAACTTGAAAGAACAAAGTAGAGGACGTATAACTTGTTTTTGCAGGGTATGTTGTGATGTGATATGGTCAAGACATGATGCTAAATTTTATTGTATGAGATGATCATGTTTTGTAACCGAGTTATCGGCAGCTGGCAGGAGCCATATGGTTCTCGCTTTATTGTATGCAATGCAATCGCCCTGTAATGCTTTACTTTATCACTAAGCGATAGCGATAGTCGTAGAAGCATAAGATTGGCGAGACGACAACGATACTACGATGGAGATCAAGGTGTCACGCCGGTGACGATGGTGATCATGACGGTGCTTCGGAGATGGAGATCACAAGCACAAGATGATGATGGCCATATCATATCACTTATATTGATTGCATGTGATGTTTATCTTTTATGCATCTTATTTTGCTTTGATTGACGGTAGCATTATAAGATGATCTCTCACTAAATTTCAAGATAAAAGTGTTCTCCCTAAGTATGCACCATTGCCAAAGTTCATCGTGCCCAGACACCACGTGATGATCGGGTGTGATAAGCTCTACATCCATCTACAACGGGTGCAAGCCAGTTTTGCACACGCAGAATACACAGGTTAAACTTGATGAGCCTAGCATATGAAGATATGGCCTCGGAACACTGAGATCGAAAGGTCGAGCGTGAATAATATAGTAGATATGATCAACATAGTGATGTTCACCATTGAAAACTACTGCATTTCACGTGATGATCGGTTATGGTTTAGTTGATTTGGATCACGTGATCACTTAGATGATTAGAGGGACGTCTATCTAATTGGGAGTTCTTAAGTAATATGATTAAATTGAACTTTAATTTATCATGAACTTAGTCCTGGTAGTATTAGCATATCTATGTTGTAGATCAATAGCTCGTGTTAAGCTCCCCTGTTTTATTTTTGATATGTTCCTAGAGAAAACTATGTTGAAAGATGTTAGTAGCAATGATGCGGATTGGATCCATGATCTGAGGATTATCCTCATTGCTGCACAGAAGAATTATGTCCTTGATGCACCGCTAGGTGACGGACCTATTGCAGGAGCATATGCAGACGTTATGAACGTTTGGCAAAGCTCGGTATGATGACTACTTGATATTTTAGTGCACCATGCTTAACAGCTTAGAATCGGGACTTCAAAGACGTTTTGAACGTCATGGACCATATGAGATGTTCCAGGAGTTGAAATTAATATTTCAAGCAAATACCCGAGTTGAGAGATATGAAGTCTCCAACAAAGTTATATAGCTAAGAGATGGAGGAGAATAGCTCAAGCAGTGAGCATGTGCTCAGATTGTCTGGGTACTACAATCGCTTGAATCAAGTGGGAGTTAATCTTCCAGATAAAATAGTGATTGACAGAATTCTCTAGTCACCATCACCAAGTTAGTAGAACTTCGTGATAAACTATAATATGCAAGGGATGACGTAAACAATTCCCAAGCTCTTCGCGATGCTAAATCGGCGAAGGTAGAAATCAAGAAAAACATCAAGTGTTGATGGTTGACAAGACCAGTAGTTTCAAGAGAAACAACAAAGGGAAGAAGGGGAACTTCAAGAAGAACGACAAGCAAGTTGCTGCTCAAGTGAAGAAGCCCAAGTCTGGACCTAAGCCTGAGACTAAGTTCTTCTACTACAAAGGACTGGTCACTGGAAACGGAACTACCCCAAGTATTTGGCAGATAAGAAGGATGGCAAAGTGAACAAGCTATATTTGATATACATGTTATTAATGTGTACTTTACTAGTGTTTATAGCAACACTTCAGTATTTGATACTGGTTCAGTTGCTAAGAATAGTAACTCGAAATGGGAGTTGCAGAATGAACAGAGACTAGTTAAGGGTGAAGTGACGATGTGTATTGGAAATGGTTCCAAGATTGATATGATCATCATCGCACACTCCCTATACTTTGGGGATTAGTGTTAAACCTAAATAAATGTTATTTAGTGTTTGCGTTAAGCATGAATATGATTGGATCATGTTTATTGCAATACGGTTATTCATGTAAGTTAGAGAATAATTGTTGTTCTGTTTACATGAGTAAGACCTTCTATGGTCATACACCCAATGAAAATGGTTTGTTGGATCTCGATCGTGGTGATACACATTTTCATAATATTGAAGCCAAAAGATGCAAAGTTAATAATGATAGTGCAACTTATTTGTGGCACTGCCGTTTAGGTCATATTGGTGTAAAGCGCATGAAGAAAATCCATGCTGATGGGCTTTTGGAATCACTTGATTATGAATCAGTTGATGCTTGCGAACCATGCCTCATGGGCAAGATGACTAAGACTCCGTTCTCCGGAACAATGGAGCGATCAACAGATTTGTTGGAAATCATACATACTGATGTATGTGGTCCGATGAATATTGAGGCTCGCGGTAGGTATCATTATTTTTTGATCTTCACAGATGATTTGAGCAGATATGAGTATATCTACTTGATGAAACACAAGTCTGAAACATTTGAAAAGTTTAAAGAATTTCAGAATGAAGTGGAGAATCATCATAACAAAAATAAAAGTTTCTACGATATGATCGCAGAAGTAAAATATTTGAGTTACGAGTTTGGCCTTCAGTTAAAACAATGTGAAATAGTTTCACTACTCACGCCACCTGGAACACCACAGTGTAATGGTGTGTCCGAACGTCGTAATCATACTTTATTAGATGTAGTGCGATCTATGATGTCTCTTACCGATTTACCACTATCATTTTGGGGTTATGCATTAGAGACAGCTACATTCACGTTAAATAGGGCACCATCTAAATTTGTTGAGACGACACCGTATGAACTATGGTTTGGCAAGAAACCTAAGCTGTCGTTTCTTAAAGTTTGAGGTTGCAATGCTTATGTGAAAAAGTTCCAACCTGATAAGCTCAAACCCAAATCGGAGAAGTGCGTCTTCATAGGATACCCAAAAGAAAATGTTGGGTACACCTTCTATCACAGATCCGAAGGCAAGTTATTCATTGCTGAGAATGGATCGTTTCTAGAGAAGGAGTTTCTCTCGAAAGAAGTGAGTGGGTGGAAAGTAGAACTTGATGAGGTAACTGTACCTGCTCCCTTATTGGAAAGTAGTTCATCACAGAAATCTGTTCCTGTGACTACTACACCAATTAGTGAGGAAGCTAATGATGATGATCATGTAACTTCAGATCAAGTTACTACCGAACTCGTAGGTAAACCAGAGTGAGATCCGCACCAAAGTGTTACGGTAATCCTGTTCTGGAGGTCATGTTACTTGACCATGATGAACCTACGAACTATGAGGAAGCGATGATGAGCCCAGATTCCGTGAAATGGCTTGAGGTCATGAAATCTAAGATGAGATCCATGTATGAGAACAAAGTATGGACTTTGATTGACTTGCCCAATGATTGGCGAGCCATTGAGATTAAATGGATCTTCAAAAGGAAGACGGGCGCTGATAGTAGTGTTACTATCTACAAAGCTAGAATTGTCGCAAAAGGTTTTCGACAAGTTCAAGGTGTTGACTACGATGAGAGTTTCTCACTCGTATCTATGCTTAAGTCTGTCCGAATCATGTTAGCAATTGCCGCATTTTATGAAATCTGGCAAATGGATAAACAAAACTACATTCCTTAATGGATTAATTAAAGAAGAGTTGTATATGATGCAACCAGAAGGTTTTGTCAATCCTAAAGGTACTAACAAAATATGCAAGCTCCAGCGATCCATCTATGGACTGGTGCAAGCATCTCGGAGTTGGAATATACGCTTTGATAAGTTGATCAAAGCATATAGTTTTATACAGACTTGCGGTGAAGCCTGTATTTACAAGAAAGTGAGTGGGAGCACTACAGCATTTCTGATAATTATATGTGAATGACATATTGTTGATCGGATATAATGTAGGATTATTCTGCAAAGCATAAAGGAATGTTTGAAAGGAGTTTTTCAAAGAAAGACCTCAGTAAAGCTGCTTACATATTGAGCATCAAGATCTATAGAAATAGATCAAGACGCTTGATGAGTTTTTCAATGAGTACATACCTTGACAAGATTTTGAAGTAGTTCAAAATGGAACAGTCAAAGAAGGAGTTCTTGCTTGTGTTACAAGGTGTGAAGTTGAGTAAGACTCAAAACCCGACCACGGTAGAAGATAGAGAGAGAATGAAAGTCATTCCCTATGCCTCAACCATAGGTTCTATAAGGTATGCCATGCTGTGTACCAGACCTATTGTATACCTTGCCCTGAGTTTGGCAAGGGAGTACAATAGTGATCTAGGAGTAGATCACTAGACATTGGTCAAAATTATCCTTAGTGGAGCAGGGATATGTTTCTCGATTATGGAGGTTACAAAAGGTTCGTCGTAAAGGGTTACGTCGATGCAAGTTTTGACACTGATCCAGATGACTCAAAGTCTCAATCTGGATACATATTGAAAGTGGGAGCAATTAGCTGGAGTAGCTCCGTGCAGAGCATTGTTGACATAGAAATTTGCAAAATACATACGGATCTGAATGTGGCAGACCCGTTGACTAAACTTCCCTCACAAGCAAAACATGATCACACCTTAGTACTCTTTGGGTATTAATCACATAGCGATGTGAACTAGATTATTGGCTCTAGTAAACCCTTTGGGTGTTGGTCACATGACGATGTGAACTATGGGTGTTAATCACATGGTGATGTGAACTATTGATGTTAAATCACATGGCGATGTGAACTAGATTATTGACTCTAGTGCAAGTGGGAGACTGAAGGAAATATGCCCTAGAGGCAATAATAAAGTTATTATTTATTTCCTTATTTCATGATAAATGTTTATTATTCATGCTAGAATTGTATTAACCGGAAACATAATACATGTGTGAATACATAGACAAACAGAGTGTCACTAGTATGCCTCTACTTGACTAGCTCGTTGAATCAAAGATGGTTAAGTTTCCTAGCCATAGACATGAGCTGTCATTTGATTAACGGGGTCACATTATTAGAGAATGATGTGATTCACTTGACCCATTCCGTTAGCATGGCACTTGATCGTTTAGTTTGTTGCTATTGCTTTCTTCATGACTTATACATGTTCCTATGACTATGAGATTATGCAACTCCCGTTTACCGGAGGAACACTTTGTGTGCTACCAAACGTCACAACGTAACCGGCTGATTATAAAGGTGCTCTACAGGTGTCTCCAGAGGTACTTGTTGGGTTGGCGTATTTCGAGATTAGGATTTGTCACTCCGATTGTCGGAGAAGTATCTTTGGGCCCTCTCGGTAATGCACACCACTTAAGCCTTGCAAGCATTGCAACTAATGAGTTAGTTGCGGGATGATGTATTACGGAACAAGTAAAGGGACTTGCCGGTAATGAGATTGAACTAGGTATTGAGATACCGACGATCAAATCTCGGGCAACTAACATACCGATGACAAAGGGAACAACATATGTTGTTATGCGGTCTGACCGATAAAGATCTTCGTAGAATATGTAGGAGCCAATATGGGCATCCAGGTCCCGCTATTGGTTATTGACCAGAGAGGTGCCTCGGTCATGTCTACATAGTTCTCGAACCCGTAGGGTCCGCACGCTTAACGTTCGTTGACGATATAGTACTATGAGTTATGTATGTTGGCGACCGAATGTTGTTCGGAGTTTCGGATAAGATCACGGACATGACGAGGAACTCCGGAATGGTCCGAAGATAAAGATTGATATATGGGATAATAGTGTTTGGACTCCAGAAGGGTTCCGGAATTCACCGGAAGGGGTTCTGGATGTTTCCTGAAATGTTTGGGTACGAGAACACTTTATTTGGGCCAAAGAGGAAAGCCCACAAGGTTTTTGGAAAGCGCAAAAGGATGTTTTGCGGAGTCCAGGGGCCAGACGCCAGGGTCCCTGGCGTCTGGGTCCAGGCACCGGGAACCCTGGCATCTGGGTCCAGGCGCCGGGAACCCTGGCGTCTGTCCCTAGAGTCCGAGAAGGACTCTTGCCTTTCGGGTGAAACCGACTTTGTGGAGGCTTTTACCTCCAAGTTTCGACCCCAAGGCTCAACATATAAATAGAGGGGTAGGGCTAGCACCCAAGATACATCAAGAAACACCAAGCCGTGTGCCGGCAACCCCGTCCCCTCTAGTTTATCCTCCGTCATAGTTTTCGTGGTGCTTAGGCGAAGCCCTGCGGAGATTATTCTTCACCAACACCGTCACCATGTCGTCGTGCTGCCGGAACTCATCTACTACTTTGCCCCTCTTGCTGGATCGAGAAGGCGAGGACGTCACCGAGCCGAACGTGTGCAGAACTCGGAGGTGCTGTGCTTTCGGTACTTGGATTGGTCGGATCATGAAGACGTACGACTACATCAACCACGTTGATATAACGCTTCCACGAACGGTCTACGAGGGTATGTAGACAACACTCTCCCCTCTCGTTGCTATGCATCACCATGATCTTGCGTGTGCATAGGAATTTTTTTGAAATTACTATGTTCCCCAACACTATCGGTGCCGCAACATCCCCTCTGCAACGCCGCCACCTCCCACGTCGCCCGCCACTACCGGCTAGCCTCCTACCCCTGCTCCCCTGACACAGCCACGACCGCGACCAAGAAGCTGCCTCACCACCCCGGCCGGTTCCTCACCGGCATGCTTGTGACATGCCAGCATGCTCGTCGCACGCCGCTAGGGCAGCTACCTGGTCCGAGGGCGGCACGACCCTCTTCACCGGTCGTCTCCTTCGTCGACGCCCGCAAGTTGTTCGACAGTTTGCCAAGATACAAAATGGACTCCGCCGATGAGTTCTTTTTTCACAATTTCCTTTGCGACTCCGACGATTCCTCGTCTGATGAGGAGGAGGAGAATGTCGGCGTTCTGGGAACGGGGGTCCCGAGACTTGCCTGCCTGCGGCCTGCGGCGTGGCTCAAAGGGGGGCCCAGCACGGCCCATCTTCACCAACACAGACCCAAGACCCTCGCGAGGGGCCAAGCCTCGCGGGGCGGACGACACGGAGCTTCCTCAGGCACGGCCTCATCAGGCTGGCTCGCGAGGAGGCGGAGAGATCAAGGCGGGGTACCTCATGAGGTGCCCGTGACGCAAGCCATGACGACCAAGGGCGCCTAGCGGGCGCCAGCCCGCGCAGTGTCCTCCTTTCCTCTTTGGTGCAAAGGGAGCAAGCGCAGTCACGGAGTACCGAGGCATCAGGCAAAGGTTGCCTTTTCGGTGCAACAAGACCAAGACTAGGAGGACTGCAAGACGGAGGTCACTGTGGAGCCCAAGACGGCGTCACCACCAGAGCTTTGTGCAGGCGAAGACTACTTTTGTCAGGATAGCTGGTACTAGCTGTCCCCCTTCAAATTAGCCCGCCATTGTTGGCTCCCTTCCCGCTTGATATTTGGGAAGAGGACCAGGGCCTCTATAAATAGGACTAGCCACCCCCAGGGAAGGGAGACACCATCAGTGGTGAGGAGAGAGAGAGAGGTTTAGGAGGTGGGAGATCGAATCAGTGGGAGATCGAGATCAACAAACGGGAAGAGAGAGAGTGAAGGGTGACTGAACTCCTCCTAGCAGTTCGTCCCCCCCCCCCCCAGCCAAGCACAGACCCTCGCGAGGCCGTTCTTCCTTGTATTGTTCATCACCATCAGCCCAAGAGGCAATCCACCACGCCACACACTGGAGTAGGGTATTACACCACAACGGTGGCCCGAACCAGTATAAACCCTATGTCTCTCGTGTTGTTCTTTCCATAGCTTAGATCTTAGCGAGGCGGAGGGGTGCAGGTAGGTAGGGGGCGAAATCTCCGCGCGCACCCCAGTGTTCGAACCTCAAGGGTCTGCCGGAACCCGAAATCCGACATTTGGCGCGCCAGGTAGGGGTGCGCCGGAGTTTGTCTTCCACCACCCCGTTCTCCTCCGACCATCGCGCCCATGTCTGACGCTCGTCGGGCCCGCGCCGAGCGCCGGGCCGCTCTCGCTTCCCGCGTCGCCCAGACGGCTCCTGTTGGCGGGCTTCCTCGCCGTTCCCCGTCACCTGCCGTCAACGCCGCCACCGGCCCGGCGGGGGACGAGCAGCAAGCATCGTCTCAGCATCCGTCCGTGCGGCAAGACGGCCGCACCGCAACTCCCTCGCTCACCCCAGCTGGTTCTTCGTCCCGCGTGCTCCGCGCACCCATGGAGGCTCGAGCTGCGCTCATCGCGGCAAACGAGCTCCTGTGCTACCGTCCCGTCGACGACATCTACGAAGGATGGCTCGACCGCGTCGCCGAGCTCGTCCGTGCCGCAGGGGGCTCTCCTGCGCCGTCTGTTCCGCTGCACCGCACCCCGCCCCGCGCGGGCGACGAAGCTCCAGCGGCGCCCTGGCCGCCTCCTCCTTGAAAGCACAAGTGCTCCCTAAGTGGTTTTGATAATTGATGACAACAAATCTCTTGTTGGACTAACATTTCTATCTAGCATGTTTCAGATAAGTTCAACAATGGAGTGGCATGGACTAAAGGTTGTGGGAACTCCTTCAAGATGCTAAGGACAAAGGATTGGCTAAAGCTTCAAGCTCAAGACTCTTCATTTTACATTTTAGTGATCCACGATCACATTGAGTCCATAGGAAAAGCCAATACTATCAAGGAGGGATGAGGTGTTGCTTAATGAGCCTCTTGCTTCATGTGCTTAATGATATGCTCCAAAATCCTCAGCTACTTTCCCACTTCCACAAATGACCTAAACCCTAAGCCAAACTCGGTCATACCGATTTTTTCTATCCAGCGCCACCGAGTTTCACTTGTCATAAGCCACTGCCAAACCCTAGCAATTCGGTTCTACCGATAGGGATCTCGGTCTCACCGAGATGGGATTGCAAACTCTCTGTTTCCCTTTCGTAACTTTTCGGTCTCACCGAAAGAGCGAATCGGTCCCACCGAGATTGCAATGTAAACTCTTTGTTTCCCTTTTGTAACTTTTCGGTCTCACCGAAAGAGCAAATCGGTCCCACCGAGTTTGCCTGACCAACTCTCTGGTTAGCTTATTACCAAACTCGGTCTCACCGAGTTTGTGTAATCGGTCTCACCGAGATTACGTTATGCCCAAACCCTAACCATATCGGTCCTACCGAGTTGCATGTCAGTCCCATAGAAAATCTCTAACGGTCACTAGGTTTACCTTTTCGGTCCGACCGAGTTTGTTGATTCGGTCCCACCGAGATTGGAAAACTGTGTGTAACAGTTGGATTTTGTGTGGAGGCTATATATACCCCTCCACCTCCTCTTCATTCGTGGAGAGAGCCATCAGAACACATACACAATTCCAACTCATATGTTTTGAGAGAGAACCACCTACTCATGTGTTGAGACCAAGATATTCCATTCCTACCATATGAATCTTGATCTCTAGCCTTCCCCAAGTTGCTTTCCACTCAAATCTTCTTTCCACAAAATCCAAATCCTATGAGAGAGAGTTGAGTGTTGGGGAGACTATCATTTGAAGCACAAGAGCAAGGAGTTCATTACCAACACACCATTTGTTACTTCTTGGAGAGTGGTGTCTCCTAGATTGGCTAGGTGTCACTTGGGAGCCTCCGACAAGATTGTGGAGTTGAACCAAGGAGTTTGTAAGGGCAAGGAGATCGCCTACTTCGTGAAGATCTACCTCTAGTGAGGCAAGTCCTTCGTGGGCGATGGCCATGGTGGGATAGACAAGGTTGCTTCTTCGTGGACCCTTCGTGGGTGGTTGCTTCTTCGTGGACACTTCATGGGTGGAGCCCTCCGTGGACTCGCGCAACCATTACCCTTCGTGGGTGGAGCCCTCCGTGGACTCGCGCAACCGTTACCCTTCGTGGGTTGAAGTCTCCATCAACGTGGATGTAGGATAGCACCACCTATCCGAACCACGGGAAAAACATCCGTGTCTCCAATTGCGTTTGAATTCTCCAAAACCCTTCCCCTTACATTCTTGCAAGTTGCATGCTTTACATTCCGCTGCTCATATACTCTTTGCATGCTTGCTTGATATGTATTGTGTATGTTGAAATTGTGCCTAAAACTCCACTCAAACCAAAAAGGCCTAAAAATTGCAACTTTAGCACTAAGTGTCTAATCACCCCCCCCCCCCTCTAGACACATCTACTTCTAGATCCTACACTCCTCAAGAAGGCGTCATGGCTCCAAGGCGCGTGGCCCCTGGGCGGAACCCGCTCTTTCAGGTGCCAGCGCGGCAAGAGCAGAGCTGCCAGGAAGTCCCTCGCCCGCAAGAAGCTGCCCGGGCGCTCCCTGCTCCAGCACGTCGCGACCATGCTCCTGCTCCCGCACGTCAAGAC
The DNA here is from genome assembly GCF_056163025.1 of Triticum urartu. NCBI lineage: Eukaryota > Viridiplantae > Streptophyta > Magnoliopsida > Poales > Poaceae > Triticum > Triticum urartu. Next base: position 147,835,246 of record NC_141873.1, on the reverse strand, counting down.
CCCGCACTTCCCCCAGCTGCAGCGCGTGGGGACATGCAAGACCAAGCTCTCCGTCACCCAAGGCCTCCCGTGGCCACAGCAGGCCGCCGTGCCTTCACCACCGAGCTACGCAGCGTCGCGTGGCCCGGCAAGTTCAAGCCAGACCTGCCTCCTCGTTACGACGGCACAGCTGACCCTGTGGAGTTCCTCCAGCTCTACGAGCTGGGCATCGAAGCTGCCAACGGAGACGAGAAAGTCATGGCGAACTGGTTTCCCATGGCGCTCAAGGACGGGGCCCGCACCTGGCTCCTGAACCTGGCTCCAGGCACGATCTCCTCCTGGGACGAGATGCGCACCCACTTCATCGCCAACTTCCAAGGTACTCGCGACCGGCCACCCGCCGTGAGCGACATGCACCGCATCAAGCAACAACCCGGGGAGACCCTGCAGAAGTACATCCAGCGCTTCAACAACGCACGCCTCAAGATTCCCAGGGTGACTGAGGAGGCCATCATCTCAGCCTTTTCTGAGGGCGTGCGCGATGTCAAGATGAAGGAGGAGCTGGCGATGCATGAAGACCTGTGCACTTCCTTGGAGCTGTTCAACTTGGCAACCAAGTGCGCCAGGGCTGAGGAAGGGCGTCTCTCCCTCCTCGAGCTGCCTGCCGCAGACCCGGAAGAGAAGAAGCCCAAGGCCAAGGATGTGAAGCGCAAGGGGGCTGCCGTGCTCGCGGTAGAACCAGACACCAAGCGGGGCAGAGATCAGCCCGAACCTTCCAAGGGCAGCCGGTACTGTGTGTACCACGACCTCCACACCCACAACACCAACGAATGTCAAGAGCTCCAAGCTGTGCGAGAAGGAAGGATCGGCCGTCGCCCCGACCACGGTGACCGGGGCTACGATTGAGGAGGAGGAAGGAACGCAGGACGCTGGGAAGACCGTGGCCCACGCCAAGGGTGGCGTGATCAACCTCGCGAGGATCACTGGCAAGACCCACCTCGCGAGGGAGACTGGAGGGATCAACCTCACGAGGATCACCCGCAAGGCAACGCAGGCCTCCCTCCGCTGCCGCCGCAGCCAAGGAGAAACGAGGACCGCCACCAGGACGAGGGGGCTGGGGGCTTCCAGGAGCCGTGCGCGATCGCCTGCATCCTGGGCGAGGCTCAAGCCCCAGCCTCTCAACGCATCTTCAAGCAGTTCGCCCGCGAAGTGAATGCAGTCCTCCCCAGGCTCGAAGCCACGCGCCCTCTCAGGTGGTCGGCGTGCGCCATCACGTTCAGCTCAGCAGATCAGCTCAAGTGTGTGGCTATAGCCGAAGTCCTCCCGATGCTTTGTTCCCCAATCATCAGCAACGTGGTGGTCACCAGGACCCTCATCGATGGCGGGGTAGGGCTCAACGTCCTGTCCGTGGAAACATTCAACAATCTCCAAGTGCCCTACAGCCAGCTTCAGCCAACCAAGCCTTTCTCCGGAATCACCGACGGCTCCACGGTCCCGATTGGGCAGGTCCGCCTCCCTGTCACCTTCGGGGCACGCGACAACTAACGCACCGAGCTCATCGACTTCGACGTCGCTCACATTCGCCTACCGTACAACGCCATCCTTGGGTACCCAGCGCTGGCCAAGTTCATGGCCGTAACTCACCACGGCTACAACGTTCTCAAGATGCCAGGAAGTGGCGGAGTCATCACGGTGCCCTGTGAAGAGAAGGACGTGGTGTGTTCCCTGGAACGAGCCTTTCAGGCCGCGTCACTAGAAGACCCGGATCGCGGAAGCAGGAGGCTTCCCAAGACCGCCCCCAAGAAGAAGAAGACATCGTCTGGCCCGGCCCCTCAGGAGGCAGGCCCCTCTGGGCCCGTGCCTGCCCAGGGGGAACCTCCTTCCATCGCATAGGAAAGCGCGCCCGGCGCCCTCCTCGGGCAGGGCTCGGGGGCTCTCCCCTGGAGGGCCATCAACCTGGCTAGGGTCACGAGGGAGGCGCTTGGGCGGAGGCGTGTTTCGAAGCACGTTTCCCTCAAGAAGGAGCAAGGCAAGGAGAGCCAGACCCTCAGGAGTTCATCAGCAAGGCCATTCAGGAGCTACAGGAGTCAAGAGTCATGAAAGGCGGCCGCCGCCTACCAGCAGTGGCTCCCCATCCAGGCGAGGATGGTGGGCTGCGCGTCTGCATCGACATACCAGGGCTCAACCAAGTCGCCTCTCTGGAGCGCCTCTGGCCCTCGCGAGTGGGGCGCTGCGGAGGTCCACCCCACAACTACGTTCGCATGCCTTACGGCTTGCCGAACGCGGCTGCCACGTACCAGCGCCTCATGAGGGGCATCATGGAGGCACAAGAGGCCAGGCGTTCCGCGGCCCTGGCGGAGATGGAGATGGTCCGCGAGGAGCCGCCAGCGCCTCCGGAGCCTCCCGAGGCCCCTGGGCCTGGGGGCTCGTGAGGATCGGCTTCCGCAGCCCACCAAGTCTGCTACACCAACACCCCTTCGTCCTCAACGTCATCAAGTGACATCTTTCAAGTTTCACTTCCAGCTGGGAGCGCCCCCCAGGGCTGCATTATTCCCAGGCCACGTGGATTCGTCCCTGCGGCGTGTATCCCTTTTATTTCATGTTGTTAGCTTACCTTGTTGGGGGCACCCCTCGGACTGCATGATCCCCAAGTCGCTCGGGCCTGACCCAGTGATGTCCGCCTTCCCAGCATCTATTTGAATGAATCCACTCCTTCGCGGCTAATGTGCTTGACCTAGTTGCCCGCTCAACTGACGGAACTGCTCCCAAACGGCACGACGCTTGCGCATGGGTCCGTCCCTGCAACACCGACAAACCTGAATGGCTGAGCTCTGGCCGCGGCAGCCCCGCATGGCGCCACCTCGTCAAGCCTTCAGTGCCTCATTACCCCTCGAAAGCAACCAACGGCTGACTGTCAATTGTCATGGCAACCCCTCATTCTTTCTCTGATGGGTCTACAGGATCTCTTAAAGGAGCTACGTCAGGCGAGGCCCTTGCGGTGTCTCCTCCACTCTCATCCGCGCGAACCGCTTGCACGTTAAAGGGGGGGTGCCTGAGCATCGCGACTCAGGGCTCCTACTGGCTCTCCAGCCCTTACCCTCTGGCCTTGTCCACGGCATCGCGACCTGGCATACCAGCGACGGCTGAGACTCGCTCGAGGGTCGGGACCCGAGGACGTAGAGCAGAAAGGGGAGCAAGGGCGAGAGGGGAGGGACACACGAGGACCTCGCCGAGCAACCTCGCGCCTGCCGATGCATGGACCCGGCGACACACCAGAGAGCGGCCCCTGATTCTCGAGATAAGTCACCAACCGGAAGCGCCAGCTACCGTGGCACCATCCCCGCACCTAATGCAATCCCGTGTTAGCGACGCCGCTCTCCTTTCTCACCGAACGACGGCTGCTTGAGCGCCAAAGGGGACCTCCTGAGCATCGTGACTCAGGGGCTCTTACCGGACTCCGGGTCGCTCACCTCCTGGCCTTGACCACGGCATCGCGACCTGGCATACCAGCGACGGCTGAAGCCGCCTTGGGACTGGGACCTGTCGGCGCAGAGCACCAAGCCCCATGAGGTTCGAAAGGGAGGACTGAGCTAAGATGGAATGAGCAACTCGCACAATTCTACGACAAGGGTTATATTAACAAAACAGGATCACAGGCACCTTACAAGCCCCCACGGGACACGTCTTTGATTCCTCGCAGGGAACAGATCCTAAAGGACACTAACTACGCGCGCCCCTGCAAAAGACGCCATCATCAACAGTGGGCCGTCAAGCACCGGCGCCAACCCCATCCAGATCAGAGTCGGCGGCGGCCTAACGAGCCCGCCCTGCTCCAGGAGCGGCGCCGGCTCGGGGGCTCGTAGCTGTCGTCGCTCGTCTCCGGAGTCACGAAGAGCTCGCCGGAGTCGCTGGAACCTCCGACGCCTCCACCGCCTGAGGAGCCGCCAAGGGAGCGGTTGGCGGGCCCAGTCCTTGCCGCAGCAGGGTCCCGGCCACCTCTCCCGGGGCAGCACTCCAGCCGGTGCCTGTTCGCATCGAAGACCTTGAAGAACATCACCGAAGCACCGTCGTACTCCAAGTGGATCGCGAAGGCGCCTCTTGTCCTGCAAACCCGGGCGATTTCGCTCCAGCCTCAAGTCATGAAGACCTCGCCCGAGGCAATGACCGCGACCTCTGCCTCGGTCGTGAGGGTGCTGCAGCTGGCGTGCTGCAACCATAGCTCCAGGAGTTCTCCCTGCGGGATGATGGAGGCGAAGAAGGGAGGAAGGAGAATCCAAGACTGAGGAGGCATGGCGACGTGGAGCACGAACTCTCGGGAGGATCCCTCGGTGTGGACCCCAGGGGGGACGACCCACACCTTCATGACCCGTCGGCGCCGACGGCGGCGCGGCCCGTGGCGATCAGCATCAGCTCCTTCAGGGCCCTCGATGTGGGCGTACAAGGGAAGTGGGAACCCCGGCGGTGCCCGCTCGCACCAAGGCCTCGACACCACCTGATGGGCCCCCTCGTCCGGGCCATGGAGGACGAGCCGTTTCTTCGGCAGGAGCGGGTCTGGTTCCTCTCGGGGAGCCTTTCCCTTCTCTGTCATCGAGAACCGGCGGATCGGAGCCATCGCAGCAAGACGGAGCAAGGATCGGGAAGAAGGAGAAGCAAGGAGGGATGGACTGGAAGGGCGCGCGTCATTCCGTACTTCTGGCCGGCAAAGGCCAACCGCCGACCTCCACGATCGCAGGTAATCATGACCTACTTTGCATGCAGGGACTTGTCCAATCCGTGCAGTTGCCGAGGTGCCATGGGGAAGTGGAGGCGCCCACGTCCAATCAACCGCCATGCGGCGCCCAAGGCCGCAGGCTGTTAGGGCCCGCGGCGCTTCGCTCTTGCCCTTCCGCCTCCCTGCACGGCCAAGTCCGAGCGCGCCTTGGGCCTGGGGGCTACTGTCGGCGTTCTGGGAATGGGGGTCCCCAGACTTGCCTGCCTGCGGCGTGGCTCAAAGGGGGGCCCAGCACGGCCCATCTTCACCAACACAGACCCAAGACCCTCGCGAGGGGCCAAGCCTCACGGGGCGGACGACACGGAGCTTCCTCAGGCACGGCCTCATCAGGCTGGCTCGCGAGGAGACGGAGAGATCAAGGCGGGGTACCTCACGAGGTGCCCGTGACGCAAGCCATGACGACCAAGGGCGCCTGGCGGGCGCCAGCCCGCGCAGTGTCCTCCTTTCCTCTTTGGTGCAAAGGGAGCAAGCGCAGTCGCTGAGTACCGAGGCATCAGGCAAAGGTTGCCATTTCGGTGCAACAAGACCAAGACCAGGAGGACTGCAAGACGGAGGTCATTGTGGAGCCCAAGACTGTAACACCCTCGATGCGACTATAGCTCCCACGTGTCGAGGCACGACTTAGAGACATAATCGCATTGAAGGCATATGCCGCAAGTTAGGCAATCTTCACAACATCCCGTGTAATAATAATAAAAGGGGATATAACATAGTTGGCTTACACTCGCCACATCAATCAAGTACATAAATAACATTACATCATCCAAACACTCATGGCCCGACTACGGCGCCAAAATAAAAGAGAACCCAACATGCGACACGGTCCCAATCACCCCCAACTGGGCACCACTACTGATCATCGGGAAAGGAAACGTAGTGTCGTTGAGAGTCTTCGTCGAACTCCCACTTGAGCTCACACGCGTCTCCTGGAGCGGAATCATCTGGACCTGCATCTGGTATAGTAGGAATCTGTGAGCCACAAGGACTCAGCAATCTCGCACCCTCGCGATCAAGACTATTTAAGCTTATAGGAAGGGGTAAGGCATATATATGTGGAGCTGCAGCAAGCGACTAGCATATATGGTGGCTAACTTATTCGCAAAAGAGAGCGAGAAGAGGAGGCAAAGCGCGAGCGAGAATCTAGAGGAACAACCTGCGCAAGCATTACTCCAACACCGTGTCCACTTCCCGGACTCCGCCGAGAAGGAGCCATCACGGTAACACACTCAGTTGATTCATTTTAATTAAGTTATGTTTAAGTTATCTACAACCGGACATTAACAAATTCCCATCTGCCCATAACCGCGGGCACGGCTTTCGGAAGTTCAATCCCTGCAGGGGAGTCCCAACTTAGCCCATGACAAGCTCTCACGGTCAACGAAGGAATAGACCTCCTCCCAAGACATTCCGATCAGACTCGGTATCTCGGTAACTCAAGACACTTCGACAGGTTAAAACAAGACCAGCAACACCGCCCGAATGTGCCGACAAATCCCGATAGGAGCTGCACATATCTCTTTCTCAGGGCACACTCAGATGTCTAAACTTCCGGTAGGCCAGCCCAGAGTTGCCCCTGGTAGCCACCGGCGGCTGACGGTTTGGACCAACACTCAGAGGAGCACTGGCCCGGGGGGGTTAAAATAAGATGACCCTTGAGTCTGCAGAACCCAAGGGAAAGAAAAGGCTAGGTGGCAAATGGTAAAACCAAGGTTGGGCATTGCTGGAAAAGTTTTAATCAAGGCGAACTATCAAGGGGTTCCCATTATAACCCGACCGCGTAAGGAACGCAAAATCCGGGAACATAACACCGATATGACGGAAACTAGGGCGGCAAGAGTGGAACAAAACACTAGGCGAGAGGCCGAGCCTTCCACCCTTTACCAAGTATATAGATGCATTAAGATAACATGGCAATATAATGATATCCCAACAAGTAAATAAAAGATGTCCCAACAAGGAACAGCTCCAATCTTCACCTACAACTAGCAACGCTATAAGAGGGGCTGAGCAAAGCGGTAACATAGCCAATCAACGGTTTGCTAGGACAATGGTGGGGTAGAGGTTTGACATGGCAATTTGGGAGGCTTTCAAGCAAGTGGTAGGCATCGTAGCAATGGCATAGCAAAAGAGCAAGCAAACTAGCATAGCAAAGATAGTAGTGATTTCGAGGGTATGATCATCTTGCCTGCACAGTTATTAGAGTTGACTGGATCCTCGAAAGCAAACTCAACGGGCTCCTCATTAGCGAACTCGTCTTCCGAATCTACCCAAACAAGACGAACAAGCAACAAGGATACAATCAACCACGTGCAAACTCAATAAACACGATGCAAAGATGATATGCTATGCGGGATGCGATGCGGGATGCAAAATGCAAGATATGACAGGAAATGCATGAAACTGGCCTCAACTTGGAATGCCAAGGGTGCCACTGGAAAGATGAGATGAAATCTCTTGAAAACGATATAAAGAACGCCGGAATCGGAGTTACGGTTTGGAAATGGCAAGCGATTCAAAAATGACACCGGTCTGCAATTTATAGCAAGTAGGCATCTAAATGCAACGAATGAACATGCTACACCACCCAAACATGACAACAAAATACATGGAAGGGATGCATACAAGATGCTTAACAAAATACTAGCACTGAGCCACGGCCGATTCATCCATTAAGAGGTTCAAACAAGCATGGCAAAAACGCAAATGGTAAACAGATTTCAGACTTGGTGAAATTAACACTTGTCTGAAATTTCAGATCACGAAGCCCTCTTCGGAGCAACAAAACAACATGCTACAGGACCTGAACATGACAAAGAAAGACATGGCATGGAGCTACTCAACAAGCTTAACAAAAGTCCCTTAATGACCTTGAGCCAAAAGGGATCACGAAATATACTAACACGCACACGAACATAGCAAAAACATAATCAGTTTTCAGACTTAGTGAAAACTGGGACATGCTGAAACATAACTCACGAAGGCATGTTTACGAGCTCGATGCACTCACTACGGTGCAAGTCATTGCAAGACAAGCATACATCCCTTAATAAGGCACAAAATACAAGCTATACATGGTAATAACAATGGCATAGCATGCACGGATCAACTACAATAACATCGGCAAAATTGCAAACAAGTTGACGATCTGCCTAGATTCGCAACGAAGCAAAAGTAGACCTCGATTGACTCAAGCTAGGGTGCTCCATAATTGCAAACAAAGACATGAATGGATAGATCACTACAAGATTAACAAAACTCCCTTACTGATTATCCTCAAAAGAGGCGCGGATCACTAGGAAACAACTTGAACATATGGCATCATGAACTAAATAATCCCAGACTTAGTGAAAACTACTAAGTCCCTGAAAACAGATTTACCGGGTGCCTCACTTTGCAAGCTTGCACAAGTCACCACACACATCCTAAAAATACATGGGTTGCACCTCTGGATAGATGACAAAACCCTTAACAAAACACATGTAGAACTCACGGGCATAGCATGCACACATTAATCATGGAAAAAATGACAAAAGTGCTAAATGGAGTAGCAGATCTGACAATTAACTCACGAAGCCTCCTTCTAACAGCATTTCGGGCATCAAGATGAGCTCAAATGAAAATGATGCAATGGAATGAAATGATTTACTCTCTGAGATGAACATTTTGATATGCTATATGCATGAATCGGAGCTACGGATGCAAAGTTACGGGGCCTCGAACAGGAGCATATGAAGTAAAAATTCTGGGACTTAGCAAAAAAACGACCTAGGGTTAGGATTCAGATCTGAGATCTGCGCGGATTACGAGGATGGCCGTCGTTACTGTTCACCGGGGTACTCGCCGGAGACGGAGGAAGACGGCCGAAGCTTGGGGAGGCGGCGAGGTGCAGCGGCCGGGGCGGCGGCGGCTCGGGTCGCCGCGGTGGCCGGCGACGACGGGCGAGGCGGAGGAGGCGGCGAGCGGCGGCGGGGCGCGCCGGAGTTGGAGAAGGCGGCGGCAGCTCGGAGGAGATGGCGGCGGGGCGCGGCGATGGAGGAGATGGGCCGCGGGGACCGGCTCCGGGCTCCCCGGGCCGCGCGGCGGCGGGCGGCGGGATGGACACGTGGCGGGCGCTGGGTGGCGGCGGTGAGATCCGGACGTTGTCCGGCTCGTCCGGACACGTCTGGCGGCGGCGGAGAGGGATCTTTTTTAGGGTTTCGAGAGGGGATCCGCGAATTTTTGGACGGGGGGTGTATATATAGGCATAGGGGGAGCTAGGAGAGTCCAAATGAGGTACGGTTTTCGGCCACGCGATCGTGATCGAACGATCTAGATGATGGAGCAGAGTTTGGTGGGTTTTGGGCCAAATTGAAGGGGTGTTGGGCTGCAACACACACGAGGCCTTTTCGGTCCCTCGGTTAACCGTTGGAGTATCAAACGAAGTCCAAATGATACGAAACTTGACAGGCGGTCTACCGGTAGTAAACCAAGGCCGCTTGGCAAGTCTCGGTCCAATACGGAAATGTTTAATCCCCACACATGAAAGAAAGCTAGAAATGACCACCGGAGGAGAACGGAGCGCCGGAATGCAAAACGGACAACGGGGAAAATGCTCGAATGCATGAGACAAACACGTATGCAAATGCAATGCACATGATGACATGATATGAGATGCATGACAACGACAACAACACACGGAGACAAAAACCCGAACCCGAGAAAAATAAATATAACTTAACGCCAGAAACGGCAAGAGTTGGAGTACAAATAGGGAAAGTTACATCGGGGGTGTTACAACACTCCACCACTACGAAAGGATCTCGTCCCGAGATCTAGGACTGAAAGAACGCCGGGTACTCAGAACGGAGGTGATCCTCGCGTTCCCAGGTAGCTTCACGGTCGGAATGGTGTGACCACTTGACTTTGAGAAATTTGATTGACTTGTTGCGAGTCTTGCGTTCAGTCTCTTCAAGAATAGCAACTGGGTGCTCACGATAAGAGAGATCTTCTTGGAGCTCAATGTCCTCGAAGTTGACGGTGCGGTCAGGAGTCTTGAAGCACTTCCGAAGCTGAGAGACATGGAACACGTCATGAACATTTGCAAAGTTTGAAGGAAGCTCGAGTTGATAGGCGAGGTCGCCTCTCTTGCTGACAATCTTGAAAGGTCCCACGTATCTAGGGGCAAGCTTCCCTTTGATACCGAAGCGACGAGTACCTTTCATAGGAGAGACGCGGAGGTAAACATGATCTCCGATCTCGAAAGCCAAATCACGGTGCTTACTATCATAGTAGCTCTTCTGGCGGGATTGGGCTGCTTTGAGGTTATCACGAATGACTTTGCACATTTCTTCTGCCTCTGTGATTAAGTCATTACCCAGCAGCTGACGTTCACCGGTTTCAGACCAGTTGAGAGGGGTACGGCACTTCCTGCCATACAGAATTTCAAATGGGGCCTTGCCCGAACTTGCTTGAAAACTGTTGTTGTAGGAGAATTTAGCATAAGGAAGACAATCCTCCCATTTCATGCCGAATGAGATCACACAAGCCCTGAGCATATCTTCAAGAATCTGGTTGACACGCTCGACTTGACCGCTTGTTTGAGGATGGAAAGCAGTGCTGAAGCGGATGTTGGAGCCCATGGCCTTCTGAAAAGAATCCCAAAACTTGCAGGTAAAGATGCTGCCACGGTCTAAAGATATCACTTGAGGAATACCGTGCAGAGAGACAATTCGAGAGGTATAGAGTTCCGCCAATGGAGCTGCAGTGATCGACTCTTTGATAGGCAGAAAGTGAGCCACTTTGGTGAGTTTGTCAATGACAACGAATATAGCATCATTGCCACGCTTGGACTTTGGAAACCCAGTCACGAAGTCCATTTCAATGTGGTCAAACTTCCATTCTGGAATGGCAAGAGGTTGGAGGAGACCAGTTGGCCTTTGGTGTTCTGCCTTCACTCTTCTGCAGACATCACATTCATTCACGAATTGAGCGATCTCGCGCTTCATTCGAGTCCACCAATAAGCTTGCTTAAGGTCCTGATACATCTTCGTGCTCCCAGGGTGGATGGAGAGGAGAGAATTGTGAGCCTCGTTCATGATCACTTTACGGAGGTCACCTTTGGGTACAACGATACGATCCTCGAAGAAGAGAGTGTCCTTGTCATCAAGGCGGTAGCACTTGTACTTGGACTGCCTCTTGGCAATCCCAATCTTCACCTTTTTCACCATAGCATCAAGAAGCTGAGCTTGGCGAATCTGGTCTTCTAAGGTAGGAGAGATTTGAAGGTTGGCAAGGAAACCTTGAGGAACAACTTGCAGATTAAGTTTGCGGAAAGCTTCACAAAGCTCGGGTTGGTAAGGCTTAAGAATCAGACTGTTGCAGTAAGCCTTCCTGCTCAAAGCGTCAGCAATCACATTGGCCTTGCCTGGAGTGTACTCAATACTCGGATTATACTCTTGAATCATTTCGACCCATCGAGTTTGCCTGAGGTTGAGATTAGGCTGAGTGAAGATGTACTTGAGACTCTTGTGATCAGTGAAAATGTCCACTTTTCTTCCCAATAGAAGATGTCTCCAAGTCAAAAGAGCATGCACAACTGCCGCCAACTCGAGATCATGAGTGGGGTAGTTCTTCTCATTAGGCTTCAACTGGCGAGATGTATAAGCAACAACTTTCTTCTCTTGCATCAATACTGCGCCAAGACCTTGGAGAGAGGCATCACAAAAGACCTCGTACGGCTTGGATTCATCAGGTGGATTCAGAACTGGAGCGGTGATCAATTTCTCTTTCAAAGTGTTGAAAGCAATATCACACTCCGAAGACCAAACGTACTTGACGTGCTTCTGAAGAAGATTTGAGAGAGGCTTTGCGATCTTAGAAAAGTTTTCAACGAATCTTCGGCAATAGCTTGCGAGACCGAGAAAACTGCGGAGTTGCTTCACATTCTGAGGAGGTTCCCAATTCACAATTGCAGACACCTTCTCAGGATTCACGGCAATGCCCTTGGCAGAGATGATATGACCAAGATAAAGAACCTCATCAAGCCAAAATTCACACTTGGAGAACTTGGCGTAGAACTGATGTTTCCTGAGCTTATCGAGAACCAAACGCAAGTGCTTGGCATGATCTTCCTTGTTCTTCGAGAAAACCAGAATGTCGTCGAGATAGACCAAAACGAAGTCATTGGTGTAGGCATTGAAAATGAAGTTCATCATGCGAGAGAACGTCGGAGGAGCGTTGGCGAGGCCAAAAGACATGACAGTGTATTCATATGAACCAAAGCTTGTTCTGAATGCTGTCTTAGAAATATCTTCTTCACGAATGCGAATCTGGTGATAACCCATACGGAGATCAAGCTTGGAGAATACTTGAGCACCTTTGAGTTGGTCGAACAGCTCATTGATGTTGGGAAGTGGGTATTTGTTCTTGATGGGCTTCTTGTTCACTGAGCCTTGTGCTTAGAAAGCCAATCCATCCCGAGAATAAGATCAATATCCGAGTTACCAAGGATCATTGGAGAAGCCAGAAACTTGAAATCACCCATCATGATAGAAATATCCGGAACTTTGTAGTTAGCAAGCAAGCATCTACCCGGAGAAACGACTGCTAATGGCTTATGCATAACTTGAGAAAACCACCCATGCTTAGATGCAAAAGGTCTGGAAATGAAGCAATGCGATGCACCCGTGTCAAAAAGAACTTTTGCAGGAACATCGTTAACAGGAAGGTTACCCATAATCACATCTGACGAGTCCTCTGCCTGGGCTGCATTCACCATATTGACCTTGGCATACTTGGGGTTATGCTTGACCACAGCTGTACTTGCCGATCTGACAGGAGGAGGAGGAGGAAGACGCCTCTGGTTGAGACACTTGTTGGCATAGTGACCCTTCTGTTGGCACTTGTTGCACGTGACCTCTGAAAGCGGACGGTGATACGGAGCACTCAATCTTGGAGCTTGAGACAAAGTCTTGTTCTGAAAGCCAGGGTTGGGTGGGTGGGAAGAACCACTGCCACCTTTGCTCTTCTGCTGAAACGGCTGACGGAACGGAGGAGGAGAAAGCCAAAACTTCTGCTGCTTGGCCACTTGAGTAGAGGAAGAAGGAGTAACATCTCTGACTTGCTTCTTGGAAGCGTCACACCTCAATTGAGCAGCCTCTTGCTTCAGTGCCATGTTGTAGAACTCATCGTACCTCAAAGGCTCAAAGAGAACAAGAGCTAGCTGAATTTCTTCTCTGAGACCACCCCTGAACTGGTATATCATGCTCTTCTCATCAGGCACGTCCTGCTTGGCAAAGCGGGCAAGCTTCTGGAACAACTTGTTGTAGTCATAGACAGACAAAGAGCCTTGCTTCAGATTGCGTAATTCCTCACGCTTGCTTTCAACCACGCTCTGGGGAATATGATGAGCTCGGAAATCTCGACGGAAATCATCCCAAGTGATAACACGTCCACCTCGGGAATCCTTGTACTGCTGGAACCATTCTGCAGCTTGATCTTTGAGTTGGAAGGAAGCGAACTTAACAAAGTCCTCAGGCCTGACGTTACTGCACTCGAAATGCTTACACAGATCCACAAGCCAATCGTCAGCATCGGTTGCCTCAACACAATTGCTGAAAGTCTTTGGCCCGTTAGCAAGGAACTGGTTGAGTGTAGCAAAGTGACTCTGATTGCTGCCTTGATTCCCTTGACTGCCTTGATTGCGCTCTTGAAGAATTTGCATGATCAGCTGTGTGTTTGCATTGGTTGCGGCCATCACAGCTTGCCATGCCTCCGGAGGAGGTGGAGGTGGTGGTGGATCAGGATTCGGAGTCGTGCGTGTTGGAGGAGCCATCCTGAAGAGGGTGACCACCATTAGCACATTGACAGATAAATAATGAAGCTGAATCCAACGGAATGAAAATTGCAACATATAGTGTTCACATCCGAACAAAATGAACGAATGCATTCCTCTTGAAGTGGTCACATATCCCTAAATTGCGAAGCCACGTAGAATGATGGTAGAGAAATAAATCAACAAGGTACGGATCAAGAACGAATAATCGGTAAGAAATCCCAATCTCAAACCAATATCCGTGGAAGAAAAACTAGAGCTACTAGAATTTCCACCTATGAAACTCCCGAACCTTTCCGGTTATGCAATGAGGTGTTGGGGATACAGGGGAAGCATAATATCTCACCCAAACTAGCAAATCCTACATCCAGCTGTATCCATCCTTCAACACATAACCAAGAAACCTTCGGAAACCATCTACCTCAACCTTCGAAAAGCATCCGTTATACAAGTTATGGCGATACTCCCGAACTCTCGCCCCAGTACTGGGTGGCGTCGAGGTTATCTCACCAACGAACTGCATAAAAGAGACTTTCGATGTCGGCGTACTAGACTCAGGTATTCCAGAACTGCAACGATAAAATTATGATGACAACACCTCAGAGCTCAACTCCCCGGGACACTTCCACTAAACCCCTGACAGGAGGCACCAAGTCAATGTTCTTATCATAAAACCATTGGAACGATTCCAAGATACCCGCGTGATCCTAAATTTTTTTTGTGAAATTTGAGAAGAGAAGAGTCAAAACTCTACGTCGGGATGCCTTACCAGAGCAATGAGGAGACTGGGAAGTAAAAAGAATTCCTAAACTCTCTGATATATAATTCCTAAAGACTCAAAACATTTTTCTAGACACAACTCGGCCGCTAAAAACGATCAAACAATGGGGCTCCTAAGGTCGGGGAAGGCTCTGATACCAACTTGTAACACCCTCGACGCGACTATAGCTCCCACGTGTCGAGGCACGACTTAGAGACATAATTGCATTGAAGGCATATGTCGCAAGTTAGGCAATCTTCACAACATCCCATGTAATAATAAAAAAAGGGGAGATAACATAGTTGGCTTACACTCGCCACGTCAATCAAGTACATAAATAACATTACATCATCCAAACACTCATGGCCCGACTACGGCGCCAAAATAAAAGAAAACCCAACATGCGACACGGTCCCAATCACCCCCAACTGGGCACCACTACTGATCATCGGGAAAGGAAACGTAGTGTCGTTGAGAGTCTTCGTCGAACTCCCACTTGAGCTCACACGCGTCTCCTGGAGCGGAATCATCTGGACCTACATCTGGTATAGTAGGAATCTGTGAGCCACAGGGACTCAGCAATCTCGCACCCTCGCAATCAAGACTATTTAAGCTTATAGGAAGGGGTGAGGCATATATATGTGGAGCTGCAGCAAGCGACTAGCATATACGGTGGCTAACTTATTCACAAAAGAGAGCGAGAAGAGGAGGCAAAGCGCGAGCGAGAATCTAGAGGAACAACCTGCGCAAGCATTACTCCAACACCGTGTCCATTTCCCGGACTCCGCCAAGAAGGAGCCATCACGGTAACACACTCAGTTGATTCATTTTAATTAAGTTATGTTTAAGTTATCTATAACCGGACATTAAAAAATTCCCATCTGCCCATAACCGCGGGCACGGCTTTCGAAAGTTCAATCCCTGCAGGGGAGTCCCAACTTAGCCCATGACAAGCTCTCACGGTCAACGAAGGAATAGACCTCCTCCCAAGACATTCCGATCAGACTCGGTATCTCGGTAACTCAAGACACTTCGACAGGTTAAAACAAGACCAGCAACACCGCCCGAATGTGCCGACAAATCCCGATAGGAGCTGCACATATCTCTTTCTCAGGGCACACTCAGATGTCTAAACTTCCGGTAGGCCAGCCCAGAGTTGCCCCTGGTAGCCACCGGCGGCTGACGGTTTGGACCAACACTCAGAGGAGCACTGGCCCGGGGGGGTTAAAATAAGATGACCCTTGAGTCTGCAGAACCCAAGGGAAAGAAAAGGCTAGGTGGCAAATGGTAAAACCAAGGTTGGGCATTGCTGGAAAAGTTTTAATCAAGGCGAACTATCAAGGGGTTCCCATTATAACCCGACCGCGTAAGGAACGCAAAATCCGGGAACATAACACCGATATGACGGAAACTAGGGCGGCAAAAGTGGAACAAAACACTAGGCGAGAGGCCGAGCCTTCCACCCTTTACCAAGTATATAGATGCATTAAGATAACATGGCAATATAATGATATCCCAACAAGTAAATAAAAGATGTCCCAACAAGGAACAGCTCCAATCTTCACCTACAACTAGCAACGCTATAAGAGGGGCTGAGCAAACCGGTAACATAGCCAATCAACGGTTTGCTAGGACAATGGTGGGTTAGAGGTTTGACATGGCAATTTGGGAGGCTTGCAAGCAAGTGGTAGGCATCGTAGCAATGGCATAGCAAAAGAGCGAGCAAACTAGCATAGCAAAGATAGTAGTGATTTCGAGGGTATGATCATCTTGCCTGCACAGTTGTCAGAGTTGACTGGATCCTCGAAAGCAAACTCAACGGGCTCCTCGTTAGCGAACTCGTCTCCCGGCTCTACCCAAACAAGACAAACAAGCAACAAGGATACAATCAACCACGTGCAAACTCAAACAACACGATGCAAAGATGATATGCTATGCGGGATGCGATGCGGGATGCAAAATGCAAGATATGACAGGAAATGCATGAACCTGGCCTCAACATGGAATTCCAAGGGTGCCACTGGAAAGATGAGATGAAATCTCTTGAAAACGATATAAAGAACGCCGGAATCGGAGTTACGGTTTGGAAATGGCAAGCGATTCAAAAATGACACCGGTCTGCAATTTACAGCAAGTAGGCATCTAAATGCAACGAAATGAACATGCTACAGCACCCAAACATGACAACAAAATACATGGCAGGTATGCACACAAGATTCTTAACAAAAGACTAGCACTGAGCCACGGCCGATTCATCCATTAAGAGGTTCAAACAAGCATGGCAAAAATGCAAATGGTAAACAGATTTCAGACTTAGTGAAATTAACACTTGTCTGAAATTTCAGATCACGAAGCCCTTTTCGGAGCAACAAAACAACATGCTACAGGACCTGAACATGACAAAGAAAGACATGGCATGGAGCTACTCAACAAGCTTAACAAAAGTCCCTTAATGACCTTGAGCCAAAAGGGATCACGAAATATACTAACACGCACACGAACATAGCAAAAACATAATCAGTTTTCAGACTTAGTGAAAAACTGGGACATGCTGAAACATAACTCACGAAGGCATGTTTACGAGCTCGATGCACTCACTACGGTGCAAGTCATGGCAAGACAAGCATACATCCCTTAAGAAGGCACAAAATACAAGCTAGACATGGAAAGAACAATGGCATAGCATGCACGGATCAACTACAATAACATCGGCAAAATCGCAAACAAGTTGACGATCTGCCCAGATTCGCAACGAAGTAAAAGTAGAGCTCGATTGACTCAAGCTAGGGTACTCCATAATTTCAAACAAAGACATGGATGGATAGAGCACTAGAATATTAACAAAACTCCCTTACTGATCATCCTCAAAAGAGGCACGGATCACTAGGAAACAACTTGAACATATGGCATCATGAACTAAATAATCCCAGACTTAGTGAAAACTACTAAGTCCCTGAAAACAGATTTACCGGGTGCCTCACTTTGCAAGCTTGCACAAGTCACCACACACATCCTAAAAATACATGGGTTGCACCTCTGGATAGATGACAAAACCCTTAACAAAACACATGTAGAACTCACGGGCATAGCATGCACACATTAATCATGGAAAAAATGACAAAAGTGCTAAATGGAGTAGCAGATCTGACAATTAACTCACGAAGCCTCCTTCTAACAGCATTTCGGGCATCAAGATGAGCTCAAATGAAAATGATGCAATGGAATGAAATGATTTACTCTCTGAGATGAACATTTTGATATGCTATATGCATGAATCGGAGCTACAGATGCAAAGTTATGGGGCCTCGAACAGGAGCATATGAAGTAAAAATTCTGGGACTTAGCAAAAAAACGACCTAGGGTTAGGATTCAGATCTGAGATCTGCGCGGATTACGAGGATGGCCGCCGTTACTGTTCACCGGGGCACTCGCCGGAGACGGAGAAAGCCGGCCGGAGCTTGGGGAGGCGGCGAGGTGCAGCGGCCGGGGCGGCGGCGGCTCGGGTCGCCGCGGTGGCCGGCGACGACGGGCGAGGCGGAGGAGGCGACGAGCGGCGGTGGGGCGCGCCGGAGTTGGAGAAGGCGGCGGCGGCTCAGAGGAGATGGCGGCGGGGCGCGGCGATGGAGGAGATGGGCCGCGGGGGCCGGCTCCGGGCTCCCCGGGCCGCGCGGCGGCGGGCGGCGGGATGGACACGTGGCGGGCGCTGGGTGGCGGCGGTGAGATCCGGACGTTGTCCGGCTCGTCCGGACACGTCCGGCGGTGGCGGAGAAGGGTCTTTTTTAGGGTTTCGAGAGGGGATCCGCGAATTTTTGGACGGGGGGTGTATATATAGGCATAGGGGGAGCTAGGAGAGTCCAAATGAGGTGCGGTTTTCGGCCACGCGATCGTGATCGAACGATCTAGATGATGGAGCAGAGTTTGGTGGGTTTTGGGCCAAATTGAAGGGGTGTTGGGCTGCAACACACACGAGGCCTTTTCGGTCCCTCGGTTAACCGTTGGAGTATCAAACGAAGTCCAAATGATACGAAACTTGACAGGCGGTCTATCGGTAGTAAACCAAGGCCGCTTGGCAAGTCTCGGTCCAATCCGGAAATGTTTAATCCCCACACACGAAAGAAAGCTAGAAATGACCACCGGAGGAGAACGGAGCGCCGGAATGCAAAATGGACAACGGGGAAAATGCTCGAATGCATGAGACAAACACGTATGCAAATGCAATGCACATGATGACATGATATGAGATGCATGACAACGACAACAACACACGGAGACAAAAACCCGAACCCGAGAAAAATAAATATAACTTAACGCCGGAAACGGCAAGAGTTGGAGTACAAATAGGGAAAGTTACATCCGGGTGTTACAAAGACGGCGTCACCACCAGAGCTTTGTGCAGGCGAATACTACTTTTGTCAGGATAGCTGGTACTAGCTGTCCCCCTTCAAATTAGCCCACCATTGTTGGCTCCCTTCCTGCTCGATATTTGGGAAGAGGACCAGGGCCTCTATAAATAGGACTAGCCACCCCCAGGGGAGGGAGACACCATCAGTGATGAGGAGAGAGAGAGAGAGGTTTAGGAGGTTGGAGATCGAATCAGTGGGAGATTGAGATCAACAACCGGGAAGAGAGAGAGAGAGAAGGTTGACTGAACTCCTCCTAGCAGTTCGTCCACCCCCCCCCCCCCAGCCAAGAACAGACTCTCGCGAGGCCGTTCTTCCTTGTATTGTTCATCACCATCAGCCCAAGAGGCAATTCACCATGCCACACACTAGAGTAGGGTATTACACCATAACGGTGGCCCGAACGAGTATAAACCCTGTGTCTCTCGTGTTGTTCTTTCCATAGCTTAGATCTTAGCGAGGCGGAGGGGTGCAGGTAGGTAGGAGGCGAAATCTCCGCGCGCACCCCAGTGTTCGAACCTCAAGGGTCTGCCGAAACCCGAAATCCGACAGAGAACTTGGCTGCTGTGTTGGTCCATCACCACCACAATAGCCAGCGCCCGTCGTTCCGTGGCTCCATTCCAGGGCACCTTCCGGCGTTGAATCGCAACCGAGAGAGCGGGCATTTCCTTCTTTGGAAGGACTACTTTGACACGACAAACCTGTTGTTCAAACATCAAAAATTTTGCCGCCGTTTCCATACAAGTAGGCATCTTTTCAACCATATTAGAGAGGGGGTGGTCGGCTATGATAACTATTTCGAGTGCAAAGAGGATGCCGTTGGAAAGATTGGTTCCTCCTCTTATCAGAAATGCACTACCGCCATCCGAACGCTTGCATACAGAGTGCCCGGTGATCTCATTGACGAGTACGCTCGTATGAGCGAGTCTACATGCCTAGACTCCCTGTATAAGTTCTGCAAGGCTGTTATTGCTGTGTTTGGCCCTGAGTACTTGAGAGAGCCGACTCCTGAAGATACAGCTCATTTGTTGGCGATGAATGCCAACAGGGGCTTCCCAGGGATGCTTGGCAATATAGACTGCATGCACTGGGAGTGGAAGAACCGCCCTTCTACTTGGCAAGGGCAGTATAAGGGCCATGTCAGGGCTTGCACTATCATACTTGTGGCCGTGGCGTCTCAAGATCTCTGGATCTTGCACTCTTTCTTTGGCATGGCCGGATCACACAATGATATCAACGTGCTTCAGCGCTCACCAGTGTTTGCTAGGCTTGCCGAAGGCAACAGCCCACCGGTGAAATTTAATATCAACGGCCACAACTACGACAAAGGATACTACCTGGGTGACGGTATCTATCCCCAGTGGACCACTATTGTGAAGACTATCCCCAACCCTGTCGGAGAGAAGAGGAAAAGATTTGCTCAAGAGCAAGAGAGTGCTAGGAAGGACGTCGAGCATGCCTTTGGTGTTTTGCAATCTCGATGGGGCATCGCTCGGTATCCTGCTAATATTTGGGGCACGCAGAAACTATGGGAGGTGATGACTGCTTGTGTGATATGCACAATATGATCATAGAAGATGAGCGCCCAGAACGTCTCTACGATCAAGGGTTTCAGTATCAAGGTGAGAATGTTGTGCCTAAGCATGGAGGAGCGGCAACGTTTGAACAGTTCATCTAATTTCATCATGACTTGCGTGATTAGAAAACTCACATGCAATTGCAAAATGATTTGATTGAGCATATGTGGGCTCATGTTGATAACCAATAGATGTATCTTTTTTATTCAGCTTGTCAAACTATGTGAGACAATTTTACTTTTATTTGGCTTGTAAAACTATGTTATTTATGTAGTTGTGGACTATATGTTTGCTTGTGAAATAATGCAAAAGTTATGTGTGAAATAATGCAAAAGTTGTGCTATTTGTTGGAAAACGGCGGCTAGCCGACCACACCGGTATATATGGGTCGACATATTGGACGCACTAGTCCATTTAGGTCGCGCCCCGTTAGAGTTGCTCTAACCTACTCTTGGGCAATGGATATGAACGTTGTTACTTTGTATAAGCTATTCACACAGTTCTGAATCACCCCAGATGCTAAGACAGTCCATCTCCAGGAAATCAATTTCAACATCCCATTTCGCCCGCCCGCCCGCAGAAGTCCTGGTTACTGCCACATGTTTTTCAGGTGTTATATGTAGCACCTAGCGCATTAACAATCGATTATACGACCCCATACTAGCCAATCTTCACGAACCGAGTTACAGTACACTGGCATTATGAACCTCCCACACAATTTGACTGGACTACTTGGTGATTTGAAATCAAGTTAACAAACATATCACACCTTTTGGTTGCCATAGTTAACCGGGAATATGAATTTTAGATTCATAGACGATAACACCAACAGCCCAGAGACAGTTTAACATAAAGGTCTGCATCAAATTCAGCAAGTACAACAAAATACATCCATTTTTCTGTTCTAGCACCCACGCTGAGAAAAAAGAAGAAACGGCGCAAATTTTTAGCATGACTACTTGACCGAGCGTAAGCACACAAGATCACTCTTCCATTGCATCACCATCAGCAACCTCTGGCTTCAGCTTCAGCTGCGTGATCTTTGTAGACAATACCTCTGCAAACAAGAGAAGGGATATCAAAAACTTCACATCGCTCAAGCATCACTATGTATGTAGCCTGTGACATTAATCAGTCACTTACCGGTATGCCCCTTGTTGAAGCTGTATCCCTTCGAGCTGACAAAAGTCCTTGGGTTTGGTAACTCGTGGTTTCTCAAGTACTCTGTGTTCCCCTGGAATTATTAACAAGAAACTAGATTAGCAAAGCAGTGAGGCTAAAAAATGCACACTATTAGTTCCAACTAAACTAATAATAGTATATATTCCAGCACTTTAATCAATGCTAATGCATTCAACTAGTACTTTCTGAATACAATAGGTAGCGACACCTGCCCTTAATTAACGAAACAACTGCGTATCCCTGCTAGTTATATACCCTGTCATCTTATAATTTTCCCAAAAACTCTAGCGCATGGTAGAAGAAACTATGCAGTGGCATAGATAATTATGTTGAGAATTTGACTTACTACTCCATCCTTTCCTAAATATAAGTCTTTTTAGAGATTAAACATGGACTACATACGGAGCAAAATGAGTGAATCTACACCCTAAACTACGTCTATATACATCCGTATGTAGTCGATACTGAAATCTCTAAAAAGACTTATATTTAGGAACAGAGGGAGTAGAATTTACAACGAGAAATGTATGTCAGCCATGTGCAATGAAGGACCAAAACAGGAAATACTCCCTCCGTTCCTAAATATAAGTCTTTTTAGAGATTACACTATAGACTACATACGGAGCAAAATGAATGAATCTACACTCTAAACTATGTATATATACATCCGTATGTAGTTTGTAGTGAAATCTTTAAAAAGACTTGTATTTAGGAACGGAGGGAGTATTTTGGCCGTGTTTGCAAACACTTATAGTGTTTGTCATCTCAGGTAACAGAACAAAAGTTACATAATTACATACCTTGGTTATCACACAAACATCCACGTTGCTGCCACTTCCCAAGTCATTGAAGATACCAGCACGGATTGCCTCAGCTACAAGTGCAATTCCCTCCTCCCTCTGCAGGATAAAGTAATCGGTTAGTACATATTGTAACAAAAAATGATACACAAAGAACAAGCACTGTGATCTGCTAAAGCAAAGTCACCACCCGTGCAATACCAAGATATCCACATAGTCAAGTGCATGAACTGTTGCGTTTGTTCACTTACTGTGAGGCCTTCTCTGTACTTCGACTCAAACACTGACATTGCAGCAAGGGATCCAGAACCCATCGTGGCAAAAGGAAGAGTATCGGTGGAGCCATGCGGATAAACCTGGGGATTCAAAAGTTATCAAAACTAGCCTGAATTTCTCTTATCAGAAGACCATCAAACAATTATACTCAGTTACTCACAGTGTGTAGATGTGGTCCAGTGACATCTACTCCGCCAAGAACGAGAGCAGCACTGACATGACCTTGGTAGTTAAAAAGATGTGTCTTCAGTAGTGTAAGAGCGGTTACAACTCTTGACTCACGGCTAGTAGCATAACGGTGAAGTTGTAGCTGGGAGCTGACCATATCTGGAGTAAAAGCACATATCATGACGTTTGTGTGATAGATTCTGAGAAAAATACGAGTAAACAAATGAAGATTGATTTGGTTTCTTTCTGTCAGTAACTTCTTTCTTACCTGTCACAGCCTCTGTGTCAGCAGCAGTTCCAGCACCGCAGCAATATATGTTTGGTGCCATAAAATGAATTTTCTCGCAGTTCTTATCAGCAACTATAGGACCCTCGGTTGCCCTTGTGTCTGCCCCAAGAACAACTCCATCCTAGATACAAAACATGGTTCATCAACCCCTTATTTTCAGTAATTTATTCATGGAGAAACCACAAAATGATGCCAGATTGAAGCCATATGGCTTGATTCTCCATCCATTGTCAGTTAGAAAGAACTACTGCGAGGGTCAGAGATTGGCATGCAAGCATCCATTAATTTTTGGCAAAACATACTCACTTACTCAAACGAAAATTTACCAGACAGAACATGGGAATGTGCTGCAACATAAGGTAAACAGATAATCTGAAGTAATTTCTCCCAGAGTCCGTCTAATTTGCAAAGAGTGTTGTCGTCAAGAAAATCTTAAGCGGTAGCTGGTAACATCACATACTAAACTGCCCCTCTGTTTCCAGCTTCAAAAGCGAGTAAGTGGAGAAGAGCAGTGGCTCACCGCAAACACGAGGCCGACGATGGTAGTCCCGGTCTTCCTGAACCCGGGCATCTTGAGGCCATTCTTCTCCAGCATGGCGTTCCTGCGGCACAGGTCGAAGCTGAAGCCGCCCTTGGTAGGGAGTTCCGTCGATCCGGCCATCCTGTGCCCACGCACACCACCAAACAGAAAACAAATCAAGATCGCGCCGAACCAGCCCCACCGAATCACCAGCAACCCGCGCCGTATCCCCGCTCCCCTGACCTAGGTGTCACACTACCGCCACAGTCGTCCCCGATCTAGCGCGCAACGGCCGAAACGAGACTAATCGGGAGGGGAAATCGCGACCGCGGAAACCCTAGAAACCCTTCTCGCGGCGATCTATTTGCGGCGGCGCAAGGGCGAACTGAGCTCGCAGAAGCGCACGTACTGAGCGATCGAGTGGCGGCAGCATCGGGGGCGGGGTCGTACCTGATCTCGGATCGTGAGTGAGTCGGAGGTGAGGAGGGGGGGCAGCTTGCTTCGTGTTCCTGTGCTTCGAGTTTCTTTTTGCGCTTCGGTAGGGGTATTTTCAGGAGTTGGAGTTGGATTGGGGGAGAAGAAAGGAAGGGACGGCGGCGCCAATATTCGTGCTGGGCTGGATGGAGATGGAATTGTTATCGGAGTAATAAATGTCCGGCCCATGTAATGTCGGCCTAATGGACTGTCGCACGTGGGCCTTTATGAGAGGGCGGTAGTTTGTTTTTTAGAGATAAGAGAGTGCGGTAGTAAGCGAAATCACTAATTAAGGAGTACTCGTTGCAAAGAACACTCCACTTTCCCAGGTCGCGACAAATGACGCACATGCAGCGCGCCACTTGTCGCAACCTGGAAGTTTTCCCTTTTTTCGTAGATCTGTTTATTCAAAACGTTTTATCTCTTAAACCGTGCGTTCAAATCTTGAACCGTTTTCACCGTTGAATTCCTCGCGTCGAGATCTTCAAAACTAGATCCCATGTTGATAGGTTTTGACGAACTTTTTTTTCACGAAAAAGCCGGATGAAAAAAACCGGGCGAAAAACCGGACCGGAAGCATGGTTTTTTTCCCTTTCCGAAAGAGGCACGTCCGTGCCTCTCGCGAAATCACAACCGTGTCTTTCGTGGAAGCAAAACCGTGACCCTCGTGGAAGTAAAAAAATTAAAAAACGCGTTTTTTTTCGTTTCCGAGAGGCACGGCCGTGACTCTCGCGAAAGCACAACCGTGACTCTCGCGAAAGAAAACAAACAGAAAACGCGTATTTTTTCCCTTTCTGAGAGGCACGGCCGTGACTTTCGCGAAAGCACAACCGTGCCTCTCGCGGAAGCAAAACCGTGACTCTCCTGAAAGAAAAAAAAATGCGTTTTGTTTTTCCCTTTTCAAGAGGCACGGCCGTGATGTAACATCCCAAATTTTCAATTTGGAATGTTATACATTAGGTCATCATGCATATCATATTTTATTTTGCTTTTGGTTTTGATCCTAGAAAATCCTAATCAGCTCAAGGACCCACGGAGAGAGTTGGGGATTTCGTTATTTACATATTTGAGTTTTCTCAAATTATGTAAACAGGATCATTTGATTTTATTTATTTTATCATCAATTATTGCTATTACAAAAAAAATGAGAGAGGGAATAAAATGACTTTCCCAAAATATAGGGATATTGAGGATTTAATAAAAAAATCAAATAAGATTTATGTCGGAGTTTTTCGGTATTTTATTTGAATTTAGGAAAATGCGCATTTTTCAAAGTTGTAGTTTGGGCCCAGATAGATGTTCACTTTATCGGGCTTGATTTTAGAAACCCGGCAAAATTTATTTCGTGATTTTTGGAGTCCGTTTAGTATTTCTTTTTATTTTTCTTCCGAGCGGAATTATAAAAAAAATGGGAACCGACTCCGGGCCGTACCCGGCCAGGAAACCGCCGGCCGGGGGGGGGGGGGGGCTTTATAAGCCGCCGCCCCGGGCCGAGAGAGCCAGCCCACCCCGCCGCCGAAACCCTAGCTAGCAGCCGCCCTAGCCGCCGCCCTAGCCGTCGTCGCCGCCGCCGGAGCGCGCGCCTTTCGAGGTTCACCGCCGCCTCGTTTTTCGTGCAGTTTTTTTTAGAAAAAAAAATTATGTTCGTCGTTTTTCTTTTTCGTCGGATTTTCCGCGGTTATTTTCTGATCGCGATTTCTGATCCGATTTTCGTTTTAGTATAACTTTTCGCTCGTTTATCGGAATCAGGCGATTCAAGCGCCTGGAGTTTCGTCTCGAAACCCTCTTTCCGAATAATCAACTTAAACAAGTTTTTGCTACTGTAAAATTTGCCCTAGATCCAGATTATTAGAACGAAGTTGTTTTCTTTCGCCGTTTGATTTCTTTTGCTTCGTTCGATTTGATTCTTTTTGCAAACCAGGATTCTTAAGTTGAACTTTCTGGTTAGATCTTCTATTTGTGTTTACCTGTGCATTAGATGAGTACTTATTGCCCTAGATCCAGATTACTAGAACGAAGTTGTTTTCTTTCGCCGTTTGATTTCTTTTGCTTCGTTCGATTTGATTCTTTTTGCAAACCAGGATTCTTAAGTTGAACTTTCTGGTTAGATCTTCTATTTGTGTTTACCTGTGCATTAGATGAGTACTTATTGTATGATTGTTGTTTGTCTGTGATAGAATACTCGGAGTGTGCCGCCTGTTACGTTGAATCTCTAGGTTTCGCGGATCATCAGCAAGGCAAGTAACACTTTGATCATACCTTTTCTACAACCCAGTTTTATTGCATTAGATCAATCCTCACACACTGCATGATTAGGATCTGATTAAATTATGGGATGGGAAGTAGATGAGGTAGTACCTATTACCTGTTATTATCAAACCTTTGGGAGTTACTTCTACGTTTGCTTATTATGCCATGCTATGCTAGTAGACATGGATTGGGTGAGTGATATCCATGACAGATGTGAGATTGTTAATTAATGATTTATCTAAGGTGGCAACCTAATACACATCTGGGTGGATTGAGGCACCTGGGGTTTCCAGGACTTGCCTGTTTTTATTGGACCGCCACCCAGACTCAAAGGGATCATGAGATTATTCATACTAGAAACTTTCGTGTGCAACCACAAGCCATTATGGGCTCTGGCATAGTTGACTAAGTTGTGCGAACTCTTACAGTGGTAGACTAGCAGATGTAGGGGATGTAGGTGGTACGGTCTACCCGATCGTAAGGTGCTAGCGCTTCTGAAAGACTATGTCTCGGTCATCCGTCTTCTCAAACACCCTGTAGTGCGAGAAACCAAACGGAGGCGATCGAGTCTTGTGGGGAAAAGTGCGCAAACCTCTGCAGAGTGTAATAAACTAATCATGGTTAACCGTGTCCCCGGTTAAGGACAATCTTGAGTATCTAGTACCTGGATTTTCATGTGAATCTCAACATGTTACTCTAAATTAATTTTGATGGGTTTTAATGATGTTACTTAATTGGGATTGAGAATGCTGTCAACCATTCTCAATGTTTCACAACCACCATGATAGTAATAAATTTTATTCCTTTGAAGTAGGGAAAAACTGGCTTTATGCAAAAACTATAACCATAGAGCTTTCCACCAGCCAAATATGCATATAGTATAGCTGTTGCATTCCATTATTCTCTATGTGTTACCTTGCCAGCATATTCCATGTGCTGACCCGTTTTCGGGCTGCAACGTTAATGTTGCAGACTTTTCAGACGACGATTAAGGAGTTTTTAGGTCGTGGTTCTATACTCAGTGATGCCGTTGGAGTTGATGGACTCACTTATCTTCCAAGCCTTCTGCTGTTATCATCACTAGATGGCCTTAAGCCATATTTATTGTAATAAGTTCTCTTTTAAGACACTCGATGTAATAAGTGTGTGATCGCTACTCTGCTATAAATCCTCCGAGTACTGTGTGGTGTCAGCATTACTGATCCAGGGATGACACCGGAGCACAGAGATCGGACTGTTTGAGGTCTGGTCGCTACACGTGACTCTCGCGAAAGTACAATCGTGCCTCTCGCGGAAGCAAAACCGTGACTCTCGCGAAAGAAAAAAAAACAGAAAATGCGTTTTTTTTTCATTTCCGAAAGGCACGGCCGTGACTCTTGCTAAAGCACAACCGTGCCTCTCGCGGAAGAAAACCATGACTTTCGCGAAAGGAAAAAAAAGAACACGCGTTTTTTTGCGCAAAAAAAATTCGAATTTT
Source organism: Triticum urartu (assembly GCF_056163025.1). Lineage (NCBI taxonomy): Eukaryota > Viridiplantae > Streptophyta > Magnoliopsida > Poales > Poaceae > Triticum > Triticum urartu. Next base: position 147,807,511 of record NC_141873.1, on the reverse strand, counting down.
TTTAATCGAAAAGCTAAGAAAGACCGGGAGAAAACTAAAACGGCGGGACAAACCGAAAAAAAAACCGTTTAAAAAGCCGAAAACACGTGCGGAAAAAAAAACAAAATCCGAAGGGAACGTCCAGAGCGCGACACGTGGCAAATGGCTGAGAGCGCGCCAAGTGACGCTGATCGTTGCGAGGCTCGCGAAGGAGCGCTCGTTAACTAGTTGCTCCCGGTAGTAAGCATTTGGTTTTTCTCGCGCCAGATTCTATTTGCTGTCCGCGTGCGTCGAATAGTCGCAGATTCCGAAATAACTAATTGAGGAGTACTTCTTCTAAAGATCACTTTCACCTTCCCAGACCGCAACAAGTAGCGTGTTGTATGTGCGCCACTTATTGCAACATGGGAATTTTCCCTTTTTTCGTAGATTCGTTTATTCAAAACGTTTTACCTCTTAAATCGTGTGTTCAAATCTCCCTAAGACCATGTCTCTCGCAGAAGCAAAAACGTGCATTTCACGGAAGTAAATCCATGCATCTCGCGAAAACGAAAAGAAAAAGGAAACAGGTTTTTTTGCGCAAAAAAATTGAATTTTTTTTTGTCCAAAAGCTAAAAAAGACGGGTGAAAAATCAAAATGCCAAAAAAACCCAAAAAAAACCATCTAACCACCCCAAGTGACCCTTGGGAGGCTCCGGAATGAATGCTCCTATATTAGTTGCTCTCCGCAGCTTCGCTTCAATGAGCGACGCGACATGGGCCGACCCATTTCGAGCGAGCAACTGGTTTCTGAACCTGTTTTTTCCCCTATTTTGTTTATTTACTATTTTTCTGGTTTTCTTCATGCTTTTTTATTTTCTGTTTCATTTTACCTTTCCTTTGCTTTCTCCTTTTTTCATAAATGTAAAAATTTCAAAAAATTACCAGAATTTAAAATTTTAGAAAATGTTCAAAATTTAAAATGTTTTCACATTTTCAGAAATTGTTCATGTGTTCACGAAATGGGTCACCGTGTTGGAGTTGCTTAAAAGCACAATACAGATCAAAATAGAAAATAGGCTATTAAAATGATCAGACCATTTATTTAATACATCAATGAACCACAACCAATATATCTTACTAATCAAATTTCAGACATCAGACACTAAAGAAAAACTAAATTAGCAACATATGCCATAATGTAAAATGGACCTTTTATTTCAAGTGAAAAAACTTATTTCATTTCCCATAAAAAAGCCTTTCTAGCAAACTTCCTAAAATGAGATTGTGGGTTCGAATGAATTGAACACGCATGTGACGTTTTTTTTTTGCAAGGAAACACACAAATGACATTGGTGGTGCACTTGCACGCGCCATTTACTCCTTGTGTTTAATGGCACATCTCCTTTGTAGGTTATCTACAAGTCTACGTACCGGGTCCGTACATGGTTTTACTAATAGAAACACAAAAATGCTACACTTACGGGCAATATACTGATGAATCTTACGGACTGCTCCCCACTAACCAATCCCACTCCCCCGCTGATTTCAAGGGTGGGTCTCGCTGCCGCCAGTTTCCATTTAAACATTGCCAGCTCAGTCCGTAGCTTACTTCCCGTGCCTTCTGTCCTTAAGTCTAGCAAAGTCCATAGAAACACTCTATGTGGGGAAAAAAAATAATGTAAGAGTTCTGTTGTTGGTTCTTTGGCTAGAAAGAAGAACCTCATAGTATAGCTTGGTTGCCCTGCAAGAATTTCATAAGAAAAATGTATTCCTTTATACGAAATTATTCCACTCATGTAGCCAGAAAAGTACTCCCTCTGTAAAGAAATATAAGAGTGTTTAGATATCTACTTATATTTTTTTACAGAGTGAGTATTATTGTAGTTTAAATCATCCCGATCCCTTAGATTCATGTAGAAATTGAGTCCCATAAAATCCTTTAAAGTTTTGAGTTTAAATGTGGTTGAAAATACCCGTGATTTTAAAAAATGTAAAGGGGAATTTGGCATGAAAATGTTTTTGTTCTTAATTAGCAAAAGAAGGACTACGTTGCCTCGGACTGGAGAAATTTTGATGCAAAGTACCTCGCGTTTTGTTCTAGAATTTGTAGAAAAAGGGAATGTGTTTATAGGAAACTAGTCCATTCTCTTTCCTTTTTATTTTTATTGGCGCAACTAATCCATTCCTATAGCGCCAAAAGTAGTACTCCCTCTGTAACTTAATATAAGAGCGTTTAGACTAGTACTTTAGTGATCTAAACGCTTTTATATTAGTTTACAGAGAGAGTATATGAGAAATTCCTGTATAATTTCATTTCAATTCTTCAGATCCCTATAAAATTCTTGTAGAACGTCGCATAAAATCCGTACTTCATATTTTTACTTCCTTTCACATGGTTGAAAAAGAAAATCCTTACTTGAGAGTTTAGAATTTCAAAAATATTTTGGCGCAGGGATCCAGCCCCGTGAGCTCGTTGCTCGCTGGCGCGCAACATGCCCGGAACTGTGGGTGCAGGCATCACGAGAAACTATGGCGCTAGCATTCATGATAACCCAGTTCAGCAAGCAACATCGCTGTATAGTACATGGGCACTGACCAAGATTCCCCCCTCACAGAGGCAGCAACAGTGGTCGATAAAAGCCAAACTTAGCATTCCTGCGCCGTTCCAAAAATCAACACCTTACGAGTTACGACACTGCACTAGATACATGATCCTAACAGTGCAAGTCAGGCCTGCTCGATGATAGCAACATGACACGATGATAGCCAAGAGATCCGGGAAATTTATACAGATCGATAGCAGAAAGTCTAGCTAGCTTGCAAAAAGGATAGAAAACATTCCGATCGAGAGCGACATATGTGTTCTCCCTAAATAAATGGCTCAGCACTCGGCCGCTCCCCTCTTCCGGCTCACCGCCGCTCGTAGCTGCCAACAACAAGGAGCGACAATAAGCAAGATGAATCAGCTTGAAGGATGTGGAGAAAGCATCAGCATTTGCAGTTGTACTGACCGAGGACGCGTTCAGATCCGAGCTCCGCAGCACGCGCAGCCTCTTCGCGGTGGCGATGAACATGCTGCAACAACGTCCAGAGATCGTCGTCAGTAAGTTCAGAACAAGAGGACAAATTTGTTTGTTTTGCGACTGAGACAGAAATCTCTCGCTTGGTTTGTTCAAGGGGAAGATCGATCGAACTCACTTCCATGGCACGTCCCCGACCAGCATCTGGTCGCCCTCGTCGTCCTCGTACACCAGAGTGTACTCGCCGCTGCCGTCCAGCAGCCCCGTGATCGCCGCAGGCTTCTCCCCCGCGCAGGAGCTCTCGTCCCTTTGAGCTGCGGCGCGAGCAGAGCGGACAGAGCAAAGTTAGCCAATGATCGACCAAAGCGCACGCAGGCACGCAGTTTCGCTCGTGGAACGGAAGTGCCGGTTTGCGTGTGCACGTACCGGCGAGGAGGCCCTGGAAGAGGTGGTCGACGGCGTCGGCGAGCTTGCCGTAGCTGCCGTGCGCCTTAAGGTCCACCTTCCGGCCGATGGGGACGCCGTCCATGTTGATCTTCACGAACCGGCCCTTGTAGATGCTGCCATCAGCCTTGCCGCCCGCGCCGTGGCGTGGCTCGGCGGCCGGCGGTTTGGACGAGGAAGCGAGGTTCCGCCGGAAGGAGCGTACCGGAGGCCACCCCACGACCGGAGCGGCGGCCGCCGGCCTGCTGCACGTTCCAGAGACAAGTAGAACATGGATCAGTAAAATCTTTAATCATGTTCCACTTGCACACATTGGCATCTCCACTAGTAGTACAGGTAACAGATAAATTATGGAGCTGCTGCTAGTGGCAGTGACAGTTTCTTGGAAGAAAAGGTGAAATTGGCCCGACAAGCACAAGGAACAGCAAGGTAAAATCTCATATTTACTCCAGCAGGTTGGAGGAACTACTCTACTATACCAAGGAAAACCAAACCAAACTAAACCTTGGCTTGGAGCCGTTGCTTCTTCCCTTTGCTCCAGCACCAGCAGCACCACGGCGGCCTCCCTTCCCCTCCAAGCCTGAGACGAACAGCAAAAGGCAAAGCATGAAGCTTCGAAGAAAGAAGAGGAATTAAGGAGCAAGAAGCAAGCATGCATGGCGCAGGAGCTACCTTCTTGGCCTGGTGATCCGGAGAAGTAGCCAGGCAGGCCGAGGCTCAGCTCAAGCCCCCTCTCTTCCTCATCCTTCGACCCGTTCCAAGCCATCTTTCTCTCTCCCCCCCTCTCTCTTTCAACCCTCTTTTGAAGAACTGGTTGCTAGACAGACACAGCAGCCTCACAAGTCACAGGAGCCAGCTCTCTCTCTCCCTCTCTCTCTCTCTGTTGAGTCTGAAGCAGCAGGAAATGGGGAGCTATATATAGAGGGAGGACAAGCTGGTGCTGCGCCCGAGAAGCAGGCACAGACCGGAAAGGCCAAGCGAGGCTTGGAGAAGGGACAAGGATGGAGTACTACATTTCCACACACACACACTCTCTCTCTACTCTACAGAGTATCTGCACTCGATTGCTATCTCCACTCCTGATGCATCATTGCTCCTGCTCTGCCCCTCTCTCACACACACTCTCTCTCTCTGTAGCGGAGGAGAGAGAAGTATACGCCAACTCCTTCTGTCTTCGTATCTTTTTCATATGCTTCCATGAAAGATCACCTTTTGAAAATTCTGGCAGCCTTACTCTCTCTCTCTCTTCTCTTGCATGCATTGCCTTTTCCACTCTCTCTCTAGCGATGCAGTAAAGGAGCTGTAGGTGTGCAGTGCAGAGACGGGAATAAGCCAGGGAGGGATTCCAGGGCTGCGACAGAGCCCGGGAAAGGCAACGGGAGAAAGCATCTACGCTGCTCGCGCAGGAGGGCGCAGCAAGCAAAGCCAGCCAAGCACACAGACAAATCACACCCAATGCCCTCTGCCCCTCTCTCTCATCTTCAATTCTTGTCATAAGTTTTATGAGTTAAAAAAATACATGTTCCTAACCGTTTTGGGACGACCATTCTTCTACGGAGCATAGATGCATTTGGCAAGATAGTAGCCCGTCGTATACTCATGATCATTGACAAAATAGTTGCAAGATGGAGCTTCTCCGGCAACAAGTCTTTTGAACAATGGTTATCTCTAAAGGAAATTAAGGTCACTATAAGAGCCAAGCAATCCAAGGTATGAATGCCAAAATCCATAGATCCGCTGATGCAACTTGTTGAGTATATTGATTATTAGGAAAGACGAGATAGACTAGGATTTGTTCTGGCTTATCTTGCACTTCAAATTAATCATTGTACTTATATATATATATATAGAGAGAGAAGCACTATTCTGATCCTGGGATCAGAATAGTTATTCGGATCACAGCTCGCCTTATAAGGAGGCGCGTAGGGATCAGAATAGTTATTCGGATCACAGCTCGCCTTATAAGGAGGCGCGTAGATCTTTCTGAACTCCACGAACTACCCCACCAGTCCCGGCTAAAAAAAAATCGGCCACGAGGCCACAACCACGACCCCCCCACCTCCCTCCGATCCCATCGTCGCCGATATCGCCATGGATCCACTCGCCCCGGCCTGGACTCTCCGTCGCCGGAGCCCCACTCGCCGCCGGCCCCGCCAACTGCGCGAGCCGCCCCCCTTAGCCCGGCCGTCACTCCCTGACGTCGACCCAGACGCATCTCCTGCCCCCTCGATCCATCCCCTTCCCCCTGACTCCCTCCCCTCCATAGCACCGCCGACCTCCCTCCACTGCGCCGCCAGGCTTCCTCCACTGCGCCACCGGCCTGCCTCCACCGTGCCCCCAGCTTCCCTGAGCCAAACGCGGCACCCACCACCACCAGGCGACCCCGCCGCCGCTCCTCCCTCAGCCGGTGACACCGCCGCCGCCCATCCCCAAGCAGGCGCCTCCGCGTCCGGCCCGGCCCTAGCCACAGACGCGTTGCAACCCCGACCCCAACCGGCGACACACCACACCCCGCCTCCAACAGATCGGGAGACATCGCCGCACCACCTCCCGAAGCACGTCGGGGGTCGTCGGATCTGGCAAGATCCTTCACCGCTCTTTACTCGCCGGTGACCACTTTCCATTTTCTTGGAATTGAAGTTCAGGTACAACAGAGGAAGAAAACTTCAGATAGTTCTTGCATATAAATTCAGAAGAATGTTGTTCATACAGTGATTCACTTTCCATTATAAATGTACGTACATGTTTATGCCTACGCACCACCGCTGCCTGCAACCCTCCTGACGCATTCGCTCAAATTTCCCATCGCTGGCGGTCGCAGCATCAATTGCGGCTGGATGGAGATGCAAAAATGGTCGTACGCACTAAAACAAATCCTCCCGACAGTCCGTCAGTAGCATAGGGTAATTCAGTTACTTGTTCTTGCAGATGCTAGAGTAATTTCCTTCGGTCCACACTGAGCAGAGGTCATGGCATCTATTTCTTATTTTTTCTGTATGAAAAATTATGAAAAGGAAGGAATGGTCTGGCTGGATGAGCAGTCCTAGTTGAGTTCTCCCTACGGATACTTAGAATTATATTTCCAAATATTAAGTTCCCTTTGATATTTGATTCCACCTTACAAGCAAGGATGCTCTAAAAATCGAACACGTGATGCTTGATACACCGCGACTCAAGTTCTCTGTTATTTCCTGTTGAAGGTCAGCAGCAGGGCACAAGGCACATCAGGACGGTTGCCCGGACCTGGCCTGTATCCATTCTGCCTCTGTCAGAACTGTGACGGCCATGCATCCGTCGAGCGTTGACTTTGTCTGTCCGTGAGCACCTCTTCCACACAATCAACCGCAGATACACGGATACACATGTACTCGTATACTTGTACTTCATAGCTTCTGACCTCTCTGAATTTGTGTGCATGTTTTTGGTGCATGTCATTGCATAGCTCCACCACTGAATTTGGAATTTCAGTCAATGCTTAAACTTGATAAAAAAGAGCAAGAAACAATGACAAATGATGTGTGTTTTTCAGGGAAGTGAGCTGAGAATTTAGATGTTCCTTTCACAATATTGAGGCCATCGATCAAGCTATTATATGGTCGTTAAAAACTAGTATGATGTTATGTATTTATGGTTGTAGGAAAGATGGTTTCTACGTCAAAAGTATGTGGTAGTTGTGTGTGCGTGTGCCCGCGCGCGCGTTTCTGTGTGTGGTTGTGTGATGGGTGTGTCCTTCTATTTTATTCATATGTAAAAAGGAAAAAAGGTCTCATATATGAGATAAGCAATTAGTTAAAAAATGTAATAATGAAAAAAATGTTATCCATGAAAATTCTCATATTCTTAAAATAAAGACCAAGAAGTTCAAGTAAAAAAAGAAGAATTTGATGTCTATTTAAAAATTGTGATTTTTCACGTGTCAAAAAGATTTTCAACCAAGAAGTTCAAAATATAATAATCAAGGAGTTCAATGTTTATAGAAAAATTGAACGACCTTGCTTCTTAAAAACAGGAACTTCAAATTAAAAATAGCAAAACAAGAAGTCCAAATTAACAAGATGGAGCTATTCAATGATTATAGGAAACTTGGATTTTTCTTGTTATTAAAGAATGGAAACAAGAAGTTCAAAATTTAAATAACGTAGTAGTTTGATCTATAAAAAAAAAGAAAAATCCAAATCTGCTAACGGGAAGATCATAAGAAGTTCAAACAGAAAAATACAGAAGTTCAAAAGATAACAATGCACTTTGAAGTGAATATTTCACCGTTTCTAAAATAAAAAAACAAGAAGTTCAAATTCTAAAAATAAAGCCGTTCAAAAATCATAAAAAGGATTTTCATCGTTTCTAAATAAAAAATGGCACTTCGTTATTTATGAACAAGCCCTCCCACCCCCGTTGTGGCCATGCTTGACCCACGGCTTCTGGCCATCATCGCGGTCAATCCTCTGCCTTTAATATTTCTTCAAGACACACATTTTGAAAAAATGGAACCTGAAGATATTGGTTGTTCCGTCGGCCGAGCGGTGGATGCAACACACTCCATCACTGTCAAAAAATGGGTGCTCCCAGATACATAAATTTTCTCTTGCGTACGTGTATTTCTCTCAGGCAGAAAGAGAGAAGTTCATCCTAGCTACTGGGGGTCGTTCAATGTGTATACTAAAAGAAGGGGGGAACAACATGTGAGCATCAGTGTGTGGGTGTTGTTCTATTATGTCTCTCTGTGTGTGTGTGTGTGTAACTTTTGCACAAAAATAAACTCTAGAAGTTCACAAAACCCCGAAAAGCCTACAAGTTAAAAGACAAAACAATAGACAATTTTTTCCGTCTCTGAAACTAAACCAAGAAGTTCAAATTTAAGATACATAGCAGGGTCAATGTTTATAAGAAAATTAGAATTTTTTATATCTAAAGAAAAGCAAGAAGTTCAAAATAACATAACACATGACTTTGATGCTTATGTTTTTTATAAAAAGAACATTGTTTTACGGTTTAAAAAAATGGAAAAATAAAGTATTTCAAATAAACCAAGAAGTTGAAATTATAAAAAACAAGTTCAATATTTATAAAAAAACATAGGTTTCCTTTGTTACTAAAGAATAAAATTAAAGAAGTTCAAATTAAAATAAAAAGAGTAGTTTGATGTTTACAGAAAACTCAAATTCTTTCCATTTCTAGGAAAAAAAGTATGAGGTTCAATTTAAAAAAAGTGTTTTATGTTTATTTGAAAACATATATTTTGTAAGAATAAGATTAAGAAGTTCAATTCGAAATAACATAGAAGTTCGAAGAATATAAAAAACTCAGATTTGTTGCAAAAAGTCTATGTGCACCCCCGTGCATGGTTCATAATTTATATCGCGGCATGTCCGACCTCCAATTACATGTTTTAAAAATAACAAAAAATGACGTCGGACCTTCAATTGTATGTAATTCGACATACACACAAAAATGTGACAGAAGTTCGTAGTGAAAACAGCGAGAAGTTCAAATACTGCAAGCAATGCATTTCAGGTGAGAATAGAAGTATAGAAAAATAAAGGCTTAAAAATTTTGTTGACAGAAGTTCAAGTGCTCTGTCCAGGGAAGTTTAAAAATTCTTGCGAGAGAGGTTCACCATGTATTTCCATGCTTTAATCAAAATATAAAAAGTTGAAGTTCAAATTGAAATAACACAGAAGTTCGGAGTTTATTAAAACCTAGGATTTACCTGTTCAAAAAATAAAAAACACAACGCCATTTTTTGCATTTTTAAAAACAACTCATAAATGAAAAAATGGTTGCTAGAAGTTCAAGTGCTCGGCGAAGAAAAGTTCAAAAAATTCTTGTGAGAGAGGTTCACCGTGTATTTAGATGTCCAAAATACGTAAAAAAATATGTTGTTTTTTGGGTTTTAAAATAATTCTCTCAAACCAGAGGGAAGTTCAAAATGATAATAACCAGAAGTTCACGTACTCCTTGGTGTGTGTTCCATATAATAAAAATACAATAAAGTAAAACAGAGTGAAGTTCAAACAGACATGCCCCAGAAGTTCAACTACTTCACATAGTGCAAAAAACAGCACGTCAAAAACAGAGTGAGGTTCAAACAGACATGCCCGTGAAGTTCAACTACTTCACGCAGTGCATTTCCGTTCGCGATGAACGCAGAAATCATGATCTCGCCATTTTCTAATTTACCTAAAAACTACAGGAATATCATTTGTATAAGTTTCAAGTCCTCGGTCGGAGAAAGTTAAAAAAAATTATTGTGAGAGGGGTTTGTACAAAAGGAATATCATTTGTGTAACACTGACGATGGATGAGAAAATTACAAACGAAAATACATCACAGAAGTTCAACTGAAAACAGCAGGAAGTTCAATTACTACAATGGATGAATTTCAGATGAAAAACTTTTAAAATTGTCGCGAATATGAAAAAACGATCAACACGGGAAAGTTAAGTGCTTACAGCAGCTTTCCACTGGTATATCACTTGCTCAATTTCAGTGAGTGGATGGAGAGTTACGAGCAGTGGATGGAGACCTACGAGCAAAAAAATCACGTGAAAAACAGAGTGAAGTTCAGGTACACGCGTCGAGAAGTTCAGGTTCTTCACGCGGTGCATTTTCGAAGAATCTGTTTCGCGATATAGGCAGAACGCATGATCCCGCCGTTTTCAAAATTAATTGAAAACGGCTAGGAATCAGAGAAAACCATCAACATGAAAAAGTGTCGCATTTTCCATAGCTTTTCAGCGGTATATTATTTGCCCCATTTCGATAAAGTTTGTAGAAATTACGGCGAAAATATATTTTTCGCCATTTTTGAAACTGACTTAAAACCGTAAAGAATTGGGTGAAACAATACATACCAAAAAGTTTCGCACTTGTTGAAGCTTTCCAACGCCATATCATTTGCTGCATTCGGACGAACAGTTAAAAAATTAGCTCGAAAATACGAACTCGGTAGGACTTGGTGTTGGGGAACGTTGCAGAAAACAAAAAATTTCCTACTCGTTTCACCAAGATCATCTAGGAGTTCATCTAGCAATGAGTCATTGGATGCATCTACATACCTTTGTAGATGGCGCACGGAAGCGTTCAAAAGAACGGTGATGATGTAGTCGAACACGACGTGATCCAAATCACCGATGACCAAGCGCCGAACGGACGGCACCTCCGCGTTCAACACATGTACGGGACGGGAGACGTCTCCTCCTTCTTGATCCAGCAAGGGGAGGAGGAGAGGTTGATGAAGATCCAGCAGCACGACGGCGTGGTGGTGGATGCAGGGCGTCACAGTAGCAGGGCTTCGCCTATACTACGAGAGAGAGACGTAACGGGGAGAGAGGGAGGCGCCAAGGCTGAGGTATGAAGTCCTCCCCTCTCCTCAACTATATATAGGGGTGCCAAGGGGGGGGGCGGCCCTAGTAGATGGATCTACTAGGGGGGCGGCGGCCAAGGGGTGGGGGGCTTGCCCCCCAAGCAAGGGGGCGCCCCCTCTAGGGTTCCCCCCCAACCCTAGGCGCATGGGCCCTTGGGGGGGTGGCGCCCCAGCCCACTTTGGGCTGGGTTCCCTCCCACTTCAGCCCATGGGGCCCCCCGGGATAGGTGGCCCCACCCGGTGGACCCCCGGGACCCTTCCGGTGGTCCCGGTACAATACCGGTGACCCCGAAACTTGTCCCGATGGCCGAAACAGCACTTCCTATATATAATTCTTTACCTCCGGACCATTCCGGAACTCATCGTGACGTCCGAGATCTCATCCGGGACTCCGAACAACATTCGGGTTACTGCATATACATATCTTCACAACCCTAGCGTCACCGAACCTTAAGTGTGTAGACCCTACGGGTTCGGGAGACAAGCAGACATGACCGAGACGACTCTCCGGTCAATAACCAACAGCGGGATCTGGATACCCATGTTGGCTCCCACATGCTCCACGATGATCTCATCGGATGAACCACGATGTCGAGGATTCAATCAACCCCGTATGCAATTCCCTTTGTCAATCGATATGTTACTTGCCCGAGATTCGATCGTCGGTATCCCAATACCTCGTTCAATCTCGTTACCGGCAAGTCACTTTACTCATACCGTAATGCATGATCCCGTGACCAGACACTTGGTCACTTTGAGCTCATTATGATGATGCATTACCGAGTGGGCCCAGTAATACCTCTCCGTCATACGGAGTGACAAATCCCAATCTTGATCCATGTCAACCCAACAGACACTTTCGGAGATACCCGTAGTCTACCTTTATAGTCACCCAGTTACGTTGTGACGTTTGGTAGACCCAAAGCACTCCTACGGTATCCGGGAGTTACACGATCTCATGGTCTAAGGAAAAGATACTTTGACATTGGAAAACTCTAGCAAACGAACTATACGATCTTGTGCTATGTTTAGGATTGGGTCTTGTCCATCACATCATTCTCCTAATGATGTGATCTCGTTATCAATGACATCCAATGTCCATAGTCAGGAAACCATGACTATCTGTTGATCAACGAGCTAGTCAACTAGAGGCTTACTAGGGACATGTTGGTGTCTGTTATTCACACATGTATTATGATTTCCGGATAACACAATTATAGCATGAATAAAGACAATTATCATGAACAAGGAAATATAATAATAATGCTTTTATTATTGCCTCTAGGGCATATTTCCAACACTTGGACCATTTTCTAAATTACTCTTAAACCATTCAAAATTAGAAAAAAACTTTCAAGATGAAAAAGTAGCGCATTTTCATAAGCTTTCCAACGCCGTATCATATGCCTCCATTGGATTAGCCGTTTAGAAATGACATCGAAAAAACTAACTCAGCTGTTCGGTTTACAAAATTTTACGTTTTTTCAAATTACACTTTAACCATAGGGAATTAGAGAAAACTTTCAACATGTGGAAGGAGCGGTTTTGCAGAAGCTTTCCAACGCCATATTATATGCCTCATTCCGATAAACGGTTTAGAAATGCGATCGAAAATACGATTCACGTTTTTGTGCGAAGAAAAAACGGTTTTCAAAACTGCTCTTAAACCACTTATATTTTGCCAAAAATTTAAGTTGGGTCATGATACTGATGTCCATAGCTTTCCAACGGTATATGGCAAGCCCCATTTCGGCAATGTTGGCAGAAGTTCAAACTAGTTCACAGGGAAGTTCAACGTACTACTAGCGGGGCATGTCAGGTTGTGATCAGAATATTATTCTGATCCCGTGATCAGAATAGTGTTCATATATATATATATGCCCATGAGGCTCAAGCAATACAATAAACAATCCACCAAATCTCTCTCACTCCCTTCTAACATGGTATCAGCCTAACTGATTCAAACCCTAGTCGCCGCCGTTTTCGCACCCGCACGCCGCCCCTGGGGCGGTCGGCCTCCATGACCGCCGCCTGGGGCCACGTCGCCCGTACCTAGGGTTCGTCCGCCGGTCATGTTGACCGTCTGCCCTAGAGTCTTTTTTCCCGATGTTGGAGTCTACGGTAGGGTGCGTCGACTGCAAATTAAAATTTCCTACGCGCAGAACAACCAAGAACATGCTACGGGAGATGGATCACAGTTCGTTACCACTAGATGCGCAGTGCCGTGCAGCGGAAGAAGAGTTGGGGCGGCGCGTCCGCGTGGATCGTCTCCTCCTCGTCCGATCTCCCTCGTACAACCGGTGGTCGGTTCCCATGTATAGGTTCGCCGGAGCGGCGCAAGTGCACCGCCTCTAACGGTATCCGCGCATGCAGGAGGAATGTTGTGCGACGGACTGCTAGGTCCGATCACACAACCGGCGGCGAGTGGAGGTGTCTATTCGCAACACATGCAAACCCTAGTGACAGCGCCGAAGCGATCAACCGCGTGAGTATGCGGCACCTCCACTATATATATAGGCGTCCGTCGCGGGCTCAACACTTGGGCCTCGCACGGACCCTAAAGCCCATAAGTCTACTCGGCCACAATCCAAATACAGTTCGGATCACATCCGACCAGTGTCCTCGGATCCGACCTCGTAGGTTCCTTCCCTTAAGTGCGCGACCCTTTAGGTTCAAGTCGGCTTGGTCGCAGTTCGGATCAACTCCGAACTGCATGGTTGGTAGCGGCCTCTAGCAAGGCATGCCGAACACCAAGCAGACTATGAAGCTGGTTAGCGAACCTGTACATCATACTTCCATTCCTTTTGCCACACGATATATGTTGTCGAGCTCAAGACGAGTCTGTCATCCTTGTGCTAGCCCAACCTCTTTCTCGTTCCAGTGATGCCGACCACTATCCGGATTATCTCATAATCCTTGTCGCATGGCCATGCTTATCCTGGTCGGATCACACGAGGGGCCCAGAGTATATCTCTCCCGGTCGGAGGGGCAAATCCCATCTTGCTCGACCATGTCTCGCAGCATGGGTCTGGACAAGTCTGAAACCTACCTTTGTAACTACCCAGTCACGGAGTAGCATTTGGTCGGCCCAAAGCAAGTCTGTCACCATCCCGAGTACATGCGTCAGCTCAGGTCTTAGGACATAGAACATACGCTGCACTAGAGACTCACAGATGACATATCGCTGCGTCTCATAGTTGGGTCTGTCCGACTCGGACCTTATCTCGACTCGGATCTGACTACATCGAATCCGACCAGATCCTTCCAAGTCCATATTATCCGGTTAGCATCCAATGCTCCATGGCTAGTGAGACCAAGCCATCGACCGTGTCATATGCTAGTCTAGTTGGTTGCGCGTCCACACAGCCCTTTCGACTAGGGACCTTTTAGGACAGTCATCATACAATGCATAGTCCCACAAACAAGTCACGTACTTGCTGATACACATCATTGATAATGTCTAAGGACTATCTTTATTCATAAACACATAGAAAATATCATCATAGATGATTGCCTCTAGGGCATATCTCCAACAGTCTCCCACTTGCACTAGAGTCAATCAAATAGACATCAAATGCCCATAGCTCTAACGTGCCCCTCATGCTTGGGTTGTGGAAGCGGCTTAGTCAACGGATCCGCAACATTTGCATTCGTGTGAATTTTGCATAACTCTATATCACCACTCTTTACGATCGTTCGTATCAGGTGATATTTCCGATCTATGTGTCTGACCTTGTGGTGATTCCTCAGCTCCTTGGCTTGTGCGATGGCACCAGAATTATCACAATAAAGGTCCAATGGTTTTACCGAGGTTGGGAAAATACCAAGATCATCCAGAAAGTTCCGGATCCAAACACCTTCCTTTGAAGCTTCACAAGCCGCAATGTATTCGGCTTCTGTAGTAGAATCGGCCACCGTATCTTGCTTGGAACTCATCCAGCTCACTGCTCCTCCGTTCATGATGTACACGAATCCGGACTGTGATCGACAATCATCTCTGTCAGTTTGGAAACTAGCATCGGCGTAACCCCTTACGACGATCTCTTCCTCACCTCCATAAACTAGGAACATCTCTTTAGTCCTTTTCAGGTACTTCAAAATAGTCTTTACCGCTGCCCAGTGACTCTCACCTGGGTTGGCCTGGTATCTACTTGTTAAGCTTATTGCAAAAGCGACATCGGGCCGCGTACATATCATGTCATACATGATGGATCCGATTGCCGAGGCATATGGAATCCTACTCATCCTGCTTCGCTCATCAGATGTCGAAGGACTCTGAGTCTCGCTTAGCCTTATACCATGTGAGAGTGGCAAGAACCCTTTCTTTGCCTCACTCATGTTGAACCGCTTCAACACTTTATCTATGTACGTGCTCTGGCTTAAGCCGAGCTGCCTCCTTGATCTATCTCTATAGATCTTAATGCCTAAAATGTACATTGCCTCACCAAGGTCCTTCATCGAAAACTTGCCATTCAATGACTCCTTGACCGAGTTCAGCATCGAAATATCATTTCCGATCAGTAGTATGTCATCCACATACAAGATCAAAAACACTATCGAGCTCCCACTTAACTTCTTGTATAAACAAGTGTCCTCTTCGCTTTTGATGAAGCCGAAACCAGTGACGACCTCATCAAAACGAATGTTCCAGCTCCGAGATGCTTGCCTCAACCCATAAATGGATCTCTTGAGCTTGCATACCTTACTAGTGCTAGTCGGATCGACAAAACCCTCGAGCTGTATCATATACACGTCCTCGGTTAAATTTCCGTGAAGGAAAGCCGTCTTGACATCCATCTGCCATATCTCGTAATCGAAATATGCAGCTATAGCTAGTACGATCCTCACCGACTTCAACATCACTACCGGCGAGTAAGTCTCGTCGTAGTCAATTCATTGAACTTGTCCATAACCCTTAGCGACAAGTCGAGCTTTGTGGATCTGAACATTTCCATCCACATTGGTTTTCTTCTTAAAGACCCATTTGCAACCAATGGCCGTTACGCCAAGGTAGTCAGAATCCCGACTTGACTCCTAGAATCCTACGACTTCACGACCCTACGGAACCATGTCGATCCAAGTCCCGCTATGAATCCGGATCAGGTAGAATCCATGTTGAGTCGCGATCCAAATCATAGAATCATGTACAAAACTGTAGAATCCCGACTATGGTATGGACTATGTCCGATTCTACTAATTTATCTAAGCCGTTTGTTTAGTTGTAGCAGAATAGTATGCCATCATCCAAACCATTTTCACATGCCTCATGGCCCTTTATTCCCCTCCCAAGCCCAAAGGCTCAGGCGCCGACACCTTTGATCTGGCTCTCAAAACCTAGATCAAAATTGAGGATCATACTTGTCGACAAATGGAATTTGTGTGGGAAGGAGGATGCATCAAGATTAATCAGAGAAGGAGAGCAAGACCCTTCAAGGTTAAGCACTACAGGGTGGATATACAAGTGATCGGCTATTCACGTATTCTAAAAAACTCGTAAGTAAATTTCGTGCGTCGAAGATTTCAATGTTCTATATATTTGCCTCTCATATATGTTACATACATCTAAGCTAATAGTAGGTTAGCCATAAAAAGAAGTGGAGTAGAACTAGCATTGATGTGTACGTCTTTGCTCTATATTTAGTGTCAAAGCTCTATAGAACCCATATGAATTTCTTCCATGGATACAAAATATCTTATTTGAGTAAATCTAGTAGAATCCTCGATTCCATGACTCGATACTACGACTCGATTCTGTCTAAGGAAAATCGATCCGACTCCAAATCCCGACTCTGACTACCTTGCGTTATGCCAGGCGGCGGATCAACCAAGTCCCAAACTTGATTCTCATCCATGGACTTTAACTCGGATCTCATGGCCTCCATCCATGCCTCGGAATATGGGCTCACCATCGCTTCCGCATATGTGGCCGGCTCGTCGCTTTCTAGCAACAATACATCACACACTCTGCGCAATCTTTCCGACCTTCGTGGTTTCGGTGCCGCTTCCACTACGGGTTCCCTGACTGACTCCGGTATGATCTCATCACCAGCCAAGCCATCCCCGAGTGGTCCTCGGATTTCTTCGAGTCGGACCATCCTCCCACTGGCCTCCCGACTGAGAAACTCTTTCTCAAGGAAAACCCCATTCCGAGTAGCAAACACTTTGTTCTCTTCCCGGATGTAGAAGTTATATCCCAAGGTTTCCCTCGGATATCCCATGAATATGCATTTATCCGACTTGGGTGTAAGCTTGTCTGACATAAGTTTCTTGACAAATGCTTCACAACCCCAAATCTTTAGAAAAGACAAACTGGGACTCTTCCCGGTCCACATCTCATGTTGTGTCTTATCTACGGATTTTGATGGTACCCTGTTAAGTGTGAAAGCTGCAGTTTCTAGAGCGTATCCCCAGAATGATAAGGGTAAATCCAACTTGCTCATCATAGATCGAACCATGTCCAACAAGGTGTGATTCCTCCGTTCTGATACACCATTTCTCTGTGGCGTACCCGGAGGTGTGAGCTGAGGTACTATACCTCTACTTTTCAGATGATCATCAAACTCCTGGCTCATGTACTCACCTCCACGATCAGATCGTAGAAATTTTATAGTCTTGCCGAGCTGATTTTCCACCTCGTTTTGAAACTCTTTGAACTTTTCAAAAGTCTCTGACTTGTGCCTCATCAAATAGATATATCCGTATCTACTCAAGTCGTCGGTAAAAGTCACGAAGTACTGATAGCCACCTCTGGCAGTTGTGCTCATTAGTCCACACACATCACTGTGTATCAGTTCCAACAGCTCGAATGCCCTCTCACAACTCTTTGCGAAAGGAGACTTAGTCATCTTGCCAAGCAAGCATGATTCGCATGTCTCGAACGACCCAAAGTCAGTCGAAGTTAGGAGTCCATCATCATGGAGCTTCTTCATGCGTTTCAGACTAATGTGTCCAAGCCGGCAATGCCAGAAGTATGTCGGATTTATCTCATTGGGCTTATGCCTCTTGACATTCACGTTATAGACCGGTTCCCATTCTAGATTCAATATAAATAACCCATCAACAATGGGTGCATAGCCATGGAACATACCATTCAAATAAATCGAACAACCATTGTCCTTTAAATTGAATTAATAACCCTGACTCATCAAGCATGAGGCAGAAATAATGTTCCGACTAAGTGCAGGAATGTAATAACAATTATTCAATTCCAAAATAAATCTAGAAGGAAGCTGGAGCTGCATCGTGTCGACCTCCAACGCAGCAACTCTTGCTTTGTTGCCGACCCTGATGTCAATGTCCCCTTGTGCCACACACCTTGTTCTTACCAGCCCCTACATCGAGTTGCAAATATGAACAACCGATCCGGTATCAAATACCCAAGAGCTACTAGGTATGTCAGCAAGGTAAACGTCTATAACATATGCAACAAGTGTACCTTTGCCTGAAGCAGCATTCCCGGCCTTCTTGCCATGCTCTGCAAGCCACTTGCTACAGTTCCTCTTCCAGTGACCAGTTTCCTTGCAATGATAGCAAATGGTCTTTGAGTCCGGTCCAGACTTCGGCGCAGCGGCGGAGGTTACCATCTCCGTGCCCTTTGCCTTAGCCTTCTTCCTAGACCAACTCTTCTTGAACTTAGCTGATTTCTGCACCATCAACACTTGATGCGTGCCTTTCTTAATATCCTTCTCTGCCACTTTGAGCATCCCATGCAATTCAGTGAGCTTCTTATCCATGCCATGCATATGATAGTTCGAGATGAACGTCCCATAGCTGGGCGGAAGAGAACCCAGAACTACATCAGTAGCCAGCTCATCCAAGAGCGGGAAGCCCAACCTATCCAAAGCTTGCACATATCCGATCATCTTGATCACATGCGGGCTCAGTGGATCACCTTCCTTCAGCTTACAATCCAACAAGGATCACCAGACGTTGAACCTTTCGGTCCTAGACTGCACCTGAAACATGCTCTTGAGACTCTCAATCATATCGAAAGCCCCAACGTCTTCGAAATGTTGCTGCAAATCGAGCTCCATACAAGCCAGCATGAGGCAGCTGATCTCGTCTGATTCATTAACGAGTTTCTGGTAGGCATTCTTGGTTGTGGTACTAGCATTATCGGCAGGTTCCTCTGGAAGCGGATCCTCTAGAACATGTTCCTTTTTATCATGCTTGAGAACAATTCTCAAATTTCTATACCAGGTAGTAAAGTTTGTTCCATTCAGTTTATCCTTTTCCAGAATTGATTTCAATGCAAAGTTGGGTTGAGCAGATGGTGCCATTTATCTACAACAGAAAAATATGCAATCACTAAGCAATGTGTTTATGTAGAGTAATTCTAGCCTTAAACAGAAATACTCCCACTGAAGTCAGCATCCCTTCGCAAACTCTCAGTGATTCAGGATCCGACTAGCACATGTGAATAGTGAGCTTTAGCATCACTGCTAGACAACATGCCTATCCGGTAAGCAACTCCTTGCTAATCGTATCTCTATACGACTCTTGTCGATCGGGTAGGTATCTCATACCCCGGCTCCCGACCTCTTTTGCCAAAAGGTCCAAAACCGTTTTGATAGCCTTGTCAAGTCAACCTAATCCAGTGCATGTCCATGTCCGACACGAACCCTTCAGTTCAAGGACACCTAGCAGCACCCCAATTTTATCAGTCCACTACTAGACGTACTTGACGTGTGAAGGTGCAACATCGGGGATGTCAATTCGCTTGATATTCATGAGGGATCTTTCTGCCATTCTAACATGCATAGAAAACAAGGAAGCATAACAATCACATAATGTGAAATAGTATGGCTCCTTCATGGATGTTCTTCCAGGTTGGCTCCGACTCCGATGACCATCTAGGAACTCCATCTTGTTTGTCACGCCGGGACGCCAAGACACCAACCTGATCTCTATTATCCAACTACTACATCTAGTTATGAATTTTACATAGAGTCACAAGTCGACACGCAGGTCGTTATACAATATAATGACAGCACTTTGGCTCCTGCCGGCTGACAAACATGACACGCAGGTCATGTATAATTTACACACATGCATCACATACACATGGGCCATACTATTCACATCAAACCCTGCAAAATAAAGTTATGCATAGAATCGCATTCTACCGGTTTGAGTGATCGTGTACGAAATACAAGGCGCTACGCACATGTTTTCGGAAATTACGGATCACATCTGAACTCCGATCACGCTGAATTCTCTGATCTGACCGATCTCATCGATCATCGCGAATCTGATTCGGATTTATGTTTCATTGTTAACCCCGATGGCGGATAACCGACCGGTAGGGGTAGGTCGTGTCACGACCTCATCGATCCCAATCAACAAAAAACATAGCCACATCGATCCCCATGTACAGTTGATGTCATCAACCGTGCACACAACCATTCTTATCAATGGCAACAAATCTCATCTATTGCCTCCACATATCTAATATGCATATGATCTGAATCCAAATCCTATAGCAGAGGCTCTGATACCACTGTTGGAGTCTACGGTAGGGTGCGTCGACTGCAAATTAAAATTTCCTACATGCAGAACAATTTAGAACATGCTACGGGAGATGGATCACAATTCGTTACCACTAGACGCGCAGTGCCGTGCAGCGGAAGAAGAGTTAGGGCAGCGCGTCCGCGTGGATCGTCTCCTCCTCGTCCGATCTCCCTCGTACAACCGGTGGTCGGTTCCCACGTACAGGTTTGCCGGAGCGGTGCAAGTGCACCGCCTCTAACGGTATCCGCGCGTGCAGGAGGAACATCGTGCGGTGGACTGCTAGGTCTGATCACACAACCGGCGGTGAGTGGAGGTGTCTATTTGCAACACATGCAAACCCTAGTGACAGCGCCGAAGCGATCAACCATGTGAGTGTGCGGCACCTCCACTATATATATAGGCGTCTGTTGCCGGCCCAACACTTGGGCCTCGCACGGACCCTAAAGCCCATAAGTCTACTCGGCCACAATCAGAATATAGTTCGGATCACATCCGACCAGTGTCCTCGGATCCGACCTCATAGGTTCCTTCCCTTAAGCGCGTGACCCCTTAGGTTCAAGTCGGCTTGGTCGCAGTTCGGATCAACTCCGAACTGCACGGTTGGTAGCGGCCTCTAGCAAGGCATGCCGAACACCAAGCAGACTATGAAGCTGGTTAGCGAACCTGTACATCATACTTCCATTCCTTTTGCCACACGATATACGTTGTCGAGCTCAAGGCGAGTCTGTCGTCCTTGTGCTAGCCCAACCTCTTTCTCGTTCCAGTGATGTCGACCACTATCCGGATTATCTCATAATCCTTGTCGCACGGCCATGCTTATCATGGTCGGATCACACGAGGGGCCCAGAGTATATCTCTCCTGGTCGGACGGGAAAATCCCATCTTGCTCGACCATGTCTCGCAGGATGGGTCTGGACAAGCCTGAAACCTACCTTTGTAACTACCCAGTGACGGAGTAGCATTTGGTCGGCCCAAAGCAAGTCTGTCACCATCCCGAGTACATGCGCCAGTTCAGGTCTTAGGACATAGAACATATGTTGTACTAGAGACTCACAGATGACATATCCCCGCGTCTCATAGTTGGGTCTGTCCGACTCGGACCTTATCTCGACTCGGGTTCGACTACGTCAAATCCGACCAGATCCTTCCAAGTCCATATTATCCGGTTAGCATCCAATGCTCCATGGCTAGTGAGACCAAGCCATCGACCGTGTCATATGCTAGTCTAGTTGGTTGCGCGTCCACATAGCCCTTTCGACTAGGGACCTTTTAGGACAGTCATCATACAATGCATAGTCCCACAAACAAGTCACGTACTTGCTGGTACACATCATTGATAATGTCCAAGGACTATCTTTATTCATAAACACATAGGAAATATCATCATACATGATTGCCTCTAGGGCATATCTCCAACACCCAAGCCCTTGCTCCGGGTTTTTTTCGCTTTCTCGCTGGTCGTTTTGATCGGCGCTTTTTGGGGTTTTTCGATCTATACTTGATCGCTTTGCGTCACCCGCTATTGGTGTCAAAACTGGCCGATCTCAGGTAGGGGTACCAAACTATGCGTTTGAGGATCGAAGGTAACAAGGGACAGGGGAACACGATGTTTACCCAGGTTCGGGCCCTCTTAATGGAGGTAAAACCCCATGTCTAGCTTGATTGTATTTGATAAGTATAGGGCTTACAAGAGTTGATCTACCTCGAGATCGTAATGGCTAAACCCTAGCTGTCTAGCCTCTGTGAATTCTGATAGCCTCTACGGACTAAACCCTCCCGTTTATATACACACGGGAGGGGCATGGGATTGTACAGAGTCGGTTTACAGAGGAAGGAAATTACATATCCGGACACCGATCTTTCCATCCACGCATAGGAGAGTCCTACTCGGACACGGGGGAAGGCCTTCTGCCTTGTACCTTCATGGCCCATCACTCCGGCCCATGTCACATAGCCCGGACACCCGAGGACCCCCTAATCCAGGACCCCCTCAGTAGCCCCTGAACCAGTCTTCAATGACGATATGTTCGGCACGCGGGTTGTCTTCGGCATTGCAAGGCGGGTTCCTCCTCCTGAGTAGAAAGCAATCTTCTGAACAAAAGAACTATATCCGACTCTGTATAATTGTTGCAACACTTAGCCACAAAGGTAAGATACCAAACAAAATAGTGTCTTTCCACTGACAACTTTTTCGGCGAAACATCACGTCCGGCCTCTTAATATTTTGAACCGTTTTTACATCACCCGCTTCGCGTTTCGAGGCACAACCTCTATTGGCACGTCTTGTCAAAACAGAGATCGTGCCCGCCCATTACGGGATCCTCATCAATACGGTTTTGGGTAATCCAACCGTGCCATTTGCACGACCCCTCAAAAACAGGCGAATTTCAAGGCTTGTGGGGGCGTTTGATATTCACTGCCTATATAAGAGGATAAAGATCTCTCTTTTTCCCCACACCTTCTTTCCTCTCCTGCTTTCCCATCCTCAAGCTCCAGTGTCCAGGCTTCAATTTTTCCCACCGCCACCAGCCTCCCAGCCATGTCAGGATCTGGTTCAAAGGGTAAGTGCGAGGCCTCCTCCGTCACCGAAAAGGACGCCAAGGAGCTCCGAGAGGCAGGATACCTGTCTGCAAATATCGCGTGCAGGCTCCCTGTCAAGGACCAAGTCATCTCTACTCTGGAGCCCAACGAAAGGGTTGTATTCATTCCCCACTTTCTCCGATGTCTAGGCTTTCCCCTTCATCCCTTTGTCCGGGGCCTCATGTTCTACTACGGGCTAGATTTCCGTGACCTAGCCCCAAATTACTTTCTTCACGTCTTGGCATTCATCGTCGTGTGTGAGGCGTTGCTCCGCATCCCCACACTTTGGCCTATGGCTCAAGGTCTTCAATATGAAGCCGAAGGTGGTCGATGGGCAGCATGCGGACTGCGGCGGTGCCATGGTGAGCAAGATACCCAACACTGTCTGGCCAAAGGGGGCCTTCGTGGAGACCGTCAAGGTGTGGCAGCAGGAGTGGTTCTACATCACCGAACCCCACGACGCCAAGTGGGCGGCCACTCCCGAGTTCAGATCCGGACTCCCTATGCGGCTCACCTCATGGACCGTTAAGGGTCTGGACTGGGGATCCACGACGGAAGTGTTGATGTTGCAGAAGCGCATCAAAAACATGATTGGCAAGAACACCAGTCTCACGAACGTGATCCAGGTGACGCTCTTCCACCGGATTCTTCCCTGCCAACTCTGGCCCTCTCATATGTGGGAGTTCAATTCGGAAGATCCACGGACCCTGAATCGCTTCTTCAGCACAACACACGAAGACATCTCGAAGCTGTTGTTCAAGGCCCAAAAAGCGTGCCCGAAGAAGACTGAAGACATCGGTCTTGACAGCGAAAATCCAGCCACACCGGTAAGTATGATTTTCCCAAATACATTTTCGATCAATAAGTTTCTTAGGCATAATGAATTTACTATCCATTGTACACGGCTGGATAGAAAAGGCGGAGCGGATTAAGTGTCCGACACCACTGCCTGAAGATCCGGCCATACCCCAGCTAACGAAGATGCTGGCCCCGGCGCCCTATCAAGCGCCAGATAAGAAGGCCAAGAAGAAGAAGCACATGGAGGCCAAAGGCGGCCTTCGCCATAAGAGTACTTCGGACGCAGTGTCCGGAGAGACCGAAATCCTCTCCTCTCATGAAGGAGATGAAGACGAAGAGGAGGAGGAAGCAGAAAGCGACTCCCCTCTTAAGGGGAGGAAGAAGAAGAGGGCAGCCTCCACAGACCCAGAGGCGGAGGCGCCCAAGAGGGCGAAGATGGCCCTCTCGGATGGTTCGGATTCAGAGGCTGAACCCATCCCCAAGAGGCTTCCTAGGGTGAAGCCCCTGGCCGAATCGTAAGTATTAAAGGATTTGTTGTACGTCTTCGGTCCACTATGTTTTCATAATATAACATATTATATTGTGTGTCTTTCAGCCCTGTTCGCGACCTCCCCAACCCTCCGCTATCTAAGGGGAGTTCTCTACCACAAGAGATGGCAGAGAGCGAGACGCCCCCGCGAGCCCCTTCACCAATCATCGCAGATGATACCGGGGTGTTGTCCCGAAGGACCTCTCCAGGCCGCGGAGAGGTGGACGAGGCTGGCGAGACGGCGCCTGAGGGTAATACATCGGCTGCCGAAGAAATGGGGGGTGCGACCCCCATGGAGACCGAGGATGGGGGCCCTCACCAGGCCGGCCCCTAGCCGGACATTATTCCGGAGACCAACACGGCTCCGGAATCGGGCGAGCAACCCCCTTTGGAGGAGGGGGGAGCATCAGCTTCGGCGGCGGCCTCCACTAATCCGGAGGCACCGAATACTCTCGTGGAAGCACTGCGACGTGCTTCCATTGTGGACGAGCACCGCACCTTGATGGGTGCGATGGTAGAGAAGGTTCAGTCTGTCAAGAGCGGGCTGAACGAAGCCTTCACCAGCCTGCTAACAGGCTTCGAGGTATGCGACGTATTGCTCTAGACGCTTTTTCATATGAAGGAAATATACCTATATGTAGATAGTAGCCCCTGAGACTCTGTCCGGTGCTGAAAAAGCCGGACAGAGGATCACATAGTATTCCGAAGAGGTGACATACTTTTTTATTTTATAACAGGCTTCCCTGTTGGCGGTGACCGCCCAGGCCGCCGAAGTTTCCGAGCTTAATCAGAAACTGAAGTTGGCCGATGATAAAATCGACCGCATTAACAAGCAGTTCGATGAGACGCAAGGTATGCATGTACTTTTAAAGAGTTTGATCATATATCTGAAGTAATATGCAAATTCGAAGTTGAATTCACTTACTGCTGTGATTATGAGTGTAGCTGGCGGCCCCGAGGTCAAGACCCTCAAGAGCGCCCTTTCCCAAGCCAAGGAGGAGGCGAAGGCGAATAGAGCAACCGCTAATAAAGTGGCTGCGGAATTGAAGACCGAACAGGTCGCCCGCCGCCGGCACGAGGAGAGGGTGGCCGAAGTGGAGCAAGAACTAAAGGACGCCATCGGCAAGTGTGAGGCCTTGGAGGAGAAGACGATGGCCCAAGCGGTCAAACTTGCCAAGGCCCTCCAGGACTCAAAAGTGGGGCTAAGTACTTGCCCCTAGTGCGTAAGCGGCCGTCCGGACTAGGATGCCTTTGTCGCATGACTGGGTGAAGACCAGCCCTTCGTATAACACATAGTAAATCACGAATGATTTGTAGTAAGTCACCAATCGCCGACCAACTCTCGCCATATCATGACAGTCAGTTTTCAGCTTTCTCTACTGAGGTGTTTGACCGGACGAACCAGAAACATGATTGCAGTAGTTCTACCTTTACTACCTTAGCCGAACTAGCGGAACGTAAGGTGGTAACCACAGGAGCCGGGCAACCCAACTATAGACCAAAGACATGATTCGGAGCTGATGTATATAATGTAATATTCGGTCACCGAAGTATACCCCAGAAGAGTTCGGACTTTTGAAAATATACGTGGCCGAGTAGAGCCCCAGGCATTTAGGCCGGACCAAAGTATATGTTGCAATCTGAAGCAAGGAGGGAATACAGAGGGTAAAATAAGCCAATACCGGACAAGGGTTGGAGATAAAATATTTCCTATATATTTTGATTCATACGTCAAAACGTGCTATTACACATAATGCCATAGACATCAAGGCTAATTTACATGCCAAGAATTTGCACACAAGGGAAGCTGTATACAAGGCCTAAAAAAGAGAAGGTAGTTGATACGTCTCCAACGTATCTATAATTTTTGATTGTTCCATGCTATTACATTATCAACTTTAGATGTTTATGGGCTTTATTATACACTTTTATATTATTTTTGGGACTAACCTATTAACCCAGAGCCCAGTGCCAGTTTCTGTTTTTTCCTTGTTTTAGAGTATCGCAGAAAAGGAAAATCAAACGGAGTCCAATTGACCTGAACCTTCAGGAACTTACTTTTGGAAGGAAAGCAACCCGGGAGACTTGGAGTCCACATCAAGGAAGCTTCGAGGGAGCCACGAGGTAGGGGGGCGCGCCCACCCCCCCGGGCGCGCCCTCCACCCTCGTGGGCCCCTCGTGACCCCCCTGACGTACTTCTTCCGCCTATATATCTCCATATACCCTAAAACGATCGGGGAGCACAATAGATCGGGAGTTCCGCCACCAGAAGCCTCCGTAGCCACTAAAAAACAATCTAGACCCGTTCCGGCACCCTGCGAGAGGGGGCAATCCCTCTCCGGTGGCCATCTTCATCATCCCGGTGCTCTCCATGACGAGGAGGGAGTAGTTCTCCCTCGGAGCTGAGGGTATGTACCAGTAGCTATGTGTTTGATCTCTCTCTCTCTCTCGTGTTCTTGATTTGGCACGATCTTGATGTATCGCGAGCTTTGCTATTATAGTTGGATCTTATGTTTCTCCTCCCCCTCTACTCTCTTGTAATGGATTGAGTTTCCCCTTTGAAGTTATCTTATCGTACTGAGTCTTTAAAGATTTGAGAACACTTGATGTATGTCTTGCCGTGCGTATCTGTGGTGACAATGGGATATCACGTGATTCACTTGATGTATGTTTTGGTGATCAACTTGCGGGTTCCGCCCATGAACCTGTGCATAGGGGTTGGCACATGTTTTCGTCGTGATTCTCCGGTAGAAACTTTGGGGCACTCTTTGAGGTTCTATGTGTTGGTTGAATAGATGAATCTGAGATTGTGTGATGCATATCGTATAATCATACCCATAGATACTTGAGGTGACATTGGAGTATCTAGGTGACATTAGGGTTTTGGTTGATTTGTGTCTTAAGGTGTTATTCTAGTACGGACTCTAGGGCTGTTTGTGACACTTATAGGAATAGCCCAACGGATTGATTGGAAAGAATAACTTTGAGGTGGTTTCGTACCCTACCATAATCTCTTCGTTTGTTCTCCGCTATTAGTGACTTTGGAGTGACCCTTTGTTGCATGTTGAGGGATAGTTATGTGATCCAATTATGTTATTATTGTTGAGGGAACTTGCACTAGTGAAAGTATGAACCCTAGGCCTTGTTTCAACGCATTGCAATACCGTTTACGCTCACTTTTATCATTAGTTACCTTGCTGTTTTTATATTTTTCAGATTACAAAAACTATTATCTACCATTCATATACCACTTGTATCACCATCTCTTCGCCGAATTAGTGGACCTATAAAATTTACCATTGTATTGGGTGTGTTGGGGACACAAGAGACTCTTCGTTATTTGGTTGCAGGGTTGCTTGAGAGAGACCATCTTCATCCTACGCCTCCTACGGATTGATAAACCTTAGGTCATCCACTTGAGGGAAATTTGCTACTGTCCTACAAACCTCTGCACTTGGAGGCCCAACAATGTCTACAAGAAGAAAGTTGTATTGTAGACACCAAGCTCTTTTTTGGCGCCGTTGCCGGGGAGGTTAGCGCTTGATGGTATATCTTTAGATCTTGCAATCGAATCTTTTTGTTTCTTGTTTTAGCACTAGTTTAGTTTATAAAAGAAAATAAAAAAAAATATGGAATTGAGTTTGCCTCATACGCTTCATCTTTTTAATATCTTTCGTGAGTATGATGGAAAGGAAAATTGTGCTCAAGTACTAGAGGAAGAATGCATTAGAATGTTTGGCACTAAATATTTGAATGATGAGCATGATTGCAATGTTGTTAGTATGAATTCCTTGAATATCCATGATGCTAATGATATGCAAAGCCACAAGCTTGGGGATGCTATGTTTGATGAACATGATATTTTTAGTCCCCCAAGTTTTGATGTGCAAATTTATTATGATGATAGCATGCCTCCTATTTATGATGATTATGTTTTTTAAAGTGGTTTCGGAGAGGTCATGACTTTATTTAATAATGATTCCACTATTCCGAAAGAGGTTCCAATTGATTATGAGAACAAAGTTGCTATCTATGATGATTATTGTGATGACTTGTATGCTATAAAGAATAATGATATCCATGAAACTTGTCATCATGATTTTAATTTTCAATTGGATTATGCCTCACATGATAATTATTTTGTTGAGTTTGCTCCCACTATTATTCATGAGAAGAATTTTGCTTATGTGGAGAGTAATAAAATTTCTATGCTTGTAGATCATGAAAAGAATGCTTTAGGTGCTGGTTATATTGTTGAATTCATTCATGATGCTACTGAAAATTATTATGAGGGAGGAACTTATGCTTGTAGGAGTTGCAATAATATCAAGTTTCCTCTCTATGTGCTTAAAGTTTTGAAGTTATGCTTGTTTTACCTTCCTATGCAAGTTGATTCTTGTTCCCACAAGTTGTTTGCTCACAAAATCCATATGCATAGAAAGTGGGTTAGACTTAAATGTGCTAGTCATATTCTTCACGATGCTCTCTTTATGTTTCAATTCCTATATTTTATGTGAGCATCATTGAAATCATCATGCCTAGCTAGGGGCGTTAAACGATAGCGCTTGTTGGGAGGCAACCCAACTTTATTTTTGTTCCTTGCTTTTTGATCCTGTTTAGTAATAAATAATTAATCTAGCCTCTGTTTAGATGTGGCTTTATGCTTTTAATTAGTGTTTGTGCCAAGTAGAACCTTTAGGAAGACTTGGGGAAAGTCTTGTTGATCATGCTGTCAAAAACAGAAACTTTAGCGCTCACGAGAATTGCTGCCATTTTTATTGGAGAGTTCTATTTAGTTAATTATTTTTGCAGATGATTAATAGAAAAATTAATCAGGTCCAGCAATTTATTTGAGAATTTTATGAGTTCCAGAAGTATACGTTTGATACATATTACTACAGACTGTTCTGTTTTTGACAGATTCTGTTTTCTATGCGTTGTTTGCTTATTTTGATGAATCTATGAGTAGTATCGGAGGGTATGAACCATAGAGAAGTTGGAATACAGTATATATTACTCCAATATAAATTTAGAATGAGTTCATTACAGTACCTTATGATGGTGATTTGCTTTCTTATACTAACGGAGCTTACGAGTTTTCTGTTAAGTTTTATGTTGTAAAGTTTTCAAGTTTTGGGTAAAGATTCGATGGACTATGGAATAAGGAGTGGCAAGAGCCTAAGATTGGGGATGCCCAAGGCACCCCAAGGTAATATTCAAGGACAACCAAGAGCCTAAGCTTGGGGATGCCCCGGAAGGCATCCCCTCTTTCGTCTTCGTTCATCGGTAACTTTACTTGGAGCTATATTTTTATTTACCAGATGATATGTGTTTTGCTTGGAGAGTCATTTTATTTTATTTAGTTTTGTTTGCTGTTTGAATAAAATACCAAGGTCTGAAATTCTTAATGTTAGAGAGTCTTCATATAGTTGCATAATTATTCGACTACTCATTAATCTTCACTTATATCTTTCGGAGTAGTTTGTTGTTGCTCTAGTGCTTCACTTATATATTTTTAGAGCACGGTGGTGGTTTTATTTTATAGAAATAGATGAACTCTCATGCGTCACTTATATTATTTTGAGAGTCCTAAACAGCATGGTAATTTTCTTTAGTTATGAATTTAGTCCTAATATGATGGGCATCCAAGAGGGATATAATAAAAACTTTCATATAAAGTGCATTGAATACTATGAGAAGTTTGATACTTGATGATTGTTTTGAGATATGAGGATGGTAATATTAGAGTCATGCTAGTGAGTAATTGTGAATTTGAGAGATACTTGTGTTAAAGTTTGTGATTCCCGTAGCATGCACGTATGGTGAACCGTTATGTGATGAAGTCGGAGCATGATTCATTTATTGATTGTCTTCCTTATGAGTGGCGGTCGGGGACGAGCGATGGTCTTTTCCTACCAATCTATCCCCCTAGGAGCATGTGCGTAGTACTTTGTTTCAATAACTAATAAATTTTTGCAATAAGTATGTGAGTTCTTTATGACTAATGTTGAGTCCATGGATTATACGCACTCTCACCCTTCCACCATTGCTAGCCTCTCTAATACCGCACACCTTTCGCCGGTATCATAAACCCACCATTTACCTTCCTTAAAATAGCCACCATACCTACCTATTATGACATTTCCATAGCCATTCCGAGATATATCGCCATGCAACTTTCCACCGTTCCGTTTATTATGACACGCTTCATCATTGTCATATTGCTTTGCATGATCATGTAGTTGACATCGTATTTGTGGCAAAGCCACCGTTCATAATTCTTTCATACATGTCACTCTTGAGTCATTGCACATCCCGGTACACCGCCGGAGGCATTCATATAGAGTCATATCTTGTTCTAAGTATCGAGTTGTAATTCTTGAGTTGTAAGTAAATAAAAGTGTGATGATCATCATTATTAGAGCATTGTCCCAGTGAGGAAAGGATGATGGAGACTATGATTCCCCCACAAGTCGGGATGAGACTCCGGACGAAAATAAATAAATAAAAGAGGCCAAAGAAGCCCAAAAAATAAAAAAAATAAAAAAAGAGGCCATAAAAAAGAGAAAGGCCCAAATAAAAAAATATAAAAAA
The DNA here is from genome assembly GCF_056163025.1 of Triticum urartu. NCBI lineage: Eukaryota > Viridiplantae > Streptophyta > Magnoliopsida > Poales > Poaceae > Triticum > Triticum urartu. Next base: position 147,776,709 of record NC_141873.1, on the reverse strand, counting down.
GAGAGAAAAAGAGATAAGGGACAATGCTACTATCCTTTGCCACACTTGTGCTTCAAAGTAGCACCATAATCTTCATGATAGAAAGTCTTTTGTTTTGTCAATTTCATATACTAGTGGGAATCTTTCATTATAGAACTTGGCTTGTATATTCCAATGATGGGCTTCCTCAAAATGCCCTAGGTCTTCGTGAGCAAGCAAGTTGGATGCACACCCACTAGTTTCTTTTGTTGAGCTTTCATACACTTATAGCTCTAGTGCATCCATTGCATGGCAATCCCTACTCGCTTACATTGATATCTATTGATGGGCATCTCCATAGCCCGTTGATACGCCTAGTTGGTGTGAGACTATCTTCTCCCTTTTTTTCTTCTCCACAACCACCATTCTATTCCACCTATAGTGCTATATCCATGGCTCACGCTCATGTATTGCGTGAAGATTGAAAAAGTTTGAGAACACCAAAAGTATGAAACAATTGCTTGGCTTGTCATTGGGGTTGTGCATGATTTAAATATTTTGTGTGGTGAAGATGGAGCATAGCCAGACTATATGATTTTGCAGGGATAGCTTTCTTTGGCCATGTTATTTTGAGAAGACATGATTTCTTAGTTAGTATGCTTGAAGTATTATTATTTTTATGTCAATATTAAACTTTTGTCTTGAATCTTATGGATCTAAAAATTCATGCCACAATAAAGATAAATACATGATGAATATGTTAGGTAGCATTCCACATCAAAAATTCTGTTTTTATCATTTACCTACTCGAGGACGAGCAGGAATTAAGCTTGGGGATGCTGATACGTCTCCAACGTATCTATAATTTTTGATTGTTCCATGCTATTATATTATCAACTTTGGATGTTTATGGGCTTTATTATACACTTTTATATTATTTTTGGGACTAACCTATTAACCCAGAGCCCAGTGCCAGTTTCTGTTTTTTCCTTGTTTTAGAGTATCGCAGAAAAAGAAAATCAAACGGAGTAGAATTGACTTGAAACTTCACGGAACTTATTTTTGGAAGGAAAGCAACCCGGGAGACTTGGAGTCCACGTCAAGGAAGCTTCGAGGGAGCCACGAGGTAGGGGGGCGCACCCACCCCCCTGGGCGCGCCCTCCACCCTCGTGGGCCCCTCATGGCCCCCTGACGTACTTCTTCCGCCTATATATCTCCATATACCCTAAAATGATCGGGGAGCACAATAGATCGGGAGTTCCACCGCCAAAAGCCTCCGTAGCCACCGAAAACCAATCTAGATCCGTTCTGGCACCCTGCCGGAGGGGGCAATCCCTCTCCGGTGGCCATCTTCATCATCCCGGTGCTCTCCATGACGAGGAGGGAGTAGTTCTCCCTCAGGGCTGAGGGTATGTACCTGTAGCTATTTGTTTGATATCTCTCTCTGGTGTTCTTGATTTGGCACAATCTTGATGTATCGCGAGCTTTGCTATTATAGTTGGATCTTATGTTTCTCCTCCCCCTCTACTCTCTTGTAATGGATTGAGTTTCCCCTTTGAAGTTATGTTATCGGATTGAGTCTTTAAAGATTTGAGAACACTGATGTATGTCTTGCCGTGCGTATCTGTGGTGGCATGGGATATCACGTGATTCACTTGATGTATGTTTTGGTGATCAACTTGCGGGTTCCGCCCATGAACCTATGCATAGGGGTTGGCACATGTTTTCGTTGTGATTCTCCGGTAGAAACTTTGGGGCACTCTTTGAGGTTCTATGTGTTGGTTGAATAGATGAATCTGAGATTGTATGATGCATATCGTATAATCATACCCACGGATACTTGAGGTGACATTGGAGTATCTAGGTGACATTAGGGTTTTGGTTGATTTGTGTCTTAAGGTGTTATTCTAGTACGAACTCTAGGGCTGTTTGTGACACTTATAGGAATAGCCCAACGGATTGATTGGAAATAATGACTTTGAAGTGGTTTCGTACCCTGCCATAATCTCTTCGTTTGTTCTCCGCTATTAGTGACTTTGGAGTGACTCTTTTTTGCATGTTGAGGGATAGTTATGTGATCCAATTATGTTATTATTGTTGAGGGAACTTGCACTGGTGAAAGTATGAACCCTAGGCCTTGTTTCAACGCATTGCAATACCGTTTACACTCACTTTTATCATTAGTTACCTTGCTGTTTTTATATTTTCAGATTACAAAAACTATTATCTACCATCCATATACCACTTGTATCAACATCTCTTCGTCGAACTAGTGCACCTATACAATTTACCATTGTATTGGGTGTGTTGGGGACACAAGAGACTCTTTGTTATTTGGTTGCAGGGTTGCTTGAGAGAGACCATCTTCATCCTATGCCTCCTACAAATTGATAAACCTTAGGTCATCCACTTGAGGGAAATTTTCTACTGTCCTACAAACCTCTGGACTTGGAGGCCCAACAACATCTACAAGAAGAAGGTTGTGTAGTAGACACCAGTAGTCTTGAAGACCCCGATGATGCCCTGCCGCACGTCTGCGCCATTTCCTCTTGGTAAGATATCCTTTGAAAGGAGTAGTCGACGACCGTTTATACAGAAGGAGCCTAGAAAAGAGCCCTTGCCCGACCGTAGGGTGGGTAGGTTTTAATGAACCTGTAGTATAAGAGGGAAAATGGTTAAGGTCCAAATGGGGTCAAGCCGTTTTATGGACCTTGTCCGTAGTGTGCCTCCGTCGTTGCCCAGGGTATTTTAAGTGCGTAATTATGCACGCGCGGTACACATGTTGCGGTTTTACTAGGTGGCCAGCGGAGGTGAAACTGCTAGGCCAGCTCTGGATCCACCGAGCTGTCATTCTGCAGAGTAGGCCGGACTCACTTAGCAGTGTCCAGGGTATTGACGACCGATGGAGTGTTCGGCTTGATAAGGCCGCTCTATACCTCGGCCGCAAGGGCCGCGGTGTGCTCGTCAATACGGAGGGAGTGCTCCGTGTTTCCATTGACTGTGATAACGCCGCATGGTCCGGGCATCTTGAGCTTTAAATAAGCATAGTGTGGGATTGCGTTGATGTTGGGGAACACAATATTTCAAAAAGTTTCCTACGATCACACAAGATGTATCTAGGAGATGCATATCAATGAGAGGGGAGAGTGTGTCTACGTATCCTCATAGACCGAAAGCGGAAGCGTTAAGTAATGCGGTTGATGTAGTCGAACGTCTTCATGATCCAACCGATCAAGTACTGAACGCACGACACCTCCACGATCTGCACACGTTCAGCTCAGTGACGTCCCTCGAACTCTTGATCCATCTGAGGCCGAGGGAGAGTTTCGTCAGCACGATGGCGTGGTGATGGTGATGATGAAGTTACCGGCGCAGGGCTTCGCCTAAGCACTGCAACGATATGACCGAGGTGTGTTTCTGTGGAGGGAGGCATCGCACACAGCTAAGAGAAGCTTTGGTGTGCCTTTGGGGTGCCCCCTCCCACGTATATAAAGGGGGGAGGTGTCAGATGACGGGTTCCGGCAAAACCCTTAAGGTTCGAACACTGGGGTGCGCGCGAAGATCTCCCCCCTATCGATCCATGTCCTAACTCAGCTAAGATCTTACGAACTAGCTCGATGAACTCGCAACACAAAGGACACAAGATTTATACTGGTTCGGGCCACCGTTGTGGTGTAATACCCTACTCCAGTATGGTGGTGGTGGATTGCCTCTGGGGCTGATCATGAACAGTACAGGGGTAAGAACAACCTCCTGAGGTTGAGGTGTTCTTGTGCTTGGTGGACTGGTGTGTCTGAGGATTTGATTTCCCCTCTTCAGCTACCGTTTTTCTCCCCCTAGCTATGGTGGTGGCTAGTCCTATTTATAGAGGCCCTGGTCCTCTTCCCAAATATTGAGCGGGAAGGGAGCCAACAACGGCCAATTTGAAAGGGGACAGCTAGTACAGCTTATCCTGACAAAAGTGGTATTCGCCTGCAAAAGGCTCTGGTGGTGACGCTGTATTGGGCTCCATGGTGACCTCCATCTTGCCGTCCTGCTGGTCTTGGTCTCGTTGCACCAATATGGAAACCTTTGCTTGATGCCTCGATACTCTGCACCTGCGCTTGCCCCCTTAGCACCAAAGAGGAAATAAGGACGCTGCGCGCGCTAGCGCCCACTTGGCGCCCGCCTGGTCTCGATCGTCATGTCTCAGTCACTAGAACCTCATGAGGTTTGCCTTGCCTTGATCTCTCCACCCCTCGCGAGCCAGCCTGGTGAGGCCGCCCCTGAGGAGCTCTTGCATCGTCCGCCTCGCGAGGCTTGGCCCCTCGCGAGGGTCTTGAATGCCCTGTTGATGAAGATGGCTCGTACAAGCCTGCTAGTAAAGCCACGCCGTGGGCCGCAGGCACGCAAGTCTGGGGACCCTCGTTCCCAGAACGCCGACAGTAGCCCCCGAGCCCAAGGCGCGCTCGGGCTTGGCTTCGAGGCGAAGCCAAAGGTCAAGTGCGGAGCATCGCAGGCCCCAATAGCCTGCGGCCTTGGTCAATGTGTGGCAGTTGATTGGACGTGGGCATCTCCGCTTCCCCATGCTGCCTCGGCAACTGCCCGACTTGACAAGTCCCTGCGACATGCAAGGAAAACCATCATTACCTGTGATCATGGGGTGCTAGTTGGCCTTCTCCTGGTATAAATGAGGAGGGGGGCAGAGCCCCCATCACCCATTTCTTCCTCTGCCTCTCCCGCTTCTTCTCCTTCCTTGCTCCTCTCCTGCTACCAATGGCGCCGTCGAGGAGGTTCACTGCCGCGGAGAAGGGGAAGGCCCCTCGCGAGGGGCTTGGCTCTCTGGTGCCTAAGCGTGGACATGCCCGTCCACGCAAGCACACCGCAACCCCCGCCGCGGCCCTGCACAGCCATGGTGGTGCAGCTTCGTGAGGCAGGGGTCGGTCCGGTTGTGGCGGTCCCGTTGATGAAGGGAGACGTGTTGTGGCCGCGCGGCCTCCCCGGCCGCGCTTCCACTCGGCGGAGATGCTGTCGGAGTTCGTCGTCTGGTCGGAGAACCCGGCCGGCAACTGGCTTCAGCTCCCGCGCTTCTTCGCCGACGAGCTGCCGGCCTCAGGTCCAGGCAGGCTTTGGCTATAGGCAGACGGCTGCTGCAACAGGGCTTCTTGGGTCGTGGTCGAGGTCTCCACCGCAGGCAATATAGCTCTAGCCCGCGGTTGGCAGACGTTCGCCTGTGGGCGCGGCCTGAGCAGGAGGTGCACCCTCCACTTCAAGTACGACGGCAATGCGACCCTCCATGTGAGGGTGTTTGGGGAAGATGGTCGCCGCGCCGGGTGCTGCCCCGAGGTGAACGACGGCAAGGAGGTGCTTGGCCTTAGCGACGGCCGCAACGAGGATGAGGCGAACCCGCCCTTGGTGCCAACCATGTCTCGTCCGGCTATGGCAGCTGTTCCCCCAGCGACAGCTCCAGCAGTGGCGGCTACGACCAGCCGCCGTGCCTGCTTCAAAGACGGTGGCGGGTGGTCTCATCGCCGCTCCTCCGTGAAGCGCGAGGAGGGGTCCGACTGAGCTCGGGAAGGCGCTGGGGCCTGCCCCTGTGGACCGCTGTAGGCGCTGCTTCTATTTTTTTCTTCTTTTCCTTCCTGCATCAGAAAGAAACCAGGATGGGCCCTGGAGGGGCGTGTATCAAACTATGATTTCAATTGTTACATTATGTTTGCCGTCCCTGTGCTGTGTCGCAACATCGTCGTTTTTATGTAGGGATAACTTAGCTCGACTTGTTTTGAGTGGCCTCCTCCTCACGAGGTGCTTGCTTCCTGGTACCTGTCGAGGCCTCCCTGACCTGATATGCGCTTAGGGACTGCAAAAAATTCATCAAGAGTTTTATCGTTCACCTGGGCTTGGTCATAGGTGCCGCTGGCCTTGGCCCGGCGCCTCGCGTCGCAATACCTGTGGGGCACAGATTAGGAGAGGTGCGCCAGCTTGTGGGCTTGAACGAGGGTGCCTCGCGAAAAGACAGAAGGAGGAAGCTCACGAAGGTACCTGTTCAGCCCCCTTGAGAGGGACGCGAGGGAGAGTACAGGTCGACCAAAGAGGCAAAGGCAGAAACAGAGGCAGGAAGCGATAAAACGGGACCAGCAAGAGACACCAGAAAGAAAATTTCAATTAAAATAGGGGCGAGCCAACTTCGTAAAGCAAATGAAAAGCCGCGTCCGGCACCTAGTCTAGTCTTCGACGTCTTCTCACCAGCGCGTAGCTAAGTGCTGCCACTCGGCGTGGGAGGGAGCCCCCGAGGCCCAAGGGCGGCTCTCCTGAGTCTTCGGGGCATGTACAACCCCACTCATTATTACGTGAGAGTGTCACGGGCGGTGATTCTTCACAGGCACGGGGCCTTGCTTCACAGGCGCTGGGCCTTCTTCACAGGCGCTGGGCCTTCTTCACAGGCACTGGGCCTTTCTTCATAGGCACCGGGCCTTCTTGACAGGCACTGGTCCTTTCTTCACAGGCACCGGGCCTTATTCACAGGCACCGGGCCTTTCTTCACAGGCACCGGGCCTTCTTCACAGGCACCGGGCCTTATTCACAGGCACCGGGCCTTTCTTCACAGGCACCGGGCCTTCTTCACAGGCGCTGGGCCTTTATTCATGGGTAGAACTTCCGGAGGTGTTGGATGTTCCAGGCGTTCTGGACGGGTACCCTGTCCTGCGTCTCCAGGCACGCGGCGCCAGTCCTAGAGATGTGCACGACCTTGAACGGGCCCTCCCACATGGGGGAGAGTTTATGCAGCCCCTCCCTGGAGAGCACCCGCCTCAGGACGAGGTCACCCACCTCAAGAGTCCTGGAGCAGATGCTGCGACAGTGGTATCGCCGCAACGCTTGCTGGTATCTTGCCGCCCATAGTGCATCTTCGCGGTGACGTTCCTCCCCCAGCACAAGGTCCATCCCCCGCATGGCGTCCTGCTGCATCTCATCAAACGCCAAGACCCGTGCGGAGCAATGCTCGACCTCGTGAGGGAGGACTGCTTCTGCTCCGTAGACGTGGAAGAACAGGGTTTCGCCCGTTGGTTTGGTGGTGGTGGTGCGGATCGACCACAACACGGACTGGAGCTCGTCGTGCCAGACCCTGCCGCAGGCTTCGAGCTTCTTCTTGAAGGTCCTGGTCTTGAGGCCCCTCAGGACCTCCGCATTGGCGCATTCGGCCTGGCCATTGCTCCTAGGGTGTGCCACTGAGGCGTAGCAGATCTGCGTTCCAAGGTTAGCACAATATGACTTGAAGAGATTACTAGTGAACTGCGAGCCGTTATCGGTGATGATGCGGTTGGGGACCCCAAAATGGCTCACAAGGCCCTTGACGAACTTGACCACAGAGCCAGCTGGGATGCGCGCGGACGACTTCAACCTCCGGCCACTTAGTGAACTTGTCGATGGCGACGTAGAGGTATCGATAGCCCCCAGGTGCCCGAGGAAACGGGCCCAGAATATCTAGCCCCCAGACTGCAAATGGCCACAAGAGTGGGATGGTCTAGAGGCCCTGAGCTGGCTGATGGATCTGCTTGGCGTGGAATTGGCAGACCTTGCAGGGCTTCACCAGCTCACCCGCGTCGTTGAGCACCGTAGGCCAGTAGAATCCACTTCGGAATGCCTTGCCGACGAGGGTTCGCGACGACAAGTGGTGCCCGCAGTCCCTGCCGTGTATGTCAGCTATCAGCTCTTTCCCCTGTTCCCTGGAGATACAACACAGTGAAATGTCATTTGGTCGCTTCCTGTATAACTCACCGTCCCGGATGCAGTATGTTGTGGCCTGACGGGCCACGCGCTCCATGTCCTCCTCCTTCTCCGGCAATGTCCCTTGCATCAGGTATTCCTTGAATTCCTTGGTCCAGCATCCCTCCTGAGGCTCGAGCGCCAGGAGTAGGCGCGCTCCTGAGGTCGGGCCACAGACCGGGGCTCCTGTGGCAGGCGGCCGTGGGAGTTCCTCCCGAGGCTGAGTTGTTCTTGGAAGTGGTGGCGTTGCTGATGGCTTGAAGAGCCGCTCCTCGAAGACGCCAAGCTCCTGGGGCTGTCGCTTGGATGCTCTTCTGGCGATGTCATCAGCTTCCTTGTTGGTGCCATGGGGCACTGCTTCTCCATCTTGCGCACCTCTGCGAGGTATGCTTCCATGTGCTCGTCCTTCGGCTCGTATACCTTGTTGGAGAAGTTGACAAGGATGTGTGAGTCACCCCTGATAGTGAGACACTTCACACCTAGTGCCGCCGCAGCCTTCAGGCCGGCTATGAGGCCTTCGTATTCTGCAATGTTGTTGGAGACCTTCTCGCCCTGCTGGAAGCAGAGCTGCACGGCGTAGTAGAGCTTGTCCTGAGTGGGTGAGATGAGCACTGCTCCAACCCCCGCGCCCTGGCGCGCGAAGGCACCATCAAAATACATGACCTAGCCGTCAGGCGCCTCGCTTCCCCACGAGAGGGACCGGTCTTCACCTTCCTCAAGTGCCGGGGCGTCTGTCCATTCTGCCACGAAATCAGCGAGCGCGACTCCCTTGATGACTGTCGGTGTCAAAACCGGCGGATCTCGGGTAGGGGGTCACGAACTGTGCGTCTAAGGCGGATGGTAACAGGAGGCAGGGGACACGATGTTTTACCCAGGTTCGGGCCCTCTTGATGGAGGTAAAACCCTATGTCCTGCTTGATTTATTCTTGATGATATGAGTATTACAAGAGTTGATCTACCACGAGATCGGAGAGGCTAAACCCTAGAAGCTAGCCTATGGTATGATTGTATGTTGTCCTACGGACTAAAAACCCTCCGGTTTATATAGACACCGGAGGGGGCTAGGGTTACACAAGGTCGGTTACAAAGGAGGAGATATCCATATCCATACTGCCTAGTTTGCCTTCCACGCCAAGTAGAGTCCTATCCGGACACGGGACGGAGTCTTCAATCTTGTATCTTCATAGTCCAACAGTCCAGCCAAAGGATATAGTCCGGCTGTCCGGAGACCCCCTAATCCAGGACTCCCTCAGTAGCCCCTGAACCAGGCTTCAATGACGATGAGTCCGACGCGCAGTATTGTCTTCGGCATTGCAAGGCGGGTTCCTCCTCCGGATACACCACAGAAGAGTTTGAATAAAAGGAGAGTGTTCGACCCTGCAAAATATGTTCCACATACCACCGTAGAGAGAATAATATTTCCACAAATCTAATCCGCTGACACGTTTTGGCAACATGACATCATGCCATGGCTCGGTGATTATTTGAACCGTTTTTCTTTAACTAGCCCCGCACATAACGCGAGGCAGTTTCTTGACACGTCTTGTCAAAGCAGAGATCGTGTCCCCCTTCTTATGGGATTCTCATCAATACGGTTGTGGGTAACCCAACCGCGCCTAGGACTCCTAGATTTTAGGCAAGTCCCAAACGGCCACGAGGAGGATATTCACCCTCTTTATAAAGGGACAAGGCTTTTAGTTTTTTCCTCCCGTGCTCAATCGAATCCTTCCCCCGCCTCGAGTTCTAACACCCAAAGCCCAGGTCAGGTGCTTCGGACCTTCAATCATGTCCGGACCTAGCCTCCAGGGCCGGTGGATGCCCTCCTCCGTCACGGAAGAGGATATCAAGAAGTTGAGGGAGGCAAGATACCTGACCGCCGAAGTTTCGCATCGCCTGCCTGCCCGAGGGCAGGTCGTCCCTACTCCTGAACCCAACGAAGACGTCGTGTTCATCTCCCACTTCCTCCGAGGACTAGGCCTCACTCTGGATCCCTTCGTTAGGGGTTTGATGTTCTATTACGGGCTTGATTTCCACGATCTAGCCCAGGATTCCTTTCTCCACATCTCGGCATTTATTGTCGTATGTGAGGCCTTCCTCCGCATTACCCCTCACTTCGGCCTGTGGCTCAAGACCTTTGATGTGAAGCCGAAGACGGTCGAGGGGCAGTATGCAGCGTGCGGAGGTGCATTAATAAGCAAGATTGCTGGAGCTCCATGGCCAAAGGGTTCCTTTCCAGAGGTGTCCGGATTATGGCAACGGGAGTGGTTCTACATCATCGCTCCCGGAAGTGCCAAGTGGGTAGCTTCCCCCGCCTTTCGCTCGGGCCCTCCACCACAACTGATGTCATGGATCAGCAGGGGGCTGAGCTGGGGTCCAGCCAAGGATGTGCCCATACTGCAGAGCCGCATCCGAGATCTCTTCGAGGGAGATTTTAGTTTGGTTATGGTAGTGCAAGTCATGCTGGTTCGTCAAGTCCAGCCTTGCAAACGCCGGCCCCTCCGCTTGTGGGAATTCAACCCAGAAGGACCGCGCGCTATTCAGAATTTCCTCGGCCTGATGCACGAGGAGATGTACAAGTCGTTCTTCGGACCCCAAATAGAGTGTCCGGACACCTCTGAGGACGTGGGCCTGAGCAGCAACCGCACCGCGGCCCAAGTAAGTAATCCTCTAGTCGAACACACTGTCTTTCATTTATCACGACATCATTCTGAAGAATCGCTCTTTGACCAGGACTGGATAACAAAGGCAAAGATGATCCGGTGTTCGGCCCCCCTTCTCGAAGGCTTGGACAATCCGGTGCTGGAAAAGATGCTCGAGCCAGCACCTTGCCCGGTGCCCTCAAAGGAAGATGAAGGGGGAACAAAGAGGGCGAAAGCGGGCCTCCACCGCTACCTATTCCATCCGAGGGAACGAGCGCCTCCGTGAGGGAGGATAACCAAGGGAGGAAGAGGACTATCTCTGATGATCCGGAAACCAAGGTTTCCAAACAGGAGAAGAAAACTCCACCAGAGGGTCCTGCCTCGGAGGGTGCTCCTTCCGCACAAAGTCCGTGCGGGGATCAGCCCTCTAACGAGCTGTAAGTAATCAAAAAGTACTTAATAGCGAAGATATACTACCTTACTTCTGAGGGAGAAAACCGAAGCATTTTATCTTGCTGTTCGGATCTGAGCCCTTCTCAGCAGAGCTCGTCTTCGGGGGATCTTCTTCTGGAGATGATGGAGAGTGAAACGCCTCCCCTGGACTCCCCAGCTCAAGAAGCGGGCGACCTTGAAGTGTCATCACAGAGAGTTTCTCCAGATCCGGCAAGGCCAGAAGGTAATCCCATGGTCACCCGAAGCCCTCAGTATCCGGCTCTTGAAGAGAGCAATCAAAAGAGTCCGGCACCATCTGTTATGCGGTCGGATGTACTGAAGGGTCTGTTAGAGCGAGCGACTATCTCAGAAGAGCACCGTACATTAATGTGTACGGTGATTGAAAGGATTTCGTCTGCCGAAAACGGGTTGCATGAAGCCTTTATGAGTCTACTATCGGGCTTTGAGGTACGTGAAATGATATGCATTTGTGATGGTACCACACATTTTTAGATGTGCCCTATGTAGATAGTAGCCCCTGAGACTCTGGTTGTCGTCGAGAACGGCGGCGAACAGAGGATCATAGTCCCCGGTAATAACTAGACCGCCTTTATGTGCAGGTGTCCGAAGCTCCGGTGGCTAGCCGGACTGATGGAGTTGCCGAACTGAAGTAGCGACTGGATGCGGCGGATGCCGACATCGAGCTTGTTAACAAGCGGCTTGACGAGGCACAGGGTAGGTGATGTTTATAATGAATGTCACATAGTAAGAGAAGCGTGATGCCAGTATCTTTAATATATTGTGACTGCAGATGGAGCTGCCACCGTGGAGGCCCTGCGGGTGGAGCTTGCCCGAGCCAAGGAGCAAGCAAGGAGTAGTAATGCGGCCGCTTTGAAGGCGGCCAAAGAGTTGAGAGCCGAGAAGGCCGCGCATAGCAAGAGAAAAGAGAAAATGGCCAAATTGGCTGTGAAGTTAAAAGACACTGCCGACTGTTGCCAGTTTCTTGAAGAAGAAAACCGGGCGAAGGCTACGAACCTCGAAAAGGCCACAATGGCTACCAAAGACACCCACTCTGCAATGAGAGCGAAGGAGGAACTGCGTGAAGTCGGGGACATTGTGGCTGGGAAACCCTTTATGCTGCGGAGGAAGTTCGGCGATCCGCGGTATGCCCCTCTGGATCGGCTGTGGAGTTCGGCCGATGCATATATGGACTTAGCGGCGAGCACTGTCGATGCGACCGAATACTTCTGAGATCAAACAGATCGTGAAGTGGACAAGCTGTTCTGGTCGCAATTTAACGTTCCAGAGCGTCCGCTTCCATTGACTGATCAGCTTGCCGAATGTGCCGAACTTAATAGATTGTTCGGACTTGCCATGAAGTCTGTCGTGGATCATCTATGGCCGGAAAGGCCAAAGCCAAACAACTATTTTAGCTTGGTGCAGCAGTTCCTTGGTGCGGTGCCACACATTAATGCGATGAAGAGGTCGGCATGCATAGAAGGCTCGCGGATGGCCCTTGCCCGTGTCAAAACATACTGGGCGGAGATGGATGCCACCAATGTCGCGGCGCAGGGTTCGGCCATAGGCCGAGTGGCTGCCGAGCACTATTTTGAAGAAGTTCTTGAGGGCGCTCGTTCGATAGAGGCCCAGTGCTCGAAGAATGTTATGTTTGAGTGACATGTATTCCCATTGTAAAAACAACGTTTTATTGAATTTATCAAGGCTGTATTTATACTTTTGCCCGAAAGTGTTGTGATGCCTCCTGTGCGGCCGTTTATGTATACATGTATATAACCTGAAAGATTGTAGTCGTCGGCTTCAGCCCCCACGCATATAATGCGGGGGTGTCTGCAGAAGACGCGTATTCACACTTAATCCAACGTCTTGGTCCTATTAAGGAGGTGATGGCGCAGCGAACTAGGCAACCGGACTATAATGCTTTAACACTTTCACTTAGCCAGAGGAGTTTGACAGTGGGACTACTACATAGCCCCTGGTGGCTCCGCACTCATCCGGATTCGGGGTGCATTCATGCCTGCCGGGAAACGGCCCTTCGTTAATGCTAAGGAATCCCGAAGATTCCAATAGGTCATCGAGTGGTTGACCAGTCTCACGCTATATCATGACAGCCAGTTTTCGGCTTTCTCTACTGAGGTGCTCGTCCGGATGAACCAGGGAACAATCGTAGTAGTTCTCCTGGTGCCGCCTTAGGCGATAGAGGGGAACGTAAGGCAGCAAAACACAGGAGCCGGGCAAACCCAACATTTGACCAAACACATGATTCAGAGCTGATGCATATAAGGCCAAACTCGCGACGCCGAACACTCCCTAAGGTATTCGGTCTTTATGGTGTAAACCGGGTCTAAACAGTACCCTTTGTAAGAAGCCCCTGGTGTCCAGGTACATGCATTATTCTGGCATGGCCACATGCCAAGACGTAAGTATCCTTCTCGATTATACTGAGAATCCGAGGGATGTAAATCAACAAGAGACAGTAAAAAAGGTTTATGCAGGGTCTTAATCTACAAAGAATCCTTGGAACGGGTCCCTGCTGCATGTCTGCGCCTGTGTCTCCGTTGTGCCGTATCCTGGACGGGTGTAGCACGATGGTCATCTGAAAAGAGAGGAACTTAATTGAAAAGTTGCCGTGCAAAGGTTAAGTGTACTAAATAAACAATATATAGTTCAAAATGAGTAAAGGTGAGCCTTATTGCCACTTTTGCGTGCGCGTTGAGCCCCTTGTAGTGTAATAGGGGTATAGCCATCAAACCTGTATTAGTTACGTATAGCTGCACCGGACTCGTCTAACCGCGTCCGTGGTCTTAACGACCTGTCAAATGCTTGAGTTGGTGAGGCCGTTTAGTGTGCGGCAGCCAAGGCGGCCGCACCGTCTTCGGCGCGCAAGGAGCGCTCAATATTTCCATTTACTGTGATGATGCCGTGTGGGCAAGGCATCTTGAGCTTGAGGGAAGCGTAATGCGGTATTGTGTTAAAGCGAGAGAAAGCTTCCCGTCCGAGTAGTGCTTGATAGCCACTTTGGAATGGAGCGACGTGGAAAGTTAAATTTTCGCTGCGGAAGTTATCGGGGAAGCCGAATATAACCTCTAGTAGCAGGGAGCCCCTGCAATGAGCCTCCGGGCCTGGCGTTATTCCTTTAAAGGTGGCATTGCTGCGGCAAATTTTTGTTGGGTCTATCCCCATTTGGCGGACTGTGTCCTAATATATCAGATTTAAACTCCTGCCGCCGTCCATCAAGACTCATGTGAAGTGGTATCCGTCAATTATTGGATCTAAAACCAAGGCAGCCCATCCTGCACGCCGGATACTTGCCGAGTAATCCCGATGGTCGAAGGTGATCGGTTGGGACGACCAGTGGCGTAGCTCCGCGGTGATAGGCCCTGGGGCATGTTTCTCTAAAGGTGCCGCTTTGTTTCTCCCTTTTATTACGTGTAACACGTTGACTATTTTGACTTTTGGTGGGAATTTCTTCTGTTCCCCTGTGCTTTGCTTGCGAGGCTCGTCCTCGTCTTCACTTGGTGTATCCTGCCCCTTGTGTTCGGCGTTGAGCTTGCCGGACTGTTTGAAGACCCAACATTCTCTGTGGGTATGATTTGCAGGTTTATCAGGGGTGCTATGGATCTGACATATTTGGTCCAGAATTTTGTTTAGGCTGGACAGTTCGTCTCTGCTGCCTTTGGAGGGTGGCTTCTGCTGACCTGGCCGAGAGCTTCTAAATCCGGCGTTTACCGCCGTGCTCTTCGGGTTGTCTCCTTTATTCCGGCACTTATTCTTGCTACGTCGTGATTTCCCGTTTCCATCCTTGACTTCGGATGTACTTGGGTCGCTGGTGCTGCATTGGGCTAACCAGCTGTCCTCGCCCACGCAAAAATGGGTCATGAGGCTTGTTAATGCTGCCATTGTTCTCGGCTTTTCTTGACCGAGGTGTTTGGCAAGTCATTCGTCTCGAACGCTATGCTTGAAAGCTGCTAAGGCTTCGGCGTCCGGACAGTCGACTATTTGGTTCTTTTTAGTGAGGAACCTGTTCCAAAGTTTTCGGGCTGACTCTCCGGGCTGTTGAGTTATATGAATTAAATCGCCTGCATCCGGTGGTCGAACGTATGTCCCTTGAAAATTTGCCCGAAAGGCGTCTTCGAGCTCTTCCCAGCTTCTGATGGAGTTTTCGGGGAAGCTTTTAAGCCAATGTCGAGCTGGCCCTTTGAGCTTGAGGGGTGAGTACTTGATGGCGTGGAGATCATCTCCTCGAGCCATATGGATATGGAGGATGTAGTCCTCAATCCAGACCCCAGGGTCTGTTGTTCCGTCGTACGCATCTGTGCTTACGGGTTTGAATCCCTCTGGAAATTCATGGTCCAGCACCTCATCGGTGAAACATAGGGGGTGTGTGGCACCCCTGTATTTGGGTGTAACGTGGTGTTCGGATGTTTGTTGTGTTGCATTGTATGTTGGAGCGCGCTTGCGTGGTCCATAGATGGATTTGGTTGCGTAGTCCTTTTGATGCGAGCCCTTACGCGGATCGTGTACTGGTTTATGTGCGGCGTCGTTTGCCGCTTTATGTTGGCTATGAGGTCGTCTATCCGACCGGATGGCCGTTTTATTTTTTAATTGTGGAGGATCTAAGGCCTCCTCATCAAATTTATGTAGCAACTTTCGCTTCGGATAGCTCTTGGTGTGGCGATTACTGTCGTACTTCGCTGCAGTGTTGAGTACTTCACTCCATTTCATTTTGAGTGTGTCTTGTGCAGTCTTGAGCCTTTACTTCTATTTTTTCAGACTCCTCGCTGTGGCAACAAGCCTTTGGTGGGCATTATGTTGCTCCTAGCGTCTGTCCGGTGTGTCCACCATATATACGTCATATGATGAGGTGGCTGTCCAGTGCCCTGTGTGCAGTGGTTCCTCTTCGCCTCCCGCATCGTCGTCCATACCGTCGATGTCTTCGGAGTCGAAGTCGAGCATGTCGGTTAAGTCATCGACAGTGGCTACTAAGTGGGTGGTGGGTGGGCGGCGAATTTCTTTGTCATCCGTATCCCAATCCTGCCGGACGTAGTTCGGCCAGGACTCTCCTGACAAGGAGAGAGACCTTAATGAGTTCAGTATGTCGCCAAGGGCGAGTGCTGAAAAATATCCGCGGAGGTAAACTCCATGATCGGCGCCCAATCGGATTCGACAGGAATGGGCGCAAGCGGTTCGGAGTTCATGGCCGGAGAAGGATCCGGCAGTTTGGCAACACGGCTCTCGTGAAGGGTAAGGTCGATATTTGGCTCGATCGCCGCAGAGGATACGGCCTGCCTCCGAATTGAGGGTCGGAGCGGCTGCCGGTGCGATTTCTTGAACACTGTCCGATGGTAGAGCTAAATCGTACTCATCGTGACCGCGTAGCGCACAAGGAGGGGCTCGAATCCGTCAAAGATCTAGTCTCCGTAGATATCGGCCGCGTAGTTTAAGCTTCCAAACCTGACCTAGTGGCCAGGGGCGTAACTTTCGATCTGCTCCAGATGGCCAAGCGAGTTGGCCCGCGGTGCGAAGCCGCCGAACACAAAGATCTGTCCGGGGAGAAAAGTCTCCCCCTGGACTGCATCAGTATCGATGATCGTAGGAGCCATCAAGCCTAACAGTGACGACACAGAGGAACTCTCAATGAAAGCACCAATGTCGGTGTCAAAACCGGCGGATCTCGGGTAGGGGGTCCCGAACTGTGCGTCTAAGGCGGATGGTAACAGGAGGCAGGGGACACGATGTTTTACCCAGGTTCGGGCCCTCTTGACGGAGGTAAAACCCTACATCCTGCTTGATTTATTCTTGATGATATGAGTATTACAAGAGTTGATCTACCACGAGATCGGAGAGGCTAAACCCTAGAAGCTAGCCTATGGTATGATTGTATGTTGTCCTACGGACTAAAAACCCTCCGGTTTATATAGACACTGGAGGGGGCTAGGGTTACACAAGGTCGGTTACAAAGGAGGAGATATCCATATCCGTACTGCCTAGCTTGCCTTCCACGCCAAGTAGAGTCCTATCCGAACACGGGACGAAGTCTTCAATCTTGTATCTTCATAGTCCAACAGTCCGGCCGAAGGATATAGTCCGGCTGTCCGGAGACCCCCTAATCCAGGACTCCCTCAATGACCCTGGTAGTACTGAACTCCAACTGGAAAGCTTGTAACTCGATGTTCCATTTAGCGACTCTTCCGGCAGAGTTGGGGCTCCTGAGCACTCGCTCCAATGGGTAAGCTGAGACGACCTTGATGGGGTGGCCCTGGAAGTAGTGCCGCAGCTTTCGCGAGGCCACCAGGAGCTTCTGAGGCATGGGGTACCGTGCTCTTCCATGCCGCAACACTGCGCTGACGAAGTATACCGGGTGCTCGACAAGGGTAGGCGCGCTGGTGAGGCTTGCGCCCTCCTGGAGTTGGGGTGCTTCTTGAGGAGAGGGAACCCCTAATGCTTGATCGCTAGTCGAGGCCTTCGCGGGTTCAGGGGCGTCGTCTTGCTGAGCCTGATCCTCTACTGCTGCTGCTGCTGCGGCCCTTGTGGCGCCCTTCTGGTCTTGCATCGTCTCTGCTGGAGGCGTGGCACAGCACGATGCACCCTTAGCTTGGTGTTCTTCCCGAACCGCCACCAGAGCCGCGCTGGCTGAGTACGGGGTGGCGGCGAGATAGAGCACTAGGGGCTCGTGAGGTCGCGGCGCCACCATCACTTGAGGGCTGGTCAGGTATCTCTTGAGGTCTTGAAAAGCTTGGTCGGCCTCTGGGGTCCACTTGAATGGGCCCTTCTTTTTCATCAGCTTGAAGAAGGGTAGGGCACGCTCTCCTAGCTTGGAGATGAAGCGCCCCAACGCGGTCACCCGACCAGCCAACTTCTGTATTTCCTTGAGGGTCTGCGGTGGACTCATGTCTTCAATGGCCTTGACCTTCTTTGGGTTGGCCTCGATCCCCCAGTGGGACACCAGGAAACCCAGCAGCTTGCCGGAAGGGACGCCAAACACGCATTTCTCTGGGTTGAGGCGCAAGTCCACCTGGCGAAGGCTTTCAAAGGCCTCCTCTAGGTCTTGGATCAAGGTCCCCGCCTCCCGAGACTTCACGATGTCGTCGACATAGGCTTCAGCGTTTCTCCCGAGCTGCCGCCCTAAGGCGATGTGCATGAGCCGCTGGAAGGTTGCGCCCGCATTGCGCAGCCCGAACGACATGCAAGTGTAGCAGTACACCCCACACGGGGTCAGGAAGGCCGTTTTCTCCACATCTTCTACCTCCATCTTGATTTGGTGATATCCTGAGAACGCATCCAGGAAGCATAGCAAGTCGCACTCGGCGGTGGAGTCGACGATCTGGTCGATGCGTGGAAGCGGGAACAGATCTTGGGGGCAGGCCTTGTTGAGGTTGGTGAAGTCGACACACATCCGCTCCTTCCCGCCTTTCTTGGGGACGACGACGGGGTTTGCCAGCCACTCGGGGTATCGAACCTCATGAATGACACCCGCAGCCTCCAACTTGCGGGTTTCTTGGACGATGAAAGCTTGCTTCTCCGTGGATTGCCGCCTTGCCTTCTGCTTCACAGGGCGTATGTTGGGGCACACCTTCAGGTGGTGCTCTATTACCTCTCTTGGGACCCCTACCAGCTAATCGGGCTGCCATGCAAACACTCCCTTGTTTGCACACAAGAACCTCACTAGCGCCTCCTCCTGACCAGGCTCGAGGTTGGCGCCTATGGTAAAGGTTGCCCCTGAGGACCCGTCCTCCTCGACCGGCACTTGCTTGGTTTCTGCCTTGTCCTGAGTGAAGAACTGCTTCTTCTTGGTTGGTGCGGCTCCCTTGGCCTTGGGGGTATCCACGTCGGCGGGTCATGCTGTCACGGCAGCCTTGAGGGCAAGCTTGAGCGCCGCCAGAGCCTCCTTGGCGCCCCCCTTGATGGTGAGTACACCTTCGCTCCCCGGCATCTCACTACTAGGAAAAACGCTACTAGTAGCGTTGGTTTTTTGCATACTAGTAGCGCGGGTTCCCGCGCTACTACTACGATGCTACAACTAAATATTACCAGTAGCGCGCTTTTTACCCCGCGCTACTACTAACATTTTAGTAGTAGCGCGATGCCACCTACGGTACTGTTATCCTACTTGTAGTAGTAGTGCACCATCCCCCCCCCCCCCCCCCCCCACGCTACTATTATCCTAAGTAGTAGTAGCACACGATTGCCCCCCACGCTACAGGTAACTAATTAGAACTTAAAAAAAATAAAAGTCAGATGCTGTATTCATGGATGGAAATCAAGACATGTGCAGTGCAGATATAAAATAAGATCACAGAACCAATCTTAGCACTTGCAGCGTTCATGGACGCAACATTGAACATCTCAACTCGGAGAGTTCACGAGATCCCATTTAACATCAGACTCAAACAACCAGACCACTTGTCTAGATGTATCTACTAAGACTTGGAGTTCAAACACCGGTGGACCCGAACCCTCCCTCCCGCCGGACGGTGGCGTCGAGGTCCTCCACCTCGGCGACCTCCCGTGTCGCAATTCACAATCACCTGGACGGTCATCTACACGACGCAGTCTCCAGGCTTCACGGCAAAGTCCACCTCCGAGTGGTTGAAGAGCACGACACCCACCGGGCTGTGGTAGTCCGCGTCAATAACCCATGCGCCCACGTCGGAGAAGTAAAAACTTATTAGTTTGCGTCCTCTTTGAAATCCAGTAGGGTATTTTCATTCTTTTTAGCACATGCACATGAATCAACGGTAACAACCAGAGGCTGGGCCATACTTGTTGCACGAGACGTGAAGAAGGCCAGGTCCCCTTCTTGTTAAATCCAAGGAAGACACTCCCCCGAGACGTGAAGAAGGCCGGCTCCCCTCCTTCTGCCAATAGCTCAGGTGCATGAAGTTGTAAGGAATCTGAATACAATGAACTCATTGTAATGTATAATAACAAGAAAAAAAACCATGAATCCTAAAAAAGATCATTCTATGAGCTAGGTTGACAGTTTTGAGACACAGGAAAGGATAAAGTTGGTAACAATCTTCATTAAGAAAAACAATGGGCCGAGATTTCTCAAATGACATTTGTTTCACCAACAATGATTAGTAGTAGCATCAACATACCCTTTGATCCTGGCATAATTTATGTCAACCATGGAGAAAGCCTGTAAATAGAGCGACAAAATAATCTTGCTTCAGTACACTCATAAGAATGAAATTATATATGCAGGTTTTCCAGCATACCAGGTAAGGAACCAGTCATAACAGGAACCCAACACTTGACAGAAACAATTTCAGGTTTCATATATCAGTAATTATGCATAAGAGTTGCAAGCGAGGGAAAATTAGCCTACTTCTTTAAAACTAAAATCAGCATCCTTATGTTATATGCATAGCACAGTACTAATTTCCATGTGATGCATAGCATAGTAGTAATGTTCAAACTAATAGCACAGTACTTGATAAATAGGATTCTTCCTTCAGTAATATCTAACGAATGGGTGTGACCTACCTTATATCCCGGTAGTAACTAATGCATCACATGATAAGATAGCAAAAACAGAAATATTACATCCCAAAAGACTGGATGGTTATACCCTATCTCCATATCAGAAGAACAAGCATCATAATGCTGATCAAGCTTGCTTATGGTACTGTGTGGATAAACATATATGTACCCATCCCTAAGTTTAGAAAGAAGAGTATATATGTAACTAAGAGTATAAAACTGCTATGGTACTACATATTGATGTGTTGCCCAATTAGACATATGCATTGGATATCTTACTTCAATCTACTCCGCATCCAAAATGTGATTAAACTGAACTCAAAATGGTTCCTCGTCAGCGCAATGGTCAATAAATAAGAAGCATCAGAGTCGAGAATGGATGCTTACATGTTGAGACAGTGGCGTCCTTCTCTCTGATCTTCTAGAGGATGATATCACCAAGCGATCGTTAGGAGGAGGTTTCCTTGGACATGAATGCAGCGAGGGCCTTTTCGTCTTCCTCGTCGATCTCCGTCTAACCAAAATCACCAATTTCGAGTCAGCAACAGCCAAACACACAGTCCCATTTTACCGTGAAGACTGACGAAGCAAGGCAAGAGCATGCACCACGCCGGCGTCGTACTCGCTCAGTGTGTCGAAGCCGTTGAACTTGTCGACGTCCTTGTCGTCATCCTCGCCATCGACAGCAGGGACGGGGAAGGACAAGGACGACGTTGGTGGGGCTGCGGCGACGGCTGGTGTGGCAGTGGCAGCCTGAAACAGGGATCTCAAAACTAAGGTGAAAAGAAAAACAAATGCACGCTCTCTAGAAAAATCTAAGCAATTGTAAAAATTAAACTAATGTCAGAACAAGAATGTGTCCTTTTTCATTAAATACACTACAGTTCCAGAAAAGAAAACTTTTCACCCTCTCTAGAAAAGCTAAGCAGTGAAGATTAGGGCTTGATACTTGGTTTTATTATTCCACTTGACCAATATAATTTCACTAGTAACAAAACTGCACGGGAGACCAGAAGGAATTAAAACTTAAGCATCTCCAGAGTGTAAGCTCATTTCCTAGTGCACAAAACATCGAACAGATTGCAGGCGTTACTCTGAATCTCTTGTTCTAAATTGAACTGAACTGAACTCATGCCTCTCTATACATCACACATTAATGCATAGTAATATGCGGGCACAATCTGCAATTGCAGAGAGGAAAGAGGGAGCGGGGAGGGCCGGCCGAGATCCGGTAACCATACAACTGTTTATACAGTTCGCTAGGGTGCGTCAATCCACATTTTATCCAAAGAAAAAACAACATCAGGTGTGAGTCAAGGAACTCCAATCAATTATGTGCCCCAGTCTCACGGCACTATTTTTAAATAGATAGTATGAAATGCTCCCATGAAACGAGTATAAAGGGGGACAAAGCATCGAACACCTGGTGCGCGAGCTTTCGGTAGGCGCTCCCATGAGACAGGTTCGTAGCTTGGAGTTGCTAAGGTAGGCATCCCTTCCCATCGGTCAGTTGCTAAGTCAACGCACTAGGTGGTTCCATCCATTCACGTCATCTATTGTACGGCCCGAGCATCTCAGCTCCGACACCATCGACGCCGGCACGATAAGACATCATACGGACGGACGCGTGAGGAGGAGGAGGACGCATCAGACTCACCGCGAGGGCCGGGGGCGGCGAGGGGGCGGAGGAGGAGCTGGCGCCGGTGCCGGAGTGGTTGGAGGCCGACATCCGGAGCGGGCGAAGGCAGGCGGCGGCGGTGCGGGGCAGGGGCGGCGCACGGCAGGCGAGGAGGCGGGCGGCGTGGTGGGCGGAACGCGGTCGAGCCGCGGGAGGCGGGCGCCGGATTGGAGGGCGCGAACGGGGGTGTGGAGAGTGCGAGCACCATTAAGCAGAGAGCTCGAGCGGAGGGGCATCAGCTGCGGGATTGGGAGGAGCGGTGACATTGGAAAGACAAGGGAGTTTTTGTTTAGGGGAAAGACAAGGAAGTTGCGGTGCGGTGCGGTAGCGCACGACGATTAGTTGTAGCGCGGGCATGGGTGCCGCGCACCTACTGAGTGAGGTACATCCATAGTAGTAGCGTGGGGTGGCATACCTACGCTACTATTATAAATTTAGTAGTAGCGCAGTTTTTATACCCATGCTACTATTATTGCATGCTCCGGTGGCACGGTCAGGATCACTTAGTAGTAGCGCGGAAAAGGTAAACCCACGCTACTACTATTCTTTAGTAGTAGCGCACTTTTTGTCCCGCGCTACTGCTACTTAGTAGTAGCGCGGGACGTATAACCCACGCTACTAGTAAATGATTGTCTATAAGGGTTTTCCTAGTAGTGTCTTCATGAGGTTGTAAGCAGGATGGGTTGCTGCCATGAATTGGGCCAGAGCTGGGTACCCGAGGATGGCATTGTACAAGAGGCCAATGCGGGCGATGTCGAAGTCGATGAGCTCGGTGCGGTAGTTGTCGCGCGTGCCGAAGGTCACGGGGAGGCGGATCTGCCCCAGGGAGCGGGCGGAGCCTCCGCCAACCCTTGAGAAGGGATTGCTGGGGCGGAGCCGCTCGAACGGTACGTGAAGGAGGCTGAAGGCTTCGACGGAGAGCACATTGAGGCCGGCGCTGCCGTCGACGAGCGTCTTGGTGATGGATACGTGGCAGATGGTGGGCGCGCACAGCATCGGGAGCACACCTGAGCCGACGGTGGAAGCGGGATGATCCTCTGAGTCGAAGGTGAGGTCGGCCTCAGGCGCGGCCCAACCAGGCGGAGCCCCCGGGCGCTTGGAAGCAGTGTCGATCTGGCGAAAGTACGGCTTGGCATGCGGATCTGAGGGTGGTGCTTGCGAACCGCCGAGAAGAGCTGCGACGATGGGGGCCGCTGGTTCCCCGAAGCGAGTGATGAAGAGGTTGCGCAGCTCCTCCCAGGTGGCGACAGAAGACTCCGGCAAGTGGAGGAGCCAGGCGCGCGGTGCGCCTACAAGAGCCAGTGGGAACCAGTTGGCCATGGTCTTGCCGTTGCCCCCGGCTTCCAGAACGGCCTCCTCGTACGCCAGCAGGAAAACCAACGGGTCCGCCGCGCCGTCGTAGCCCGGCGGCATCTTCGTCTTGAACTTGGGTGGCCACTACACCCGCCGCAAGGCCGGGGCAAGGGCTCGGAGCCCCCGAGCGCCGCTGTGGGCACCGGCAGATCCAGCTGGAGGGGTGCCCGCCATGGGGGAGCGGGCGCGGAGATGGTGGAGCGCGAACCGACGGAAGAAAGACTCCGGCGCACCCCTACCTGGCGCGCCAAATGTCGGATCACGGGTTCCGGCAAAACCCTTAAGGTTCGAACACTGGGGTGCGTGCGAAGATCTCCCCCTATCGATCCACGTCCTAACTCAGCTAAGATCTTACGAACTAGCTCGACGAACTCGCAACACAAAGGACACAAGACTTATAGTGGTTCGGGCCACCGTTGTGGTGTAATACCCTACTCCAGTGTGGTGGTGGTGGATTGCCTCTGGGGCTGATGATGAACAATACAAGGGGAAGAACAACCTCCTGAGGTTGAGGTGTTCTTGTGCTTGGTGGACTGGTGTGTGTGAGGATTCGATTTCCCCTCTTCAGCTACCGTTTTCCCCTAGCTATGGGTGTGGCTAGTCCTATTTATAGAGGCCCTGGTCCTCTTCCCAAATATTGAGCGGGAAGGGAGCCAACAACGGCCAATTTGAAAGGTCACAACTAGTACATCTTATCCTGACAAAAGTGGTCTTCACCTGCAAAAGGCTCTGGTGGTCACGCCGTCTTGGGCTCCATGGTGACCTCCGTCTTGCCGTCCAGCTGGTCTTGGTCTCGTTGCACCGATATGGAAACCTTTGCCTGATGCCTCCGTACTCCGTGCCTGCGCTTGCCCCCTTAGCACCAAAGAGGAAACAAGGACGCTACGCGCGCTGGCGCCCGCTTGGTCTCGATCGTCATGGCTCATGTCACTAGAATCTCGTGAGGTTTGCCTTGCCTTGATCTCTCCGCCCCTCGCGAGCCAGCCTGGTGAGGCCGCCCCTGAGGAGGTCTTGTGTTGTCCGCCTAGCGAGGGTCTTGAATGCCCTGTTGATGAAGATGGGCCGTACAGGCCTGCTAGTAAAGCCACGCCATGGGCCGCGGGCAGGCAAGTCTGGGGACCCCCATTCCCAGAACACCGACAGGAGGGAGGAGGAGGCTGGCCAAGGGGAGGAGGCGCGCCATGGGGGGCAATCCTACTCAAAGTAGGATTCGCCCCCCTTTACTATTCCAACAAGGAGAAGGGGGAAGGTGAGGGAGGAGAGAAGGAAAGGGGGCCCGCCCCCCCTAGTCCAATTCGTTTTGGGCTAGGGGGGCACGCGCTGTGCCTTGGCCCACCTCCTCTCTTCCACCAATAGGCCCATCAGGCCCAATAACCCCCCGGGGGTTCCGCCCGGTACTCCAGAAAATACCCGATACACCTCAGAACTATTCCGGTGTCCGAATATAATCTTCCAATATATAAATCTTTATGTCTTGACCATTTCGACACTCCTCGTCATGTCCGTGATCTCATCCGGGACTCCGAGCTACCTTCGGTACATCAGAACACATAAACTCATAATACCGATCGTCATCGAACGTTAAGCATGCGGACCCTACGTGTTCGAGAACTATGTAGACATGACCAAGACACCTCTCCGGTCAATAACCAATAGCGGAACCTAGATGCTCATATTGGCTCCTACATATTCTACGAAGATCTTTATCGGTCAAACCGCATAACAACATACGTTGTTCCCTTTCTCATCGGTATGTTACTTGCTCGAGATTCGATCGTCAGTATCATCATACCTAGTTCAATCTTGTTACCGGCAAGTCTCTTTACTCGTTCCATAATGCATCATCCTGTAACTAACTCATTAGTCACATTGCTTGCAAGGCTTATAGTGATGATCATTACCGAGAGGGCCGAGAGATACCTCTCCGAAACACAGAGTGGCAAATCCTAATCTCGATCTATGCCAACTCAACAAACACCATCGGAGACACCTGTAGAGCATCTTTATAATCACCCAGTTACGTTGTGACATTTGGTAGCACACAAAGTGTTCCTCCGGTATTCGGGAGTTGCATGATCTCATAGTCATAGGAACATGTATAAGTTATGGAGAAAGCAATAGCAACAAACTAAATGATCATCGTGCTAAGCTAATGGATGGGTCAAGTCAATCACATCATTCTCTAATGATGTGATCCCGTTCATCAAATGTCAACACATGTCTATGGCTAGGAAACTTAACCATCTTTGATTAACGAGCTAGTCAAGTAGAGGCATACTAGGGACACTATGTTTGTCTATGTATTCACACATGTACTAAGTTTCTGGTTAATACAATTCTAGCATGAATAATAAAAATTTATCATGATATAAGGAAATATAAATAACAACTTTATTATTGCCTCTAGGGCATATTTCCTTCAGTTGAAACGGGCGAAGGCAGTCCGTCCGAGCAGCGCGTGATAGCCACTCCGAAAGGGGACGATGTCGAAGATCAAATCCTCACTTTGGAAGTTATCCAGTGAACCAAAGACGACTTCCAATGTTAATGAGCCCGTGCATCGGGCCTCTATGCCAGGTATCACTCCTTTAAAGGTGGTGTTACTGGGCTTGATTCTTCAAGGGTCAATACCCATTTTACGGACAGTGTCTTGATAAATCAAGTTAAGAATGCTATCGCTAAGGACTCGACTGAGATGGTATCCATCAATGATTGGGTCGAGTACTAGGGCCACCGAACCTCCGTGATGGATACTGGTTGGGTGGTCCCTGCGATCGAAGGTGATCGGATAGGCCGACCATGGGTTGAATTTTGGGGCGACAAGCTCTACGACGTAGAAGTCCCTTAGTGCACGCTTGCGCTCCCTCTTGGGGATGTGTGTGACGTATATCATGTTCACTGTTCTTACACCAGGGGGAAATTTCTTCTGTCCCCCTGTGTTCAGTGGGCAGGGCTCATCATTGTCCTCACTTTGAGGCCCTTTCCCCTTGTGTTCGGTATTCAACTTACCAGCCTGTTTAAAAAAACCCAGCAGTTTCTATTGGAATGGTTGGTAGGCTTGTCGGGGGTGCCATGAATCTGGCAAGGCCCGTCGAGTATCTTGTCCAAATTGGATGGACCGTCTCTATTTCTTTTGAATGGCCTCTTCCGCTGACCGGGTTTAGAGCCACTGAATCCTGCGTTGACCGATGTATCTTCAGTTTCGTCATTGTTATTCTGACGCTTGTTTTGTTTACGTCGTGGCCTTCCGTTGCCATCCCTGGCCTCCGAAGTGCCAGGGTCACTGGTACTATTGCTTCTACGAGCCAACCAGCTATCTTCACCCGTGCAGAAGCAGGTCATGAGTGTAGTAAGAGCTTCCATAGTCTTCTGCTTTTCCTGACCGAGGTGTCGGGCAAGCCATTCGTGACGAACGCTATGCTTAAAGGCCGCTAAGGCTTCGACGTCCGGATAGTTGACGATTTGGTTCTTTTTTATTAAGAACCGAGTCCAGAGTTTGCGAGTTGACTCTCCGGGTTGCTGGGCTATGTGACTAAGGTCATCTTCGTCCGGTGGCCGGACATAAGTACCTTGGAAGTTGTCTCTAAAAGCATCCTCCAAGTCTTCCCAGCTGCCAATATAGTTCTCTGGGAGGCTATTCAACCAGTGTCGTGCTGGTCCCTTTAGATTTAGGGGGAGGTATTTAATGGCATGGAGATCGTCACCGCGAGCCATGTGAATATGGAGAAGAAAATCTTCAATCCATACAGCGGGATCTGTCGTTCCATCATATGCTTCAATGTTTACGGGATTAAACCCTTATGGAAACTAGTGTTGCATTACCTCATCATTGAAGCACAAGGGGTGTGCGGCGCCTCTGTATCAGGTGACGTCACGACGGAGTTCGTATGACATCCGTGTTCGGTTTTTGGCCCGAGGTTGGTTATGCTTATCGCGCCAAGCTTGATGGCCGTCATCTCATGTGGGAGTACGTCCCTTGATCCATAGATTGATGTCATCTAACCGGCTCTATCGTCCAGGTCCCGACGTAAGTCGTAGGTGTAGCCTGGAGCCGCTACCTCTTTGCCTTGACGGCAAGGTGGTGTGGGCTGGTGTCCGACATAAGCAGCCGTTTTGTCTCGTCCACGTGGTGGTCGATCTGGTTCGTCAGCGTGATTATATCTTAACGGCATTGTCTCAAGGGCCTTGTCGTCAAATTGTGGTAGTAGCCTACGTTTCGGATAACTCTTTGTTGGGCGCTCGAGACCGTATTCTTCGGCAGCCAGGACCTTGGTCCATATGTCGTTGAGCGTATTCCGTTCGGCTTGAACCTGTTGTTGTTTCTTTTTCAGGCTCCTCACAGTGGCGATTAGCTGTCGCTTGAAGCGCTCTTGCTCGAGGGGCTCCTTTGGCACAATGCAATCTTCATTGCCGAGTCTGACATCCTCCTCAGAGACCGGTAGATAGTTACTGTCTTCTGAATCCTCATGCTCGATAGGTTCGTCTGGTTTGACTTGTCCTTCCTCCCACTCACCTTGCTTGAGGGCAGGCTCGACGGGGCGGTCGGCGTCTTCGGCGTTATCCAGGGTGCTATTGTCTCCGGTGATGGTATTATTGTCTTTTTTCCGACACGATCATGAGCAGCGCCGCTGACGCCGGCGCTTTGGTGGTGCTTCGACGGGCTTGTCCTCAATCTGGTCTTGTGGGCCGTCGTCATCGTCCTTTTTGGGTGTATCCACCATATATACATCGTATGTAGAGGTGGCCATCTAATGCCCAGTGATAGGCGGGTTTTGGCCTAGGTCGGCTTCGGCATCGCCGTCCATACCGTTGATGTCTTCAGAGGCGTAGTCTAGCATGTCGGTTAAGTCCTCGACAGTGGCTACTAAGTGGGTGGTGGGTGGGATGCAAAATTCCCGGCACTCAGCCCTAGTTCGGGCTGGGCATAGTTCGGAGGTGATAATTTCGTAATGGCGAGAGACTGCATTAAGTCCAGAGCCTCGTTTAGGAGCGAAGGCTGGACATGTGATCGGGGACCTGCGGAGCTGGGCATGCATGGTAAAGCCACCCGTTTGTTCTCAATAGACGCAGACCTCGAGGGTTCAGAGTTGGCATCCAGGGGTGAGTCCGGCTTCCCGATGACAGGGGGAGTCCTGTTTGATTCGAGGCCTGCTGGTAATATAGTCACCTTGGGTCTCCAGTAGGGAGCTCCGTAGTTGGAGAGGATCTGGCGGGGCTCATGCTCCCATCTTCGGACAGGGTGGTCCGCTCTGGATCTGAGGCCAGGGCAGGAATGATAGTTGATTCTTGAACGGAGCCTGATGGTGGATCCGATAGGTTTCCCCCTTGTAGATGATGAACAGCGGTCGGGGCCAAGAATCCTTCGAAGAACATGTCTCCTCGGATATCAGCGATGTAATTCAGGCTTCCAAACCTAATTTGATGACCAGGGTCGCAACTATAAATTTGTTCAAGGTGACCAGCTGAATTGGCATGCAGAGCAAAGCCACCGAACACAAAAAGTTGACCAGGGAGGAAAGTTTCCCCGGAAGCAGCATCGTTGTCGATGATTGAACAAGCCATCGAACCTTCCGTCGGCAACACAGTGGACCTCTCAATGAAAGCACCAATGTCGGTGTCAAAACCAGCCGATCTCACGTAGGGGGTATCGAACTGTGCGCCTGATGATCGAAGGTAACAAGGGACAGGGGGAACACGATGTTTGCCCAGGTTTGGGCCCTCTTGATGGAGGTAAAACCCTACGTCCTGCTTGATTGTATTTGATAAGTATAGGGGTTACAAGAGTTGATCTACCTCGAGATCATAATGGCTAAACCCTAGCTGTCTAGCCTCTATGAATTCTGATAGCCTCTACGAACTAAACCCTCCGGTTTATATACACACTGGAGGGGCCTAGGGTTGTACAGAGTTGGTTTACAGAGGAAGGAAATTACATATCCAGACACCGATCTTGCCATCCATGCATAGGAGAGTCCTACCCGGACACGGGGGAAGGCCTTCTGCCTTGTATCTTCACGGCCCATCAGTCCGGCCCATGTCACATAGCCCAGACACCCGAGGACACCCTAATCCAGGACTCCCTCACCCGCCGCCGCCGTCGACCATCGTGCGCCTCTACTCCGACACTAGCGTGACCGGGCGGCCTCGCGCGACAGGCGGCCCCTAACGGCCGTCGTCCATCCATCTGCCTGCCCGTTGCCCTGACCCGGCGGCCTTGTGCGACAGGCGGCCCCTCACGGCTGTCGTCCGTGCGTCGACCCGCTCGTCGACCTACGCTGGCCGTCACCGCCCTGTCCCTGAGTTCAGCACGCCCCTCCACCGATCGAGCAACGGGCTGCCGCTATGTCGCCCCATCTGGCTGCAGCGCCGCCGCCCCTTGGTTCTCCTCATGGCTGCACCGATCCGCACCGTCGTTGCATTGCCCCTTCGGGCCGTAGTGTTGCGGCACGTGGTCCTCGCCCCCGCCCTAATGATGTTCCCGTGGTTGCACCACATCGCGCGCTGCCGCTACGCCGCCCCTTCACGCAGTAGTGCCGCAGCCCGCGGTCAAATGCCGCACTGAGGCCGTCTGCTTTAGGCTGTCCCTGAGGCTGCACCGACCCTCGCGCTGCCACTGCGTTGCCCCGTTAGGCCGTAGTGAGCATGGCACACGATCCCTGCAACTGCCCTGAGGCCTTCCCCGCCGTCGCCTTGACCTGCACCCCGCCGTTGCTTCTCCCCTTCGTGCCGTAACGCTGCGGCCTGCGGTCCACCGCCATCCATGCACGTCGACTTCAAGTGGTATGCATCGTGCCGCCTCCTGGCGCGGGAATGCCACCATCTGCGCCGGTCTTTGTCATGATGCCGGGTTCTTCCTCGCCTACTTCGAGCACCGCCGCCACGCTTCTGACCTAGCCACCGCCGCCTCCTCAGGCCGCTGCCTCCGCTCTTCTTCCCGGTCCATGGCGCCTTCCTCGACACCGGCCACCCCGACTCGACACCGACCATGGCGTTCTTCGCACGGCTACCTCGAATACAGCTACACCACCTACGCTCTCAGCTACCACGACAAAAGGCTACCGGCTTGCTTGAGCAACCTCGTCGGTTGCCACTCCATCCATGACTCCGCGATGCATCGACCGTTACAACTGTGGGGGGGGGGTGTCCATCGTCTTGCCTTTGGATTCTTCTCCAGTCTCACCGTCTGTGTACTACCGTTGTGACCGCGGGGGATGTTGAGTATATTGATTATTAGGAAAGACGAGATAGACTAGGATTTGTTCTGGCTTGTCTTGTACTCCAAGTTGATCATTGTACTCCTATATATATGCCCATGAGGCTCAAGCAATACAATGAACTATTCCACCAAATCTCTCTGTCCCTTCTAACACAACTGACCCAGAATGATGGTTGGATTTCTGAAATGCCCTTCGTACTGATTATTTCCATTGTGCGGGACAATTTTTCCATGCCCATGCATGCAATCAATTGATCTAAGTATCAATGGCCATATTTGTTCTTTACGCAAACCCATGAGCCTATTGGTGTCTTCATCATTGGTCCCCCTCATGTACTTCGGTCCATAGATCTCGATCATGGCTCTGTGAATCTTCGAATGGCTTTGAGGATTGTATCTTTCCCAATTCAGACATAGTGATCAATGGTGTTGGTCGAGGACCCACAGGCAAGCACTCGAAGAGCCACGTCACACTCCAACAATGGACTCACACTAATTTCTTCCGATGCACTCATTTTCAGTTTAAACCAAGGATCATGACCCTCAACAATTTTTACAATGGTGTTGACAAGACTTTGGTGCATCCAAAATCACCGTCAAAAATACTTCTTTGGGTATCTTCCATTGGGTGCGAAGTAATTCTTCATAAATTTGGCATGACCTTCTTATATATCACGATTGATATACATGCGGCCGAACTGAGGTCTTAGTCCTGATCTCCTAAAGTCCTCATGAACGATAATGACAATGGTCATCCTCAAATCATCGTCATCTTCTTCCTCCTCCTCGGATGAAGATTCGTTGAATAACATCTTAATGTTGAGTATGGTACCCTAGATGCCCTATCCTCATGAAATGGAGGTGTCTTCGAGGAGGAACATGAAGAACACAAAGAACAAGGGAGAAACATGGAGAAATCAAAGAGAAAAACACTTATTGGACAAGATCCACACCAAGTACTCCTCAAATCATAAGCAATATACGAGGTGCATCAAGATCCAAGAACAACAAGGGAAATAAAGATACAAGGGTAGTTCAACCAAATCTCTAGAGATAGGGCTTGCATTCCACGTGGGAAATCTTCTCCATGGATGGAGGTCTTGTGCTCATGGAGCCTTCACCCTCTTGGTGGACTTGTGCTCCTTGGAATCTTTGCCCTCTTGGTGGTCTTGTACTCCAATGGAGTCTTCTCTCTCCAAGAGGAATCCCGCAAGAGGTGATACATGAGCAAAGATCTATGGTCTGGGTTCTATTCTTAGCTAACCATGGAAAAAGAGGTGTTGGGAAGACTGTTTATAGTCCTAGTTAGGAATGGGTAAGTGGGGGCAGAAGAGAGAGGGGATATATGGGCTGTGGCCCAACTCTGCCCGCAGGTATGCGGTAGTACAGTTATCGGTAGTATCGGGTTCATGGCCGGTAGTACCGACTAATGCAGCAATAGGCGGTAGTGTCGGGCTAGTTCATCAAAGTGTTCGCCAAACCAAGAGCATTTGGGGGGGGGTGGTCCTGTAGTTGGTGCAAGTTGGCGCAGTAGTGCCGCTCGGGTCCCTGAGTGGTAGTGACATGCGTGCGGGCGGTAGTACCACTTGCTTTAGGAAACTTCTTCTTCCTTCTCTTCCATGCTTCCCTCACGGATGGTGTAGGCATGCACTTGTGCTTGTACTCCGCCTCCTCGTCATCCCTGAAGTTCCGATCAAACCTATACACACACGATGGAGGGTCAAGTAGTATACCATCCTCAAAGGGGACATGAAGACACAAGTAAAGAGAAGATTCACCTTTGTATGTTTGAAGTAGATGTTACATGTGTCCAATAATGGGGCTCTTGACGTGGTGATGTCCGTAGGATGCTCCACATCATCCCCTCCCCCTTGGAATAGATCCGACCTCGGATCAAAATCCTCATCACGATGGGAAAGAGATGCATGGCGTCATTGTGTAAAGTGGACACTCACCATGCACTCATCATCTTGATGCTTGAAATGGCCTCTCTGTAATGTTGCACTGAAGGAAATATGCCCTAGAGGCAATAATAAAGTTGTTATTTTATATTTCCTTGTATCATGATAAATGTTTATTATTCATTCTAGAATTGTATTAACCAGAAACTTGATACATGTGTGAATACATAGACAAAACACCATGTCCCTAGTAAGCTTCTACTAGACTAGCTCGTTAATCAATGATGGTTAAGTTTCCTAACCATAGACATGTGTTGTCATTTGATAAACGGGATCACATCATTAGGAGAATGATGTGATGGACAAGACCCATCCATTAGCTTAGCATTGTGATCATTCAGTTTTATTGCTATTGCTTTCTTCATGACTTATACATATTTCTTTGACTATGAGATTATGCAACTCCTGGATACCGGAGGAATACCTTGTGTGCTATCAAGCATCACAACGTATCTGGGTGACTATAAAGATGCTCAAAAGGTATCTCTGAAGGTGTTTGTTGGGTTTGCATAGATCGAGATTAGGATTTGTCACTCTGAGTATCGGAGAGGTATCTCTGGGCCCTCTCGGTAATGCATTACAGAACGAGTAAAGAGACTTGCCGGTAACGAGATTGAACTAGGTATGAAGATATCGACGATCGAATCTTGGGCAAGTAACATACCGATGACAAAGGGAATAACGTATGTTGTCATTACGGTTTGACCGTTAAATATCTTCGTAGAATATGTAGGAACCAATATGAGCATCCAGGTTATGCTATTGGTTATTGATAGAATAGGTGTCTCGGTCATGTCTACATAGTTCTCGAACCCGTAGGGTCCGCACGCTTAACGTTCGATGACGATTTTGTATTATATGAGTAATGCGATTTGGTGACCGAATGTTGTTCGGAGTACCAGATGAGATCATGGACATGACGAGGGGTCTCGAAATGGTTGAGAGGTAAAGAATCATATATAGGACGATGGTATTCGGACACCGGAAGTGTTTTGGGGGTACCGGGTATGTATCTGGTCACCGAAAGGGGTTCCGGGCAACCCCCGACAAGCTATATGGGCCTAATGGGCCAAGAGGGGAAACACACCAGACACTAAGGGGCTGGTGCGCCCTCCCATATGGGCTAGCCAAATTGGAGAAGAAAGGGGAAGAAGGAAAGGAAAAATGGAATAGGTTCCCCCTTCCACCTCTTCCCTTCCTACACCGAATAGGAATAGGAAAGGGGGGGGGGGGCGAATTGGGAGGTGCCCAAGTAGGTTTCCTCCTACTTGGGGCGCCCCCTTGGTTGCCTCTCCTCCCCTCCAACCTATATATATGAGGGGGTGGGGGCACCGCTAGAATGCAGAACAAACATTGTTAGCCATGTGCGGCGCCCCCTCCACAGTTTATGCCTCCGATCATATTCACGTACTGCTTAGGCGAAGCCCTACGCGTATCACTTCACCATCACCGTCACCACGCCATCGTGCTGACGGAACTCTCCCTCGACACTTTTCTAGATCAAGAGTTTGAGGGACATCATCGAGTTGAACGTGTGCAGAACTTGGAGGTGTCGTACGTTCGGTGCTTGATCGGTCGGAATGAGAATAAGTTCGACTACATCAACCGCGTTGTCAAATGCTTCCGCTTTCAGTCTACGATGGTATGTGGACACTCTCTCCCCCTCTCGTTGCTATGCATCTCCTAGATAGATCTTGCGTGAGCGTAGGATTTTTTTTGAAATTATATGCTACGTTCCCCAATAGTGGCATCAGAGTCAGGTCTATGCGTAGATGATATGTACGAGTAGAACACAAAGAGTTGTGGGCGATAATAGTCATACTACTTACCACCAACGTCTTATTTTGATTGGATGAAGTGGCCCTGACCAACATTACATGACCACGTTCATGGGACCGGTTCTACCGACGTGCTTTTGCACACATGTGGTTGGCGGGTGTTTGTTTCTCCAACTTTAGTTGAATCGAATTTGACTACGGCCGGTCCTTGTTGAAGGTTAAAACAGCACACTTGACGAAAAATCGTTGTGGTTTTGATGCGGAGGTAAGAATGGTTCTTGCTAGAAGCCCATAGCAGCCACGTAAAACTTGCAACAACAAAGTAGAGGACGTCTAACTTGTTTTTGCAGGGCATGTTGTGATATGATATGGTCAAAATGTGATGAGATATAAATTGTTTTATGAGATGATCATGTTTTTTAAAAGTTATCGGCAACTGGCAGGAGCCTTATGATTGTCACTTTATTGTATTAAATGCAATCGCCATGTTATTGCTTTACTTTATCACTAAGCGGTAGCGATAGTCGTAGAAGCAATAGTTGGCGAGACGACAATGACGCTACGATGGAGATCAAGGTGTCAAGCCAGTGATGATGGAGATCATGACGGTGCTTTGGAGATGGAGATCAAAGGCACAAAATGATGATGGCCATATCATGTCACATATTTTGATTGCATGCGATGTTTATCTTTTATGCATCTTATTTTGCTTAGTACGGAGGTAGCATTATAAGATGACCCCTCATTGAATTTCAAGGTATAAGTGTTCTCCCTAAGTATGCACCATTGCGACAGTTCGTTGTGCCGAGACACCACATGATGATCGGGTGTGATAAGATCTACATTCACATACAACGGGTGCAAGACAGTTTTGCACGTGTAGAATACTTGGGTTAAACTTGACGAGCCTAGCATGTGCAGATATGGCCTCGGAACACTGAGACCGAAAGGTCGAACATGAATCATATAGTAGATATGATCAACATAGAGATGTTCACCATTGAAAACTACTCCATCTCACGTGATGATCGGACATGGTTTAGTTGATATGGATCACGTGATCATTTAGATGACTCGAGGGATGTCTATCTAAGTGGGAGTTCTTAAGTAATATGATTAATTGAACTTAATTATCATGAACTTAGTCGTGATAGTTTTTGCATATCTATGTTGTAGATCAATAGCTCGCGTATAGCTCCCCTGTTTTATTTTTGATATGTTCCTAGAGAAAACTAAGTTGAAAGATGATAGTAGCAATGATACAGACTAGGTCTGTGATCTAAGGATTATCCTCATTGCTACACAATAATTATGTCCTTAATGCACCGCTAGGTGACGGACCTATTGCAGGAGCAGATGCAGACGTTATGAACGTTTGGCAAGCTCGGTATGATGACTACTTGATAGTTTAGTGCGCCATGCTTTACGGCTTAGAACCGGGACTTCAAAAACGTTTTGAACGCCACGGAGCATATAAGATGTTCCAAGAGCCGAAATTGGTATTTCATACTCATGCTTGAGTCAAGAGGTATGAGACCTCTAACAAGTAGTTTGCCTACAAGATCGAGGAGAATAGCTCAACCAGTGAGCATGTGCTTAGAATGTTTGAGTACTACAATCTCTTGAATCAAGTGGGAGTTAATCTTCCAGATAAGATAGTGATTGACAGAGTTCTCTAGTCACTATCACCAAGTTACTGGAACTTCGTGATGAACTATAATATGCAAGGGATGACGAAAACAATTCCCGAGCTCTTCACGATGCTAAAATCGGAGAAGGTAGAAATCAAGAAAGAGAATCAAGTGTTGATGGTTAACAAGACCACTAGTTTCAAGAAAAGGGGCAAAGGAAAAGAAAGGGAACTTCAAGAAATAATGGCAAGCAAGTTGCCACTCCCATGAAGAAACCCAAAGCTAGACCTAAGCCTGAAACCGAGTGATTCTACTCCAAAGGGAATGGTCACTGGAAGCGGAACTACCCCAAATACTTGGCGGATAAGAAGGATGGCAAAGTGAACAAAGGTATATTTGGAAGCGGAACTACACCAAATACTCGTGCTGACGGAACTCTCCCTCGACACTTTGCTGGATCAAGTGTTCGAGGGACGTCATCGAGCTGAATGTGTGCAGAACTCGAAGGTGTCGTACGTTCGGTGCTTGTTCGGTCAGAACGAGAAGAAGTTCAACTACATCAACCACGTTGTCAAACGCTCCCGCTTTTGGTCTACAAGGGTACGTGGACACACTCTGCTCCTCTCGTTGCTATGCATCTCCTAGATAGATCTTGCGTGAGCGTAGGATTTTTTTTGAAATTGCATGCTACGTTCCACAACATGCACTGTCTTGAGATTCCTTCAGAAGGAGCAAGTAGAAAAACCACTTGAAAAAACGAACGTGGTTATTATTAGTGCACAACCAAACATTCAAGTGCTGAGTCACCCAAAAAGTGTTTTCATCATGCATATCATAGGGTGTGACAAAGGATTGTGGCAATGTCATGTAAGTATATGAATTGAGCACAACCAAAGGCATAGTACACATGGTTCAAGAAGCAAAATAATTCTATGATGGCAATCATGAACAAAGTGCTCAACAAAAGGTTTGTGATACACATAAGAAACATTCACAATGCCAAAGAAAGTGAGATGTCTAAACACATGGGGCATCGAGTGCATGACAATATGTGCAATAGGTAATCCCAAGTGTAAGACATGCCAAGTATAATGCACAGAGGGCGTGGTGAAAGTATTGTTACACTCAACACAAATCAAAGAACATTTGTTCAACATGTGTGAGGCAACCAAGGGCATCATGTTGCAATCAACGGGGCATGGCATATGTGAAGTAATGACATTGTTGCAACCAAACATATGATAGGAGCAAGTAATCAACAAGTCTGCCGGAACACACAAGACATATATATCAAGAGAGATGGAAAAGTGGCAAGCATGAGTCAAAGCAAGATCTCTATCATGTGTGCAACTAAGTGGTCCAAGATGATCAACATGTGTCATGAAGCAAGCAAAACATCTAGTATGATCCACAACATCCATGCTCAAGGGTTTGAGATTCTCAAAATAAAAGGATATCACCCCGAAAGCGTGTCCTTGTGCATCCTTCGCAATGTCAATGCACAAGAAAATGTAATGTAGAAGCGTCTCGGTGGAGAGTGTATGTGGATCACAGACAAGAGCTTGGATGGTCAACCTGTGGTGACTAGGAGTCGACGAGTACTTGAAGGCTGCTACACATGTACGCAACAAAGCACCCCTGCTCGTACAGGAGGACGTCTTCTTCTCTAGATACTAATACGTCTCAAACGTATCTATAATTTTTGATTTTTTCATGTTATTATATTATTATTATTTTACATACTTTTATAACAATTTATATTATTTTTATGGACTAACCTATTAATTTAGTGCCTAGTGCCATTTCCTATTTTTTTTCTTGGTTTTGATTTTGCAGGAAATCAATATTTATGAAGATCAAAATGAGTTACCGATTTAATACTTTTTTTGGGCAACAAGAAACACACGAAGCGTCGAGCCACCTCGAGAGGAGCTGTCAGGGGCCACACGGGTGCCCGGCATGGCTAGGGGGTGGGGGGTGGTCCTGCCCCTACACCGCCTTAGTCCAATTCCACTACCATAAATCCCTATAAGTATCAAAACCCTCCGACGTGTTGTCAAAAGAATTTTATCGCCGCCACAAGTCTTCGTTCTCTGAAGATCCCATCCAGAGCCATGTTTTGGAGCCCTGTCGGAGGCGGGAGTCATTGCCGGATCCACCTACATGAACCTTGTTGCATCCATGACCATGTGTGAGTAGCCCCCTTAGGACCTATGGGTCCATAGTGGCATCTAGATGGCTCTTGTTTTGATCTTCAATACCATGTTTCGTGAGCTTTCTCACATGATCGGGATCAATTCGATGTAATCGGTGGTGTGTTTGTTGGGACATGATGAATTGTCACTTTATGATCAGATTTTTCATTAAAATCGATTGAATCTTTTGAGGTTTTGTTGCTGCATAATTAAATAGCTTTGTATGCTCCTTAATCTATCTATCTTCTTTGCCAAAGTTCGATGGTTTTTTCTTCAGAGGGAATTGTGCTTGTAGTGGGTTCAAACTTGCGGTGTTCTAACCCAGTGAAAAAAGGGCCAAGACATGTATTGTATTGTATTGTATTGTTGCCACTAAGGATAAAACGACGGGGTTTGGCCATATTGGTTGACTTCTTCCTGTCTACATTATGTCATCTTTGTTATTGCGATACTCTGTTTCTTGCAAACTTAATACCTTGAGATGCATGATGGATAGCGGTTTTGTGGCGGAGTATTAGTAGTAGATTCATTTGGATTAACAGTATACTTATCATAGACATAATGCCTATATGAGACTATGACATGAATGATCATAGTCATAAATATTGCAATATGTTCAGTTGTCCAACTGTAATTTGTTTACCATGCCATTCACATGCTTTTGAGAGAGAGATGCCACTAGTGAACCTATGGTCGTGAGGTCTATTCTCCATTAATAAATTCTTCTACAAAAGTTGCTCTTTTTATTTGTTGTATCACTTCACTATTATCTACCTCTATTATTTGGTTTTAACATTGTAACTAGCAAGACAACGGGCTTGACAACCCCTTTGCCATGTTGGGTGTAGGTTTTTATTTTGTTTGTGCACATGTGTTGTTTATTTTGTGAGCTTAGTTGACTCCTACTAGATTGGTTACTTTGGTTCTCTACCGAGGGAATATTTTGGTGCTGTTCTACTTCACCATTCCTCTTTGGGGAATCCAAACAACTCCTACGATAATAGCAGATACTTGGCACAGTCAAGCACGAGGCAGTACGAGCACGACCCCTTGTACCACACCTCATGGTTTCTCCTAGACTTGGAGGTCTGTATTGGAGGCACCAACACAACCTCTAGTATGAGCACCCATGCACCATAGACAGTCTTCTTCTCTGTTACTTCCTTTGCTTATGTGTTAGTAGTTGTTGTTGTTAGTAGTTGTCGTGAAAATAGGTAGATAAGGCTTGTGGTCGATTGTATGAGCACTAGTACGAACATGCACGCTCCTACCAGAGTATGTCCTCTGCTTTGTTCTTCTTTTAAATGTGTGATTTGTTTTGAGTTTTCTTCTAACTTTGTTTACAAGGCTTGGCTTGGGAATCTTAGGGTTTCTAACCCTGTATAAAATCCAAAGGGTCACACCCTAGGCTCATTATCAATCTAATACCTTTTCGCCACTTTATGTCACCACTCCACCAGGAATTCATCTTCAGGATCAAGAAGGGGCATTCACCATGTCTGCCAAAGGTACTCAAACTACCTCCATCAGCAAGAAGGGTTCCACTTCAAGCCATTCATTGAGCAAGGTTGCCCTCTCCCGAATTGGAAGGAGCTGACTCCAAGGAGTTGGGAGGATCTCTAGAAGATGGGCGTGAAAGAAGAGGTGCTAGAGGAGGTGAAGCCTAAGGAATAAGATGAAATATAAAAGAAAGATGACTACCCTCCAAACCCTTACATGGATAATATTCAAGGATCTCTTCCCAGATCTCCTCTAGGGATGGCACCTCGCGAGCCCAAAAGGGAAGTGACAACCCCAAATACTGGAAAAGATCAACAAGCTTGAGAAGGTCTCTAAAGCATGTGTAGATACAATTGGTAAATGGATTGATGCTTATTGGATGATGAGCAAAGACCTTGAAGCCAAGGTCGATGGTCTCTACAATAAGATAAGTACCCTTTGATTTTACCACTAAGCTCTTTTCAGAGACGAGCCTCCTCATGAAGTTGGCCATTGAGCAGCAAAAAGAAATTTTAGTAACAATATTTTGCTTCAAGTGTAACACTCTCACATTCAACCTGAAGAAGGAGGAGTGACCCAAGGAGGATAAGGAGGAAGAGACACTGGCTAACCCAAACCAGAACTAGGCATTAGGATATTGTCAGATTAATTTTAAGCTTGGGGGAGATCCAGAAATATCTTACATCTTACTTTCTAGTATTTATTTTATTGCAAGCCGAGATTAGCTCGTCTTAGGTTGAATAATGAAGGTTAAACTATCAAGTCCCTTTGAATGAGGAAGGAGTCTTATTCCGATGAGCAATGCATGTTTTTAGTGAGTAGTTTTATTGCATTCTTGAGAAAAGTATATTACATACATGATAAAGCATGAGTGTTATTGCATTCTCACTATTGATGATGATTATAAGTCCGCCACATCATTGGTGTCAGTTGGTTAGTGAAAGTGAACAATTGGATGTGATAGTTTGTTTTAGTTTCAATTGTTCCCATGATAATTTTGAGAAAGTGGATTGATACATAAGACTAACAATATTATTAATTAGTAATTAAGAGCAAGTATAAAGAAAGGAGAAACTCCCTAAAAGTGAATTATTAAAAGTTTTCATAAGATCCGATCTCGTATTAAAGGAGTATGTTTAGCTTGTGTGCCACAAGTTCAAACAATAATTGATTGTGATATGGGAAAATAAACATGCTCCCTAAGATAATATGAAAATAACATAAGGGACTTTTGACAAACAAAGTTGATTGAGTAAATCACTCAAAATTACCGAGAGCCCCTTTCTACTTGCTCGGTTGAAAGATCAATGACCAATTGCATGAAGTTCTCTCGTGTTCGTTAATGAATAGGCTAGCAAATGTGTGGAAGACTTCATGATTATCTTTATGGTGAAAATGTGATAGTACCCATCACGATCATGTATCTCATGTGGATTTTGATTTTTGCAATGGGGTCATTCATTTTATTTATTCGCACCTCATGAACGCAATGACCTTCTTTCTAAAAGTTGTGGTATTTGCTCCAGGACTACTAAGACTTTAAGCTTGGCATGAGAGATTCATCTCCAAAGGAAGTAAAGCCATGCTTATCAATTATTGTCTCTCTAGCCTCCTAGTGTATATGATGGGGTAATATATTTTGCTGGAAGAGGTGCTTATCTCCTTTGACAAGGATCTATCGCGTTTCTTCTCGCAGATGGCCAATGGGCACCAGAAAAACCATATGGTTAAGTGAGCGGATATTGGCATGCCTAAGGACCTGGAGGGGTCTAGGTATTCTCGCGCCCCCACATGAATGTCGTTGTTATGCTGAGATGGGTTTGGAGGATTCCCTGGGAGGAAGGGGGCTTGTGGCTGCAACTTATTAATGTGAAGTACTTGACGGTTCACCTTCTCCTCGCTTGTGAGAATAGGGAGGGTATCCTATTCTAGAAATCTATACAATCAATTAAACATGAGATTCACATTGGGATCAGTGTCTCCATGGGCAATGGAGATGTGACTCTCTTATGTTTGGATCCATGGCTTGGCAGTTGATACGTCTCCATTGTATCTACTTTTCCAAACATGTTTGCTGTTGCAGTACTGTAGCGACCAACTAACACGACACATGAATCAGAGACCCTTTGACCAAACTGTGTGTGATGCATTCATCGCAAGACGGTGTCATAGTAAAACTGTCACCAATGCGATGGCGAAGACATCAAGCACGATTGCTACTTGTGAGCTGCATTGGGATTTCCCCGAAGAGGAGGGGATGATGCACTACAGTAGAGATAAGTATTTCCCTCAGTTAGGAACCAAGGTTGTCGGCATCCTAGGAACGGGGGTACCCAGACCTGCCTGCCTGCGGCCCACAGCGTGGCTCCATCAGCGGCCTGGTTCAGCCCATCATCTGCAGCGACAACTCAAGACCCTCACGAGGGGCCAAGCCTCGCGAGGCGGACGGCGCCAAGACCTCCCTGGGGGCAGCCTCACCAGGCTGGCTCTGCAAGGGGCACCTCCAGAGGTTCACGTGATGTGAGCCATGACGAGCAAGGCCAGGTGGGTGCCAGCGGACGCAGTGTACCACTTTCCTCTTTGGTGCTAAAGAGGCAGCCGTAGGCGAGGAGTCCCGAGGCAACATGCAAAGGTTTCCATATCGGTGGAACAAGACCAGGGCCAGCAGGACGGCATGATGGAGGTCACCGCGGAGCCCACAGTAGCATCACCACCAGAGCCTTTGGAAGGCGAAGACCACCTTTTGTCAGGATAACTTGTACTGCTTGTCCCCCTCAAACGGCACCCGCCGATGGGCCTCCCAGTCACTCTCCATCGCCCGCTGCCAACGCCGCCATCGGCCCGGTGGCGAACGAGTAGCAGGCTTCATCGCTGCACCCCTCTATGCGGCGGGACGGACACACCACCACCCCATCACTGACTCCGTCCGGCTTGTCGTCCCACGCTCGTCGCGCGCCCACGGATGCACAGGCTGCACTGCTCATGGCGCGCGAGCTCCTGTGCTACCGCCCCATCGATGATCTCTACTAAGACTGGCTAGACTGCATCGCCGAGCTCGTCAGCGCCGCTGGGGGATCCCCCACCCCATCCCTCTTGCTGCCTCGCCCACCTCCTGCCGCGGGCGACATGGCCCACAGAGCGGCTCCACCACCTCCGCATCAAGACGTCTCCCTCGCACCAAGATGCGCCCGCTCAGGTGGTCCAACTGTGCCATTACCTTCAGCTCGTCAGACCAGCTCAAGTGCGCAGCAACTGTCGGCGCCCTTTCGGTGCTTTGTTCACCCATCATCAGCAACATCCAAGTCACCAAGACCCTCATCGACGGCAGGGCAGGGCTCAACGTCCTGTCCGTCGAGACATTCGACCGCCTCCAAGTGCCATATGACGAGCTTTAGCCTACCAAGCCCTTCTCAGGAGTGACCGACGGCTCTACCACCCCGATAGGGTAGGTCCGCCTCCCTGTCACCTTCGGCACCCGCGACAAATACCGCACTGAGCTTATCGACTTCGACGTTGACCACATCCTCCTGCCGTACAATGCCATCCTTAGATACCTAGCCTTGGCCAAGTTTATGGCAGTGACCCACCACGACTACAACGTCCTCAAGATGCCAGGGAGCGGCAGCGTCATCTCGGTCGCCTGCGAAGAGAAGGACGTGGTGTGCTCCGTCGAGCGTGCTTACCAGGCTGCGTCTGCCAAAGACCCAAACAACGAAGGCGCCCCATACCCCCCTAAGGCCACTCCTAAGAAGAAGAAGAAGCGGCCACTCCACCAAGGACCTTAGGAGAGTGGCGTCTCCAGCGGCACCACCTTAGGACCTGCGCCCACAGATGGGGTGCCTCCCTCTCTCGCATAGGAAGGCGTGCCCGGCGCCCTTCTCGGGCTGGGCTCGGGGGGCTCTCTTCTAGAGGGCCACAGACCTAGCCAATGTCACGAGGGAGGCGGTCGGGCACTGATAACCCAGAAGTATAGGGGATCGCAACAGTTTTCGAGGGTAGAGTATTCAACCCAAATTTATTGATTCGACACAAGGGGAGCCAAAGAATATTCTCAAGTATTAGCAGCTGAGTTGTCAATTCAACCACACCTGGAAACTTAATATCTGCAGCAAAGTGTTTAGTAGCAAAGTAATATGATAGTAGTGGTAATGGTAGCAAAAGGTAACAGTAGCAAAAGTAATGTTTTTGGTATTTTGTAGTGATGATAGCAATAGCAATGGAAAAGTAAATAAGCGAAGAACAATATATGGAAAGCTCGTAGGCAATGGATCGGTGATGGAGAATTATGCCAGATGCGGTTCATCATGTAACAATCATAACATAGGGTGGCACAGAACTAGCTCCAATTCATCAATGTAATGAAGGCATGTATTCCGAATATAGTCATACGTGCTTATGGAAAAGAACTTGCATGACATCTTTTGTCCTACCCTCCCGTGGCAGCGGGGTCCTAATGGAAACTAAGGGATATTAAGGCCTCCTTTTAATAGAGTACCGGAACAAAGCATTAGCACATAGTGAATACATGAACTCCTCAAACTATGGTCATCACCGGTTAGTATTCCGATTATTGTCACTTTTGGGTTAACGGATCATAACACATAATAGGTGACTATAGACTTGCAAGATAGGATCAAGAACTCTCATATATTGATGAAAACATAATAGGTTCAGATCTGAAATCATGGCACTCGGGCCCTAGTGACAAGCATTAAGCATAGCAAAGTCATAGCAACATCAATCTCAGAACATAGTGGATACTAGGGATCAAACCCTAACAAAACTAACTCGATTACATGATAGATCTCATCCAACCCATCACCATCCAGCAAGCCTATGATGGAATTACTCACGCACGGCGGTGAGAATCATGAAATTGGTGATGGAGG
Organism: Triticum urartu; assembly: GCF_056163025.1. Lineage (NCBI taxonomy): Eukaryota > Viridiplantae > Streptophyta > Magnoliopsida > Poales > Poaceae > Triticum > Triticum urartu. Next base: position 147,732,232 of record NC_141873.1, on the reverse strand, counting down.
ATGGTTGATGATGATGATGGCGATGGATTCCCCTCTCCGGAGCCCTGAACGGACTCCAGATCAGCCCTCCCGAGAGGTTTTAGGGCTTGGCGGCGGCTCCGTATCGTAAAACGCGATGATTTCTTCTCTATGATTTTTTCCCCGAAACCAAATATACAGAGTTGGAGTTGAGGTCGGAGGAGCTCCAGGGGGGCCACGAGGTAGGGGGCGCGCCCTAGGGGGGCAGGCGCGCCCCCCACCCTCGTGGACAGGTGGTGGCCCCCCTGTTCTTCATCTTTGGTAAGGATTTTTTATTATTTCTGAAAAGATGTTTCGTGAAGTTTTAGGTCATTCTGAGAACTTTTGTTTCTGCACATAAATAACACCATGGTAATTCTGCTGAAAACATCATCAGTCCAGGTTAGTTCCATTCAAATCATGCAAGTTAGAGTCCAAAACAAGGGCAAAAGTGTTTGGAAAAGTAGATACGACGGAGACGTGTCAACTCCCCAAGCTTAAACCTTTGCTTGTCCTCAAGCAATTCAGTTGATAAACTGAAAGTGATAAATAAAAACTTTTACAAACTCTGTTTGCTCTTGTTGTTGTAAATATGTAAAGCCAGCATTCAAGTTTTTAGCAAAGATTACGACTAACCACATTCACAATAACGCTTAGGTCTCAAGTTTACTCATATCAATGGCATAATCAACTAGTGAGCAATAATAATAAATCTCGGATGACAACACTTTCTCAAAACAATCATAATATGATATAACAAGATGGTATCTCGCCAGCCCTTTCCGAGACCGCAAAACATAAATGCAGAGCACCTTTAAAGATCAAGGACTGACTAGACATTGTAATTCATGGTAAAAGAGATCCAGTCAAGTCATACTCAATGTAAACTAACGGTAATGAATGCAAATGACAGCGGTGCTCTCCAACTGGTGCTTTTTGATACGAGGATGATGACTCAACATGAAAATAAATGGATAGGCCCTTCGCAGAGGGAAGCAGGGATTTGTAGAGGTGCCAGAGCTCGGTTTTGAAATAGAGGTGAATAATATTTTGAGCGGTATACTTTCATTGTCAACATAACAACCAAGAGATGGCAATATCTTCCATGCTACACACATTATAGGCGGTTCCCAAACAGAATGGTAAAGTTTATACCCCCCCTCCACCAACAAGCATCAATACATGGCTTGCTCGAAACAACGAGTGCCTCCAACTAACAAGAGTCCCAGGGGGAGTTTTGTTTGCAATTATTTTCATTTGATTTGCATAAAGCATGTGACTGGGCATCCCGGTGACCAGCCACTTTCTCGTGAGTGAGGAGCTGAGTCCACTCCTCTTGGGAATAACCCGCCTAACATGGAAGATACAGACAACCCTAGTTGATACATGAGCTATTCGAGCATACAAAACAGGATATTTATTTGAATGTTTAGAGTTTGGCACATACAAATTTACTCGGAACGGCAGGTAGATACCGTATATAGGTAGGTAAGGTGGACTCATATGGAATAACTTTGGGGTTTATGGAGTTGGATGTACAAGAAGTATTCCCGCTTAGTACAGGTGAAGGCTAGCAAAAGACTGGGAAGCGACCAGCTAGAGAGCGACAACAGTCATGAACATGCATTGAAATTAATCAACACCGAATGCAAGCATGAGTAGGATATAATCCACCATGAACATAAATATCGTGAAGGCTATGTTGATTCTGTTTCAACTACATGCGTGAACATGCGCCAAGTCAAGTCACTTAAATCATTCAGAGGAGGATACCACCCTATCATACCACATCACAACCATTTTAATAGCATGTTGAAACGCAAGGTAAACCATTATAAGCTCCTAGCTAATCAAGCATGGCACAAGAAACTATGATCTCTAGTTGTCATTGTAAACATGTTTATTCATAATAGGCCGAATCAGGAACGATGAACTAATCATATTTACAAAAACAAGAGAGGTCGACTTCATACCAGCTTCTCCCATCTCAATTAGTTCATCATATAATCATCATTATTGCCTTTCACTTGCACGACCGAATGATGTGGATAATAATAAGAGTGCACGTGCATTGGACTAAGCTGGAATGTGCAGGCATTCAATAAACAGGAGAAGACAAGGCAATATGGGCTCTTTTGTCAGATCAACAATAATGCATATAAGAGCCACTTCAACAATTTGATCATGGTCTTCTCCTATCGACCCCAAAGAAAAGAAATAAAACTATTTACACGGGAAAGCTCCCAACAAGCAAAAGAAGAACATGAAATCTTTTTGGGTTTTCTTTTTAATTACTACTACAAGCATGGAAATTAAAACTAGCTAAAAGCTACAACTAATTTTTTTGGTTTTTCTTAAGGTTTATTAAGCACACAAGAAGAAAGCATAAAAAGAGAAAATAAACGAGCATGGATATTACAATGAAAAAGTATGAGCACCGACATCTAGCAATGAGTGTGTGAACATAAATGTAATGTCGGTGGGAAATACGTACTCCCCCATGCTTAGGCTTTTGGCCTAAGTTGGTCTATGGCCACGGCTGGCCTGGCGGATATCCATAGTAATAATTGGGGTCGTACTGCGATGAAGAAGACTCTGATTGCCACTGGTTGGCAATCATCTCCGGATCCCAATGGTAATTAGACTGTCGTGGAGGATCAACTTGTGGTTCCGACTCTGGCTCTGTGGCTGATGTAGGGTTCCAGTAGGCGTGAATAGCCTGTAACGGAACAAGGTACTGGCCTGCAGATAAATCAAACAAGGAAGGAGCAAGCAGGGTAATAGTCTCAGGATGATGTTTATGGAAAACCAATTTGTATTTAAGCTCCCCTTCCCTATTCTTAACAATAAAGTCATGTGCCACCATACTCTTATAATCTAAATAAACAGTGGGCAGCAATTTTTCTTCCTTCTCATAATGCCTAATAGGTATGTTAAAATGTGCAGCTAAGCGTGAATCATAGATGCCTCCAAAGATGGGACCCTTTGTATGGTCCAGACTTAACCATTTAGCAATAATACTGCCCATACTAACAGAGTTATCACTGAATAAACCGTGGAACAAAATAATAATATCAGGAACACTAAGCTTTCCACAGTTTCCACGACCAATTAAGCAACGACTAGCAAATATTGCAAAGTAGCGTAAAACAGGAAAATGTATGCTAGTGATTCGTGCATCGGAAACCTTCCTCCTTTCTCCTACAGTGATGGTATCAATAAACCCATCCACATTGCTGCGATGTGGTTCCTCTATCGTGCCCTCAAAAGGGACCAACCAAACCCAACAAAAATCATAAAGTGACATCTCCTTATGCTCCTCATATAAATAAAACTCCACCGTAGGTGGTGAGCTCCTAGACTGGAAATGAAAGTTTTGCACAAAGATATTTGTGAGTAAGAGATACTGTTCGCGTTGGTCGTGGAGGAAGGTGGCGAGGCCTGCATTCTCAGCCAATTCATAAAAATCATCATAAATCCCGGCTGCTCTCAAGAATTCACTGGAAGGCCATTCACACGGCAGAACCTCTGCGGTGCGAGGCAGATTATACTTGGGCTTCTGTGCCTTTTTCTTCGAGCTTCGGCTCGATGAGACCCTCAAAAGTCTCTTCATTATTTTCTTAAAAATTCTGAAATTTTTAGTAACTTCAAAATAAAAGTAAACCAAACTCAACAAAATTGATAGCAACTATTCCTACAAGTGCCTAGAGCCTATATCATGCATCAAAACTACTTTTGACCATATAAATTTGACATGCAAGCTCAAGAACAGGGTCACCTAAGCAACACAAATTTGCAATGAATAAAACACTAGAACAAAAACTAATTGGACCAATTGAGGAGTCACATACCAAGGAACAATCTCCCCAAGCAGTTTTGTGAGAGGTGCTTTGAGCAAGGAGATCGAAAATGGCAGCAATATGAGCTTGGACTCGGGTTTGAGCTGGATATTCGTGTTTGTGGGAGGAATAAGAAGTGCGTGGGTGTAGGAATAAGTGGAGGAGGTCCACCATGGGCCCACGAGGCAGGGGGCGCGCCCAGGGGGGTAGGCCGCACCCTTGACCCTCGTGGCCAGGTGCCAGCTCCTCCTGCTGTGTTCTCAGTGCCAAATATTCTCAAATATTCCAGAAAAAAATCATATTTAAATTTCAGGGCATTTGGAGAACTTTTATTTTCGGGGTATTTTTATATTGCACGGATAATTCAGATAACAGACAGAAAATACTATTTTTATTTTATTTAAAATAAATAACAAAAAGTAAAAGGAGGGTACAGAAGGTTGTGCCTTCTAGTTTCATCCATCTCATGATCATCAAAAGGAATCCACTAACAAGGTTGATCAAGTCTTGTTAACGAACTCAATCCGAATAACATGGAACCGGAGAAATTTCGAATAACACTATGTTACCTCAACGGGGATATGCACATCCCCAATAATAAGAATATCATATTTCTTCTTGACAGTAGGAAGAGGAAATTCAAAACCTCCAAATATAATCGATGGAATTTTTCTAATAGAGTTGATACTATGAACTCGAGGCTGTTTCCTCGGAAAGTGTACCGTATGCTCATTACCATTAACATGAAAAGTGACATTGCCTTTAGTGCAATCAATAACAGCCCCTGCAGTATTCAAAAATGATCTTCCAAGAATAATAGACATACTATCGTCCTCGGGAATATCAAGAATAACAAAGTCCGTTTAGTAACGTTTGCAACTACAACAGGCACATCCTCAAAAATACCGATAGGTATAGCAGTTGATTTATCAGCCATTTGCAAAGATATTTCAGTAGGTGTCAACTTATTCAAATCAAGTCTATGATATAAAGAGAGAGGCATAACACTAACACCGGCTCCAAGATCACATAAAGCAGTTTTAACATAGTTTCTTTTAATGGAGCATGGTATAGTGGGTACTCCTGGATCTCCTAGTTTCTTCGGTATTCCACCCTTAAAAGTATAATTAGCAAGCATGGTGGAAATTTCAGCTTCCGGTACCTTTCTCTTATTTGTAACAATTTCTTTCACATACTTAGCATGAGGATTCATTTTAAACATATCAGTTAATCGCATACGCAAAAAGATAGGTCTAATCATTTCAGCAAAGCGCTCAAAATCCTCATCATCCTTTTTCTTGGATGGTTTGGGAGGAAAAGGCATGGGTTTCTGAACCCATGGTTCTCTTTCTTTACCATGTTTCCTAGCAACAAAGTCTTTCTTATCATAACATTGATTCTTTGATTGTGGGTTATCAAGATCAACAACAGTTTCAATTTCTATATCTTTGTCATTGCTAGGTTGAGCATCATCATGAACATTATCATTAACATTATCACTAGTTTCAGGTTCATTACCAGATTGTGTTTCAGCATCAGAAATAGAAATATCATTTGGATTCTCAGGTGGTTGAGCAATAGGTTCACTAGAAGCATGCAAAGTCCTATCATTTTTCTTTTTCTTCCTTTTAGAAGGACTAGGTGCATCTATATTATTTCTCTGAGAATATTGCTCAATTCTCTTAGGATGGCCTTCAGGATACAGAGGTTCCTGAGTCATTCTACCAGTTCTAGTGGCCACTCTAACAGCATAATCATTATTCTTACTATTTAATTCATTGAGCAAATCATTTTGAGCCTTAAGCACTTGTTCTACTTGAGTGGTAACCATAGAAGCATGTTTACTAATAAGTTTAAGTTCACCTTTGACATTAGCCATATAATCACCCAAGTGTTCAAGCATATTGGAATTGTATTTCAATTGTCTACCAAAATAAGCATTAAAATCTTCTTGCTTAGCCATAAATTTATCAAACTCATCTAAGCATGGGCTAGCAAACTTAGTAAATGGGATTTCAGCTTTATCATATCTATAGAGAGAATTTACCTTTACTACCTGTGACGGGTTATCAAGAGCATGTATTTCTTCAATAGGTAATGGATTAAGATCAAATGTTTCTTCAACAGGCGGTAAATTAAGACCGTGTATTTCTTCAATAGGAGGTAAATTCTTAACATCTTCAGCTTTAATACCTTTTTCTTTCATAGATTTCATTGCCTCTTGCATATCTTCAGGACTGAGAAATAGAATACCCCTCTTCTTCGGAGTTGGTTTAGGAATAGGCTCAGGAGCTGGCTCAGGAAGTGTCCAATTATTTTTATTGGTCAACATATTCTTCAATAGAATTTCAGCTTCATCCGGTGTTCTTTCCCTGAAAACAGAACCAGCACAACTATCCAGGTAATCTCTGGAAGCATCGGTTAGTCCATTATAAAAGATATCAAGTATTTCATTTTTCTTTAGAGGATGATCAGGCAAAGCATTAAGTAATTGGAGAAGCCTCCCCCAAGCTTGTGGGAGACTCTCTTCTTCAATTTGCACAAAATTATATATATCCCTTGAAGCAGCTTGTTTCTTATGAGCAGGGAAATATTTAGCAGAGAAGTAATAAATCATATCATGGGGACTACGCACACAACCAGGATCAAGATAATTAAACCATATCTTAGCATCACCCTTTAATGAGAACGGAAATATTTTAAGGATATAAAAGTAGCGAGTTCTCTCATCATTAGTGAACAGGGTGGCTATATCATTTAATTTAGTAAGATGTGCCACAACAGTTTCAGATTCATAGCCATGAAAGGATCAGATTCAACCAAAGTAATTATATCAGGATCAACAGAGAACTCATAATCCTTATCAGTAACACAGATAGGTGAAGTAGCAAAAGTAGGGTCAGGTTTCATTCTAGCATTTAGAGATTGCTTATTCCATTTAGCTAATAACCTCTTAAGTTCATAACTATCTTTGCAAGCTAAAATAGCTAAAGAAGCTTCTTTATCAAAAACATAACCCTTAGGAATAACTGGCAAGTCTTCATCATCACTTTCATCAATATTATCAGATTCAATATTTTCATTCTCTCTAACCCTAGCAAGTTGTTCATCAAGAAATTCACCAAGTGGCGCAGTAGTATCAAGCATAGAAGTAGTTTCATCATAAGTATCATGCATAGCAGAAATGGCATCATCAATAACATGCGACATATCAGAACGAATAGCAGAAGCAGGTTTAGGTGTCGAAACCTTACTCAAAACAGAAGGTGAATCAAGTGCAGAGTTAGATGGCAGTTCCTTACCTCCCCTCGTAGTTGAGGGATAAATCTTGGTTTTCGGATCTCTCAAGTTCTTCATAATGATAAGCAAATATAAATCCCAATGACTCAAAGAATAGAACTATGCTCCCAGGCAACGGCGCTAGAAAATAGTCTTGATAACCCACAAGTATAAGGGATCGCAACAGTTTTCGAGGGTAGAGTATTCGTCCCAAATTTATTGATTTGACACAAGGGGAGCCAAAGAATATTCTCAAGTATTAGCAGCCGAGTTGTCAATTCAACCACACCTGGAAACTTAATATCTGCAGCAAAGTGTTTAGTAGCAAAGTAATATGATAGTAGTGGTAACGGTAGCAAAAGTAATGTTTTTGGTATTTTGTAGTGATGATAGCAATAGCAACGGAAAAGTAAAAAAGCGAAGAACAATATATGGAAAGCTTGTAGGCAATGGATCGGTGATGGAGAATTATGCCGGATGCAGTTCATCATGTAACAATCATAACATAGGGTGACACAGAACTAGCTCCAATTCATCAATGTAATGTAGGCATGTATTCCGAATATAGTCATATGTGCTTATGGAAAAGAACTTGCATGACATCTTTTGTCCTACCCTCCCATGGCAGCGGGGTCCTAATGGAAACTAAGGGATATTAAGGCCTCCTTTTAATAGAGTACCGGAACAAAGCATTAGCACATAGTTAATACATGGACTCCTCAAACTATGGTCATCACCGGTAAGTATCCCGATTATTGTCACTTCGGGGTTAACGGATCATAACACATAATAGGTGACTATAGGCTTGCAAGATAGGATCAAGAACTCTCATATATTGATGAAAACATAATAGGTTCAGATCTGAAATCATGGCACTCGGGCCCTAGTGACAAGCATTAAGCATAGCAAAGTCATAGCAACATCAATCTCAGAACATAGTGGATACTAGGGATCAAACCCTAACAAAACTAACTCGATTACATGATAGATCTCATCCAACCCATCACCGTCCAGCAAGCCTACGATGAAATTACTCACGCACGGTGGTGAGAATCATGAAATTGGTGATGGAGGATGGTTGATGATGACGATGGAGACGGATTCCCCTCTCCGGAGCCCCCAACGGACTCCAGATCAGCCCTCCCGAGAGGTTTTAGGGCTTGGCGGCGGCTCCGTATCATAAAACGCGATGATTCTTCTCTCTGATTTTTTTCTCCCCGAAACCAAATATATAGAGTTGGAGTTGAGGTCGAAGGAGCTCCAGGGGGCCCAGGAGGTAGGGGCGCGTCCTAGGGGGGCAGGTGCGCCCCCACCCTCGTGGACAGGTGGTGGGCCCCCTGGTCTTCATCTTTTGCAAGGATTTTTTATTATTTCTGAAAAGATGTTCCGTGAAGTTTTAGGTCATTTCGAGAACTTTTGTTTCTGCACATAAATAACACCATGGTAATTCTGCTGAAAACAGCGTCAGTCCGGGTTAGGTCCATTCAAATCATGCAAGTTGGAGTCCAAAACAAGGGAAAAAGTGTTTGGAAAAGTAGATACGACGGAGATGTATCAGGAACCACATGGAGGCGTGCTTTGTGGCACGCTTCCCAGCAATGGGCACAAGGCGAGGAACGCGTGGTGCTCAGGAGTTCATCACCAAGGAGACCGAAGAGCTTCAAGAGGCAAGAGCCATGTGTGGCAACCGCCGCCCGCCACCTGGCGCAGCTCCGCGTCCTGGCGAGGACGGCAAGTTGTGCGTCTGCGTCGACATTCTAGGGCTCAATAGGGCCGCATCTCAGGGGCGCTTTTGGCCATTGAGCGTTGGTCGGTGTGAGGGTCCCCCTCACATCTATGTTCGCATGCCTTTCAGCCTACCGAACACGGTTGTCACCCTCCAGCGCCACTTGCGGAGCATTCTCGCGGCTCAGGAAGCCGGGCACCACGCTGCCCTGGCGGATGTGGCGACAGTTCTTCAGGAGCCACTTGGGTCCCCTAGGTCTCTTGAGGCTCAGGGCCCTGGCGGCTCGTGAGGAGTAGCCCCTTCAGCATGCATCTTCAGCTACTCCAGCACCTCATCGGCAACGGTACCAGGTGACACTTTCTGGTTTATTTCAGTTGGGGGCGCCCCTCGGGCTGCATCATCCCCAGTTCACACGGGCCTGTCCCTGCGATGCGTATCCTTTGGCATCTTTAGCTTACTCAGTTGGGGGTGCCCCTCGGGCTGCATCATCCCCAGGCCGCTTGGGTCTGTCCCGGTGGCATGCATCGTTCTTGCATCTATCTGAATTAGCTTGCCTCCTTCCATGATTTACCTTATGACTACTACGTGCCTGTTCGGTACCTCGATACCATGAACGTCGTGCGCCCTTGCAAGCCCATCCACGACTGCCTCATGATTAAGGACTGGCATGACGTCTGTGCTCGGGTCCGTCCCTGCAGCGTCGCCAAACCCAAGAGGCTAAGCTCTGGCTCGCGGGACAGCTCTCGTGTACGTCACCTCCCATGGCCCTTGGTGCCATGTTCTTGCATGAGCTAATCGCGGACGGTCAAGCCAGGGCGCGCGACTTGGTGCCTCGCCACCACGGGAGCCGCGCACCGGTCGTCTTTCTTCAGGATTTTTCGCATGAGAAGACTAGGCACGGCGTTTGTGCTCAGGCCCGTCCCTGCAGCGTCGATAAACCCAACAACTGAGCTCTGCCTGGCGGGCCAGCCCCATTCACGTCACCTCCTGGGGTCATTGGTGTTTGGCCTTCTCATGTGATCACCTCAGGAGATTCATCTAGCGCAGGTTGCATAACAATCTTGCAGGACCATCACAGCTATCAGGAACCAAGACTAGGCGCAACCCGCCTTGAGGTAGGGCCTCGTGAGTCCCGCGCTGGCTCACGAGTGCCCAGGCACACCTTGTCAAGCCCTGCTGTGCAAGCCACGTGTCAGGGCAGGGCTGTACACGCCCAGGGGCTCCACTCAGAGGGAGCCCTCAACCACGCACCAGTGGAAGCACCATACTCCATGCTGGCAATCGACACGGTCGAGGAGTGGCTATGCCCGTGCAAGTGCGGAAGCGCTATGCTCCGCGCTGGTGATAAACAACTGAGGGCGGCTCCATGGCCGTATCAACCTCAGGGAGCCGCACGGCTCAGTGTCTAGCCTTGTCGCAACACTTCCCTCTCGGGAGAGTCGTGCGAGGGGGCTAGGCACAGGGGCTGCACTCAGGTCATGCACGCGTCCCTCCCGAGCGGGACCGCGGCAAGGAAAGGTATGGAGGTCTGTTTGCATGTCAAGGGGACTCCTGAGCATCGTGACTCAGGAGCCTAACTAGACATGTAGCCCCTCACCCCTTGGTCTCGTCCTGGCAATCCAGACGATCCAATGGCAGCTGAGGTACACGCGGGGCTGGGCCCTGCCGACATAGAACACCAAGGCCCACGCTTCCTTTCCGAAGGCTGTTTGAATGTGAAAGGGGACTCCTGAGAATTGCGACTCAGGAGCCTAACTGGTCACGTAGCCCCTCACCCCTTGGTCTCATCCTGGCGATCTGGGTGACCCAATGGCGGCTGAGGCACGTGCTGGACCGGCCCTGTCGATGTAGAACATCAAGCAACGAAAAGGAAATCACAGAATCCTAATTATTACAAGACATATTGTTCTTCAAACACCAAAACGGAAGTTTTGACGCCTCCACGAGGCACGTTGCATATCACAGGAAAAGTAAAGACAAGGAGGAGCACCATCGTTCACCAACAAGCCTCCTCTTCAGCCTTGGGCGCCGTCGTCAGGAAGCACCCTCCTGTCGGTAGCATCGCCGTCGCCCGTGTCATTCGCCTTGGTCACGGGACCGGCGGCACCATCAGTCAGAGGCGCGGGGTCGATGGCAAGGAACTTATTCAACAAGGCCTCCACTTGGCCCTTCACGGCTTCGGCAGCAGCCGCGCAACGCTCTTCATCCATCGGCTCGAGCAGGACACCAAGGTCAGCGTTAGGATCGCGAAGGTGACGGTGGCTGAGGACGCGCGTCAGGGCCGATGAGGTGAGCGCCCACACTTCCCCTTCCACCATGGGGCCGATTCCGTTGACAACGCCCTCGAGCGTCGTGACGAGCTGAGGAAGTAGCTGGGCGGGACCTTCGTCATCAGTCACCAGCGGTTTCTCCAGGCCCTTCTCGTAGAGCTCCCGCAGTGCCTCACGGGACCTACCCTTAAGAGATTTGAAGTCCGCGTGATCCTTAGCAAGAACCTCCGCCTTGGTTTCCAGCAGGACCTTCTCCGCCTCCACCTTCTTCTCCAGCTTCTCCAGGCGGCCGCGTTCCGCAGCCTGCGCCTGTGCCAGCCGCTCTAGCTCAGCATCAAGTCCAGTGACCGCTTATTCTCGAGCCTTCAGCTTCTCCTCTCATGCCTCGTGCTGGCGAGCCACGGCAGCGCGCTCCTTGCGTGGGCTCTCCAGCTCGCCCTCCGCGACCCAGCAGCGCTCCTTGGCGGCCTCGGCCTCCTTCAGCGCCGCCTCGCGGGCAGCCGCGGCTAGGTCGGCGGCCCGCTTACCCTCCTCGGAAGCTGCCACTGCCTGACCCCAGGCCGCCCTTACGGACGCATCGGATCGCAGCCACCTCGCGATCAACTCCATGCACCCTGATGCCAGGCGACGGTTGGTGCCCTGAAGATCGCCGCAAAGATGGGTCAGCGTGGAAAGAGCCTCATCCAGAGCGTCAGGCGGAGTATAAGGATCACGACCCTGTGGTGTGATGGGATGAGGAGAAGACAGCGTCGTCGCCAGGGCTTGCGAGTTGGTGGCGGCAGAAGGAGCTGGGGGCTCCTAGGCCCTTGGGACCTCAGCAGCCGAGCCGGAAGCTGGCGCCTCCGGAGCCGACTTGGCTGTGGAGATCGTCTTCTCCCAAGATCGGTCCTCCGGGCCTCGCGAGGATGACCGGGCCGGGGAGGTGCGAGCACCGTCACTGCTCTCCCACGCCAGGGGAGGTGCAGTCGTGGCAGGCTGTTGGGTCCCAGGGGGCGCGGTTGCTCCCTCTCTCTTCTTCTTCGCTGCAAGTGTCGGCCTGGTGGTGCAAGGGAAAAGCGTCAAGTAACAGCGACAGGAGCAGGAACAGAATCAGGACAAGGCACTTACTGGTCGATGGCGGCGTAATCTCTCGGCCTCTTCTGAAGCACGAAGTCCGAAGACTTCGCAGCCTGGGGTGTCGGCGTGTGAGCCCCAGGAGCAGACGAGGCCGCAGTAGCTGGCCCTGCGGCAGCATAGTTCGACGTCAGGACAGGGGCGCCGCCCCGAGAGACTAGAGCCGACCTGCTCTTCGTCGGGATCCCGGCCGGTGACTTCTTCGGAGGAGTGCCCCTGGACCTCGTGGTAACCCCAGCGGGGGGTAGCACTACAGTAAAAGACACATCCGTGACATTTTGGGCCGAAAGAATTTTTTTTCTGTCATACTTATGACACTTCTATGACAATAATTGTGACAAACATGGTATCATCATAGATGTGGTGGGGTCCTACTTCTATGACAGAAAATGGGCTTTTCGTCTTGGGCGGGCCGGAGACGCAGCTGCATGACATTCTTTGGGCCGTCCATGACGAAAAAAACCGTGGTAGAAGCGAGGGCGATGAAAATATCGAGGTGTTCCCGGTTATGGTGGGTGGTCGGGGTCGAGCGACGTGCATTTCTCTCGTACACGCACGCGCGTGGGTGCGAGGCGTTGGGCTCTAACTGAACCCGAGCGATTGCACTGCAGGCTACGCGTTACTGAACCCGATCGATCGATCGATGGCTATTAACTGAACCCGATCGAGCGATTCCTTCGCTACTACTGCTTACTGAAGCCGATCGATGCTGCCTCTGGATGAACAATGAGCGTTGCTGGGGGGTTTGGATGAACAGTTCCCGGTGGGGGTTGATGAACAGGACCCCGATCGATCGAGCCGGTTGGGGCTGGATGAACAGGACCCCGTGGAGGGCTGGATGAACAGGACCACCCAGTGGAGGGCAGGATGAATAGTAGATGGAGGAGGGCTGGATGAATAGTAGCCTGTGGAGGGGTGGTTGAACAGGAGCCCGTGGAGAGGGCTGGTTGAACAGTAGCCGATGGAGTTGCGCGCGGTGAAGACTGGATGAATAGGAGCCCGTGGATGAACAGTCACAGGTGGAGGCTGGAGGAGGTCGACGGTGGATGAACAGTAGCCCATGGAGGCTGGAGGGGGTCGGTGGTGGAGATGAACAGTATCCCGTGGAGTCCCGTTTTGCGGTACGCCACACCCCTCCCGATGAACAGGACCCCTGTTTCGACCGTAGCGCTCCAACACAAGTTCGTTTCCTTCGTTTTGCGGTATGCCACACCCCTCCCGATCAACAGGACCCCCGTTTTGACCGTAGGAGGTCCGTTTCCTCCGTTTTGCGGTACGCCAGACCACTCCCGATGAACAGGATCCCGTTTCGAACATGGCCGGTCGAACACAAGGCTGTTTCCTCCGTTCTGCGGTTCGCCAGGCCTAGTTTCCATCGGCTGTTCTGTCCAAGCCCTCCCGGTGAACACGACGATGCATTCCGTTCCGACCCAGCCAGTTGGCTCCCCATGAACATGACGACGACACAGTTTCTCCGTTCTGACCCAGCCATGTACACAAGCCCTGGCCGTACGTATGCGCGAGTAGTTGTTCGAGACCCTGCCCGTATGTACGTACGTGGCCGTATTTTCTTTCTTGCACACTGGCCGCTGTACGTACGTGTACATGCTACGTGCACGCCTCTACTACAACACGTGCGCGCCTCTACATCGACCAGTATGTATGTACACGTTCGCGACCAGAATGACAATGCTACGTATGCTTCGACCAGGTGGGTCCCGACTGTCAGGCACTTCCTTGCGTGCGAAGATGTAGCTGGTGGGTCCCAACAGTCAGGGGGCGAATCGGTTTTTTGCCCGGACGCACTTCCTTGCGTGCAAAGATGTAGCTGGTGGGTCCCAGTAGTCAGGGGGAAACGGTTTTTTCGCAAATACGGTGGCCCATCCGGTGGGTCCCCGCTGTCAGGTGGAGGAATAATTATTTTGCGCGTAATAAGGAGGCACTGCCTTGCTGCGGCCGTGGACCCAGCTGTCGGCCTCTCCATGTACAATCCATATCCGATGGAAGCCGTTCCTTGACCACGTTAACCATGCCACGCCAAGAGGACCAGGGCTGTGGACGACGGCGAGGCCTAGGAAGGGGACGACACGGAGCCGGGGAAGACGCGGTAGTGGAAGCCCGCGCAGAGAGGAGTACGAGGGTTCACTGGTTCGGCTGCGGTGTGAGGCTGCCGTCGCCACAGGGTCTGGACAGCGGTGAGAATAGTAGGGGGCGGTGAGGCCTCCGCTGCAGCACAGCCGGCCATGAGAGGCAGGAGCATGCGGCACGACCGGCGCTGCTTTGGGCGGCTGGAGCAAGAAGACCAGAGGTTGAAGAAGCACTACGACCGTTGGATGGACATCGTACGGTCACTAGAGCTAGAATCGTTCATATTGACTAAGTTGACAAAGCATTCCGTCGCCGTCAACTTAGTAGGCCCACAAGTCAGCCTCCCACCAAGGTGGGTCCGGACCAGCAGGGGGAGTATTCATTTTTTTGTGCGTAATAAGGAGGCACTTCCGGTGGGTCCGAGCTGACAGCGGGGGGAACATTTTTTTCGCGCAATACAGTGGCCCGTCAGGTGGGTCCCAGCAGTCAGGGGGAAACATTTTTTCGCAAAATACGGTGGCCCGTCCGGTGGGTCCCTGCTGTCAGGTGGAGGAATCATTATTTTCCACGTAATAAGGAGGCACTTCCTTGCTGCCGTCATGGACTCAGCTGTCAGCCTCTCCACGTACAGTCCATGTCCGATGGAAGCCGTTCCTTAACCACGTTGACCACGCCGTGCCGAGAGCACCAGGGCGATGGACAACGGCGAGGCCTAGGAAGGGGACGACGCAGAGCCGGGGAGACGCGGCAGTGGAAGCCCGCACGGAGAGGGGTACGAGGGTTCACTGGTTTGGCTGCGGTGTGAGGTGGCCGTCGCCGCAGAATAACAGGGGGTGTGGGTAAGTAGAGGGATGGCCTGGCCAGCGGTGGGAGTAGTATGGGGCGGTGAGGCCTCCGCGGCATCACAACTGGCCACGGGAGGCAGGAGCACGCGACACAACCGGCGCTGCTTTGGGCGGCTGGAGCAAGAAGACCAGAGGTTGAAGAAACACTACGGCCGTTAGATGGACATCGTACGGTCACTACAACTAGAATCGTTTATATTGACTAAGTTGACAAAGCCCTTGGTACCCGTCAACTTAGTAGGCCTATAGGTCAGCCTCCGAAACGGTGCGCCCAGATGTCAGGGGGAGGAATCATTTTTTGGGCGGCTGAAGCAAGAATATCCGAGATTGAAGAAGAAGCACGACATCCGTTGGATGGACATCCAACGGCCACAGCCGCGAGAACCGTGTGTTGTTGACAAAGCCCTGCATACGCGTCAACTTATTTTTTTTGGGGGACGCATCAACTTAGAAGGCCCACAAGTGTGTGGCAGAGAACATATAGCCCATTTGCAATTTGTAAGAATGTACAACCCATTTTTTAATTCTAATGGAATTTACTACAACCCATTTACAGTTTGTTAAAAGTACAACCCATTTTCTAGCTAGGACAATTATTAATAATTTCAACCAACCGCTCAAAACAGAATTCAAAAAAAATTCCCACATTTTTATGGGATCCAAAATATTTTTATCCGAAATTTCTAGTCAGATTAAATATAATTTCAAAATAAATTTTTATTACGTTAAAATCCAACGAAATATTGCGCGTGCAACAAGTAATGAAATTAAAATTTTAAAATTCCAAAAATAATACATTTTTAAAACTAATTACGCGTTTGCTGCATTTTTTTATAGTTACTGCCCAGTTATTATAATTGCATCCCATTTAGTATTTCTTAAAGTCCATTTTCTTGTTAAGCCTAATGCATACCTCCTAGGAAAGTTTGCAGCCCAGCGGGGCGGAGAATAATAAGTTGACCTGGATATTGCGTACAACTGTCGGCCCAGTTGCATTGCTGATGTTGAAAAAAGGCCTGTGTAGTACAGTACAACCTAACATGGCTACTCAGCCCACATTCAGCGATGCCGGAAAGGCCCGAACAAGGCTTCTGTACAACTTTTTGAAGTCACTGAGCTCAATTAATAACTTAAGAAAAAAGTTAGATTACAGTGGAACCTAATTAAAAGCTGTCACGAGCAAAGAAATAATTCAACGAGTCCCACTTGTGTGTGTGTGTGCGTGTGTGCATGTGTGTGTGTAAGAGAGAGACCCATCGGTCGATGCTCGTAAATACATCTTTCAACCATATGCATTGCTGATGCTCAGTAAAAACTTGTATAGTTGACACAATCATATAGAACATCATAGCACACTGAACTTCCATACAAAAATTTCACGCAGGCGGCACAATCAGGATGGAAGCAGTGGATCGCTACGGGTAGGGCTATGTTGAAACCAACGAACTCATACATAACGGTTCATCGCTTGAATGCTGTGCAAAGAAAATAGACAGACAACACAATAAGTTCTGCTAGCACATTAAGTTGACGTACAACCCTTTCTAAAAAAAGTTCAGGTACAAAATTAGAATAGGTCACAATCAAATGTACTGGAACATCAGTGCTTCACACCCATAGCTCGGATTTAACTAGTATCTGACAAGATTCAGTTGTTACCTCAAATTAGAGCACATCCAGGCAGCCAGCCCCGCCTCTTCTCCCAAAGAAGCAGTGGTCTCCGCCACGCGATGGAGTAGGCCCTGTGCCATCCATCGTTCCGAGCAACACGGGGAAAGTCTGACATTGACTCCTGTAATGGACATCGTCGACGGACCCTGGCACTAGCAGTGGCGGCAGGACTTTGATTGATGGATTGACCACTTCTTCGACATGCATGAACACTCGATACAGGTACATCCCTAACGTGGTCCACGACGGCCTTGGTGGCGACGAATAGTACAACCCCGGTTCCAGAACCGCTATCTCAACACCAATCACCTTCGGTATGGTGGACGGCTTCTTCATCCATGCCATAACCGTCAGAGCCCAGTTGTCTGGAGGAACAAACATACTTACGAGCTCACCTCCAAGGTCGTTGATAAGCTCATTCATGGACTCGCTGTTCCAAGCACGTCGAGGCATGCCGTGGAAGGTAAGATTTGTTAAAAACTCAAGCTCAGAGGGCACCGAGCCCCATCCTGGGTGCCACCGATCTAAGCTCACCAGCGCGCCATCGCAGAAAAAACGCCGGGAAGATTCGAACATACAACTGCAGTCGAAAGTTGTCTGGAACCTGACGAAGAAATCAGCCGGTGGCGGACAGACTTCAACGAGCAAGTCACTTATTTGGATGCCATGCGCAATGCCAAGAGCTTTGACAAGGTCGTCCGACGAGATGGGAGGCCGATCGCCGTTGATGGTTACCATCAGCACTTTGCTGACAAACTGGTCGTTAAGCGCCGCCATAACACTGTTGAGCGATAGCACGCAGCGACCGAAGGCAGGACAGACTTCAGGATCTCTGGCTCGGAGATCCGCGTTGACCAGCGACATGATAGTGAGCTTGAGTACAGGGAGTACAGGAGGGGGATTTGGCGGAACTGGAGTAGGAATCAAGATTCCAGAGGTGGGGGAGGGGCGGGAGATTGGGGATGAAAAGGTAGCTTGAATTTCGAACACGCGCCAATATGCTCTCGGCGCGCAAGCGCACGAAAGCACCGGTGGCTCCCACATGTCGGCCTAAGAGTCCTTACTCTTTCTTTTTTGGAGAGCCCGACCTTTTTTTTGAGGATCTTTTGAGAGCCCGGCTTGAGAGTCATAATTGACCTGTTTGGCATTGCGTTACTACTCGGCCCATATTCAACGACACCTCACTGGCCCAAACAAGTGTTGTCGGTGTCAAAACCGGCGGATCTCGGGTAGGGGGTCCCGAACTATGCGTCTAGGCGGATGGTAACAGGAGACAAGGGACACAATGTTTTTACCCAGGTTCGGGCCCTCTCGATGGAGGTAAAACCCTACTCCTGCGTGATTAATATTGATGATATGGCTAGTACAAGAGTAGATCTACCACAAGATCAAGTTGGCTAAACCCTAGAAGCTAGCCTATGGTATGATTGTTGTTCATCCTATGGACTAAAACCCTCCGGTTTATATAGACACCGGAGAGGGCTAGGGTTACAGAGAGTCGGTTACAATGGTAGGAGATCTACATATCCGTATCACCAAGCTTGCCTTCCACGCCAAGGAAAGTCCCTTCCGGACACGGGACGAAGTCTTCAATCTTGTATCTTCATAGTCCAGGAGTCCGGCCGAAGGTATAGTCCGGCTATCCGGACACCCCCTAATCCAGGACTCCCTCAGTAGCCCCTGAACCAGGCTTCAATGACGGCGAGTCCGGCGCGCAGATTGTCTTCGGCATTGCAAGGCGGGTTCCTCCTCCAAGTACTTCATAGAAGATTTTGAACACAAAGGTAGTGTCCGACTCTGCAAAATAAGTTTCCACATATTGCCATAGAGAGAATAATATTTACACAAATCTAATCCGCCGACGTATTCCGTAGCGTGACATCACACCACGACCAAGTCTTTATTCGAATTGTTTCACTGTCCCACCTTAGCGCGTTTAGCAAGGCGGTTTCCTTGACACGTCTTATCAAAGCAGAGATCGTGTCCCCTTATTTCGGGATTCTCATCAATACGGGCGTGGGTAACCCAACCGTACCCGTTGGTATGTTTTCTCGATCAAAGGCGAGTCCCAAATGGTCACGGGGAGGGCCCTTGGTATTCAACCTCTTATAAAGAGACCAAGGCCCTACTCCTTTCTTTCAATATCAAACGAGTTCGCCCTTCGCCTCGAGTTCCAACACCCAAGGCTCCAGATTTCAGGCGCTTCGGACCTTCGACAATGTTCGGTTCTGACCTTCGAGGCTGATGGATGCCCTCCTCCGTCACGGAGGAGGACGTGCTGAAGTTGAGAGAGGCCAGGTTCTTGGCCGGCGAAATCTGGCATAGGCTGCCTGCTCAAGGGTAGGTCATTCCCACTCCCAAGCCTGGTGAGAGTGTGGTGTTCATGTCTCACTTCCTTCGGGGGCTAGGCTTCCCGACGGATCCCTTCGTGAGGGGGCTCATGTTTTATTATGGGCTGGAATTTCACGACTTAGCTCCGGAGTCCATCCTCCATATTTCCTCATTCATCGTCGTGTGTGAAGCCTTCCTCCGTATTACTCCTCACTTCGGACTATGGCTCAAGACCTTCAAAGTAGACCCGAAGATGATCGAGGGACGACACGCGGAGTGCGGAGGTGCTTTTATAAGCAAGAATGCTGGTGCTCCATGGCCCAAGGGCTCTTTTCAAGAGGAGTCCAGCTTGTGGCAACGAGAGTGGTTTTACATCACCATTCCTAGGGGCACCAAGTGGGTGGCGCCACCTGCCTTTCGCTCGGGTCCCCCACCACAGCTAGTGTCATGGGTCAATAAAGGACTGGACTAGGGGCCATCCAAGGACGTGCCCTTGTTGCAGGGCCGCATTCGAGATCTCTTAGAAAGAGACATTAGCCTGGTTGTGGTGACGCAGGTCATGTTGATCTGCCGAGCCTTGCCCGGCAAACGTCGCCCCCTTCGCCTATGGGAGTTCAATCCGGAGGGACCACGAGCTATCCAGCATTTCATGGGCGCAACGCCCGTGGAGATGTACAAATTTTTCTTCGGATCACAAGCAATGTGTCCGGACTTGACCGAGGACGCAGGCCTGAGCTGCAATCGCCCGGATACTCAAGTAAGTAGCCTTGTGCCCGGACTCGCTATCCGTATATTTATCATAAAATTGCCCCTAAAAGAGCTGTCCTTTAAACATGAGTGGATAGCGAAAGCAAAGCTAATCAGGTGTCCGGCCCCCCTCCCCGAGACCACACTGGATCCCGTGCAAGTCAGGATGTTGGAGGTTGTGCCTTCGGAGGAAAGCGAGGGAGGGGACAAGGAAGCTACAGCCTCCTCGAAGAAGGTTGTACGAAAGGGAGGAATCGAAAATTCCTCTCCTCAGGGGAAGAAGAGGACCGCCTCTGACGACCCGGAGACCATGGCCTCAAAGCGGGGGAAGAAATCTTCGTCAGAGGATCCTGCGCCGGGGGATACTTCGGCCGAATTACGCCCTCAAGGGGATCAGCCCTCCACCGAGCCGTAAGTAGAGAGGAGTTTTTCTTTTTAAGAAATGAGAGAAATCCTTGCGTTATATCTGAGAAGAGTAATCGAAAATTTACCTTGTAGCTCGGACCTTAGCCCTTCTCAGCAGAGCTCGTCTTTGGGGGATCTTCTTCCGGAGATGATGGAGAGCAGAACGCCTCCCCCCTGCCGTACCGCCTTGCGAGGCGGGCGACCCTGAGGTATCATCGTGGAGGGTTTATCCGAATCCGGCAGGGCCGGAAGGTAGTCATATGGCCCCCCAAAGCCCTCCGCGTCCGGCCTTTGAAAAGGGCCATCGGACGAGTCCGACACCGTCTGGTGCGCGGTCGGAGGAGCTGAAGGATCTGCTAGGGCGAGCATCTATCTCAGAGGAGCACCGTGCATTGATGGGTACGGTGATTGAGAGGATTTCATCCGCAGAGAGCGGATTGCACGAGGCCGTCAGGAGTTTACTGACAGGTTTTGAGGTACATGAAATAATGTACCCTTTTTGGATAGTTGCGCATAAATAAGATGCACCCTGTGTAGATAGTGGCCCCTGAGACTCTGTGCGTTGTCAAAAGTGACGGCACGCAGAGGATCATAATCCCAGGTGTAATATGCCGCCTTCATACGTAGGTGGTGAAGTGTCGGGTGGCTAGCCGAACTGATGAATTTGCCGAGCTAAAGCGGCAACTTGACGTGGCAGATGCCGACATCGCGCTTGTCAACAAGCGGCTTGACGAGGCACAAGGTATGTAATTACTCCGGCGGCACCTGGTAAGAGGAGCTTTATGCCAGTATCTTACAATGTGTGCGCTTGATGCAGATGGTGCTGCTGCCATGGAGAATCTTCGGCGGAACTTGCCCGAGCCAAGGAGCAAGCCAGGAAAAGTGATGCGGCTGCCGGAAAGGCAATTGAAGAGCTGAAAGCCGAACAGGCTGCTCACTGCCAAAGCAAGAAGGAAATGGCCGAGATGGCTATGAAGCTGAAGAGCGCTGCTGACCGTTGCAAGCTTCTTGAAAAAGAAGATCAGGCGGAACAGGCGGACCTGGAGAAGGCCGTTGCCGATGCCAAGGATGCTCGCTCTGCGATGAGAGCTATGAAGGAGGAGCTGCGTCAGGCCGGAGAGATCGCGGCTGGAAAGCCCTTTATGCTGTGGAGGAAGTTCTGTGATCCTAAACATGCTCCGTTAAACCAGATGTGGAGTACGGCGGACACCTATCTGGATTTGGCAGCGAGTGCCACAGATGTGGCCGAACACTTCCGAGATCAAGAAGATCGTGAAGTGGAAAAGCTCTTTTGGTCGCAGTTCCACAATCCAGAGCGTCCAATGTCATTAGCCGATCGTTTGGCCGAATGGGCCGAGCTAAATAGGTTGTCCGGACTCGCCATGAAGTATGTCATGAGTCATCTGTGGCCAGAGAGGCCAGAGCCAAAAAGTTATTTCAACTTGGTGCAACAGTTCCTTGGTGCGGTGCCGCATATCAATGCGATGAAGAGGTCAGCGTGCATAGAGGGTGCGCGGATGGCTCTTGCCCATGTCAAGACATACTGGGCGGAAATGGAGGCCACCGCTGTTGCATCCCCAGACTCGGATGGAAGCCGAGTACCTGCCAAGCACTATTTTCAGGAAGTTCTGCAAGGCGCTCGTTTAATAGAGACGCAGTGCTCGAAGGATACTATATTCGAATAGCATATATTATTGTAAAACAATATTTTGATAAATTGTAGAAGCTTTTTATACTTGTGCCTGCAAATATTATAATACCTCTTGTGTGGCCGTTTAACATATATGTATATATAATCTGAAAGATGGCAGTCGTCGGCTTCAGCCCCCACGCACATAATGCGGGGGTGTTCACAGAAGGCACATTTTCACACTAGATCCAATGTCTTGGTCCTACAAAGGAGGTGATAGCTCAGCGAACTAGGCAATCGGACTATGATGCTTTATCACTTTCACTTAGCCATAGGAGTTTGATAGTGAAGCTACTTATATAGCCCCTAGTGGCGCCTGCGCTTGCCCGAACTCGGGGCGCGTATGTGCCTGGCCGGGAAACGGCCCTTCGTTAATGCAGAGGAATCCTAAAGTCTGGTAAGTCATCAAGTGGTTGACCAGTCTCATGCGATATCATGATAGTTAGTTTTCGGCTTTCTCTACTGAGGTGCTCGCCTGGCCGAACCAGGGCACAATCGCAGTAGTTCTCCTGGTGCCGCCTTAGCCGATAGAGCGGAACGTAAGGCAGCAAAACACAGGAGTCGAGCAAACCCAACATTTGACCAAAGACATGATTCGGAGCTGATGCATATAAGGCCAAACTCGCGACGCCGAACACTCCCTAAGGTGTTCGGTCTTTATGAGGGCGGGTGGGATAGTGCCCTTAGTAATAAGCCCCTAGTGTCCAGGTACGCGCAAAAACTCTGACGTGGCCACATGCCAAAACGCCAGCCTCCTCCTTGGTTATACCAAGAAACCAGGGGATGTGTATCAAAAAGAGACAGTAAGAAAGGTTTACGCAGGGTCTTAATCTGAAAAGAATCCTTGGAACGGGTCCCTGCTGCACGTCTACGCCTGTGTCTCCGTTGTGCCGTATCCTGGACGGGCGTAGCACGGTGTTCATATGTAAAAGAGAGGAACTTAGTTGAAGAAAGATCGTGCCGAACATAAGTTATACTAAATAAACAAAGTATAAATCGAAATGGGTAAAATTGAGCTTTATTGTCTCTTGTTTTATATGCGCGGAGCCCCTAGTACAGGGGTATACGCCTATTAAGCCTTTATCAATTGTATGTTTATGCCGGACTCGTCTAGCCGTGTCCGTGGTCTTAACGACCTGTTTAGGTGCTTTGGCTGGTGAAGCCACTTTATTGTGGGGCTGTCAAGGCAGCCGCACTGTCTTCCGCGCTTGAGAAACACTCAATTTTTCCCTTTAATGAGATGATGCCTCGTGGACTGGGCATCTTAAGCGTAAGAGATGCATAATGCGGTATTGCGTTAAAGCGGGCGAAAGCTTTGCGTCCCAGCAGTGCTTGATAGCTACTTGAGAATGGGGCGATGTGGAAAGTTAGCTGTTCGCGACGGAAGTTATCGGGGGAGCCGAACATAACTTCTAGCCGGAGAGAACCCATGCAATGGGCATCCGGGCCTGGCGGTACCCCTTGAAAGGAGGTTTTTCTATGGCGATTTTTTGTTGGGTCTATCCCCATGTTGCGGATTGTGTCCTGGTATAACAGGTTTAGACCGCTACCGCCGTCCATCAGGACATTTGTAAAGTGGAGTCCGCCGATTATTGGATCTAATACCAAGGCAGTCCAGCCTGTGTTCCGGATACTTCTAGAGTAATCCTGATGGTCGAAGGTGATCGGTTTTAACAACCATTGGCGAGACTCCTTTTGGATAGGCCGTATGGCGCGTATCTCTGTTGGCGCCATTCTGTTCGTCACATGAAGTAAGTTTACTGTTTTGACTTCTTGTGGGAAATCCTTTTGTTTCCTGGTGCTCTGCTTGTGGGGTTCGTCATCGTCCTCACTTGGTGTGTCGAGCCCCTTGTGTTCGGCGTTGAGTTTGCCGGATTGCTTGAAAACCCAACAATCTCTATGGGTATGGTTCGCAGGCTTCCCGGGAGTACTGTGTATTTGACATATCTTGTCCAAGATTTTGTTTAAGTTGGATAGCTCGTCCCTGTTATCCTTGAGGGGCGGCTTTCTCTGATTCTGCCGCGAGCTTTTGAATCCGACGTTGACCGCCATGCTCTTTGGGCTATTTCCCTTATTCCGGCGCTGGTCCTTGCTGCGTCGGGGCTTTTCGTTTCCATCCCTAACTTCGGATGTACTTGGGTCACTGGCTACATCTTGCCAACCAGTTGTCCTCTCCTGCGCAAAAGCGGGTCATGAGGCTTGTTAATGTGGCCATTGTTCTTGGCTTTTCTTGGCCGAGGTGTCTGGCGAGCCATTCGTCTCGAATGTTATGCTTAAAAGCTGCTAGGGCTTCGGCGTCCGGACAGTCGACTATCTGATTCTTTTTAGTAAGAAATCTGTTCTAGAATTTCCAGGCTGACTCTCCGGGCTGTTGAGTTATGTGACTGAGATCGTCTACATCCGGAGGGCGGACATAGGTCCCTTGAAAATTTGCCCGGAAAGCATCCTCAAGCTCTTCCCAACTTCTAATGGTGTTTTTGGGAAGGCTTTTGAGCCAATGCCGGGCTGGCCCTTTATGCTTGAGGGGTAAGTATTTTATGGCATGGAGGTCATCTCCTCTGGCCATGTGTATGTGGAGGATATAATCCTCGATCCAGACCCCAGGGTCTGTTGTTCCGTCGTACGCCTCTATGTTTACGGGCTTGAATCCCGCTGGAAATTCATGGTCCAGGACCTCATCTGTGAAACATAGGGGGTGTGCGGCACCCCTGTATTTGGGTGTGCCGTGATGTTCGGATATTTGTTGTGTTGCATTGCTTACTAGAGCTTGCTTTCTTGGCCCGTAGATAGATCTGGCTGGGCCATCTTTTTGATGCGGATCCTTTGGTGGATCGCGTGCCGGCTTGTGTGCGGCGCCGCTTGCCGCTCCATGCTGGCCATGCGGTCATCTATCCGACTGGGTGGCTTTCCTATTTTTTGACTACGGGGGCTCTAAGGCCTCCTCGTCAAATTCAGGCAGTAGCTTTCGCTTTGGATAGCTTTTTGTGCGGCGACTGCCGCCATATTTGTCTGCGGTGTTGCGTACTTTGCTCCATCTGATTCTGAGTGCATCTTCCGCAGTTTTGAGCTTCCGCTTCTGCTTTTTCAGGCTACGCGCAGTGGCGATGAGCCTTTTGTGGAGGTTCTTCTGCTCCATGAGCCTATCCAGCGTAAGGTCGTCCGGACTATTGTTTTCGCCGGGGACGGGGTGTTCAGTTTGTTTATCCAAGTTGCCCTGTTCGGACGGCTGCTCGAAGGCATGTTCGTCGTCCACCGGCTCGTCCTGCTCTATGGCTGGGTCTGTATGGCTGCCGTCTCTGTCGAGGCGGGGCTTGGAGCGGCGCTTACGTCGCTGCTTTGATTGCTTTTCGAGTGAAAGATCCCTTGTTGCATCCCTGTGTTCCTCGTCGTCGCTTCCTTTGGGTGTGTCCACCATGTATACATCATGAGATGAGGTGGCTGTCCAGTGCCTTATAGGCATTGGTTCATGTTCATCTCCTACATCGTCGTCCATACTGTTGATGTTTTCGGAGTCGAAGTCGAGCACGTCGTTTAAATTATCGACAGTGGCTACGAAGTGGGTGGTGGGTGGGCATCGAATTTCTTCATCGTCCACATCCCAATCCTGCCGGTCATAGTCCGGCCAGGACTCTCCTGACAAAGAGAGAGACCTGAGTGAATTCAGAATGTCGCCGAAGGGCGAGTGCTGAAAGATGTCTGCGGCGGTGAACTCCATGATCGGCACCCAATCGGATTCGATCGGTAGGGGCGCGGAGGGCTCGGAGTCCGGAGAGGAGTCCGACATCTTGGAGTCACGGGCTTCGTGGAGGACAAGGCTGGTGTTCGGCTTGATTGCCGTAGATATTGCAACCCCCGAGGCGGTGTCTAACCACCCATCCTCTATTGGTGTGGTCGGCTCCGAACCAAGGGTCGGAGCGGACATAGGTGCGGCCTCCAGGGCACTGTTCGGCGGCAGAGCTAGATCATGCCCACCGGGACAGTGCGGCACGCTCGGCTGCGTCTCAGATCCATCGAACATCAAGTCTCCGCTGTCGTCCGCTGTGTAGTTTAAACTTCCAAATCTGACCTGACGGCCAGGGGCGTAGCTTTCGATCTGCTCTAGATGGCCAAGTGAATTGGCCCGCAGTGCAAAGCCACCAAATACGAAGATCTGTCCGGGGAGAAGAGTCTCACCCTGGATCGCATCGTCATTGATTATCGGAGGAGCCATCGGGACTAAAAGTGATGACACAGAGGAACTCTCAATGAAAGCACCAATGTCGGTGTCAAAACCAGCGGATCTCGGGTAGGGGTCCCAAACTGTGCGTCTAGGCGGATGGTAACAGGAGACAAGGGACACGATTTTTTTACCCAGGTTCGGGCCCTTTCGATGGAGGTAAAACCCTACTCCTGCTTGATTAATATTGATGATATGGGTAGTACAAGAGTAGATCTACCACGAGATCAAGGAGGCTAAACCCTAGAAGCTAGCCTATGGTATGATTGTTGTTCGTCCTATGGACTAAAACCCTCCGGTTTATATAGACACCGGAGAGGGCTAGGGTTACACAGAGTCGGTTACAATGGTAGGAGATCTACATATCCATATCGCCAAGCTTGGCTTCCACGCCAAGGAAAGTCCCTTCCGGACACGGGACGGAGTCTTCAATCTTGTATCTTCATAGTCCAGGAGTCCGGCCGAAGGTATAGTCCGGCTATCCGGACACCCCCTAATCCAGGACTCCCTCAAGTGTACATCATCGAAAAGACACTGAGCTCAAATTATATAACTTGAAAAAAGGAGATACACTCTGAACACTGGAGAATGGTGATGCCCTCATTTAGCCCACCAGTAGTTCGAGACAATAAACAGTTCTAAACAACAATATATACAACATTCAAACACTGACTAGTGACTACTACTGACATAAACAACAAGACATGATAGTTCATAAGAAGTCTTGCTACACCACCAAAATGCACCCATCTGTAGCACTCAGACTCTCGTGATCCATACGAGAATGACATTCTAAACATAGGCAACTATTATATAGTAAGAGTGTCATAGACGAGGATGAACAAATGGCAAGGAATATGCATAACAAAAGAAAGAACTACCCATCCAGAACAAGTAGCAAAGAAAACAAAGTCATTCAAAGAGATGATCCAACACCATCATAATTTGCAGCCCCGCTTCAGCAACCAATGATCCGGAGACACCAGTACTCCACCCTTTCGACGCAACAGCCCAATTACCTATCAACCTGTAGGCTTGAACCACATCACTGCCTGTCGTAATTGAGACATCCAAGGATCAAAGTTAATCCGGACGCCTTTGTCATTCTCACCTTCTTTTGGCTATAGGCCGCATCGTTGGCTGTAGGCTGTAGGCCGAACTCCTAGGGCTCGCCGTGTAGACACAGTTTTCCATAGCAAACAATGCCTCTCTGCCATCAAGGTCCTTGCCAACGGTGATCTCCTGGTTAATCGGATAATTGAGTCCGAGAGACAGAGAGTGTGAACCAAGGCTGTTTACCCGCCTCCAACTAAAAAATCCTGAAGGCTCCAACAAGCTGGTATCCTGCTCATAGACGTAACATCCACTGTCCGGATGCTCACGTATTTCACGGTGCTTGTATACAGTGGGGTTTTTGCAATATAAATTTTCCGGCTCATGTGTCCGAATGATCATCAGTCTTTTGCCGTCGTATGATCGAGCGAGGAACCAATTGTGCTTCCCTATTTTTGGCAAAGGTGGTATGATTACAAAGGGCAGTAACTGTAGGGATACTGCATCATATCAAAAAGGACAGGCATTGTTAATGTAAGATCAGCATTGTTCAAAGTATGAGTAGGATAATGCAAGAAACAACATTGATATGTCCCTGTTGGAACTGGGAGGAAAATACATGGAAATGTATACTGGGTTCGAAAATATAGAAGTGCCATGCATGGTTATACTCATGTTATCTCGCAATCGATTCTTCACAGGAAACTACCATGTCATGCATGTTATGGAATGATGTTCTGTCCTCACAAACAAATTCTTCAAGATAACTAATAGACCATGCATTGTTAAATATTCATGTTCCATGGGAATTTTTTTTGTGAGGATATTATTCTAGCCATTGATTGCTGAAGGGCGAATATAGGTATGTACACATGGTAAGCATTACAGGATTTCACTACTTCCAAATATAGAGTTCTCCATATGCACATTAACTTCCCTAATGTATGGTTAGATGAAACCAACAGTGTGGTGCATGTTTCTACATCATGAAAATGAGGAAACCAACATGGCCATTGATACACACTCATATTTAGTAGTAGTATATAGATTACTGTAAAGTAAGGAGAATATCCATATATTCCTAACCGTTTGATTATTCAGGGGTACAAATTGGCTGTAATGACATAATCACAATCGCATGAATTAACTCATTCCAAATATAGCTGATTTCTAGTGTCTCTAATACATTGCCATAGTTCTACTCAAATTCTGCTCAAACAGGGATATGCCAATCATCACAAAGAGTTCAAACAGTCTCATGGCATCACCATTAACATGAGATGGAAACAACTTACACGCGCCGTCCCAGCAATACGTCGTGCCATCTGCTTTGTCGATCGCGTAGATGAAGCCATTGTGTTCAATAGCATCACAGAAGTGTGTATCAGCTTTGACAACGATCAACTGCGAGCTGAGTTGTCTCCAGCTAAAGAAGGCACCGGCGTAAAGATAGGCGAGTCCGCGGTCGAACAAGGAAATTAGCTTGATGCCTGCGTAATTCGCATGTCGTGTGGGCACTTGGCAGATTACAATCTTCTGCAAAACAAGGTCCGTCCAACTGACGTGGTAATCTAGATGACTAGGACCGTGATGGTAAAACTCTATATAATCCAACGGAGGAAGGATAATCTCATGGGAGGTCTGGAAGCTCATGAGCACCAACTTTTTACCGTCTTCTCCGAAGGTAGCCATCCAGTGGGAGTTCATGCCGACCCAGTACATACCTGCCAAGAAGTTTCGGGCGATGGTGATCGGATCGAAGTCGAGGGAAATGATGTACGGCGACCCACTACATACCTGCAAAGAAGTTTCGGCTAATGGAGATCAGATTGAAGTCAAGGGGCATCTTGTATACCTCCATATCATGGTGAGCCAATCTCGCAAGACCAGATAGCAGCAAGCAGGGTGTCTTGAAAAGCTTTGGCCTCGCTTTGATGATGGCCGTGTGCATGCCCCTCGAGCATGCAGCCAGCCGCAGGGCGCTCAACATATCCATACATGAACAACAGAGGTCGAGGACGTCACTGGATCCTGCGTGGTTCGCGTTTGGCCATGGTGGAGTTTGGAAGGTGGGGTTTTGGGGGGCTTGATTTACGAGGGAGAAGGCTATCGGTGCTGGAGCGGCTAGCGAGGGAATAGTGGTACTGGGGGAGGCGAGCGAGGCGAGGGTATGCGGGGGCACAGTGAGATAATGAAGAGTGACATCAGGATCTCCGGCGAGATGGAGATGGATATGGAGTGGCGCTAGGGGAGAGGGAGACGAGGTGAGGCATGCTATACAGCGGCGGTGACAGTGACTGCACAATGCACAAGGTGAGGCTGACTTTGGTAACCCGGACACACTGCCTGGACTAGTGTCACCTCAGGCGCAGGGTCTTGTCACTTCACTGTAAGGACCGGATGAATAATAGTGTTTTGACCATCAAGTGTACCACAGTTCTACTACTACTAGTAGTAGGAGTAGTAGGAACATGAGTACACTCCCGTGTGAAAGTGCAACTATCCCTAGGTGGTTTTGGTAATTCATAACAACATATAGCTCATTGAGCTAATGCTATTCCAAGATGACTATTTCAGGAAATCTCAATGATTGGCATGGCATGGATGTGAAAGTGGAACCCTCAAAATGCTAAGGACAAAGGATTGGCTCAAGCTCAAAAGCTCAGGACTCTTCATTTTATATTTTAGTGATACAAGATCACATTGAGTCTTTAGGAAAAGCCAATACTATCAAGGAGGGATGAGGTGTTGCTTAATGAGCCTCTTGCTTCATGTGCATAGTGATATGGTCCAAAACCCTCAACTTCTTTCCCATATCCACATATGACCTAAACCCTAAGCCAAACTCGGTCCTACCGATTCTTTCTATCCGGCGCCACCGAGTTTCACTTGTCATAAGCCACTGCCAAACCCTAGCAATTCGGTTCTACCAATAGGGATCTCGGTCTCACCGAGATGGGATTGCAAACTCTCTGTTTCCCTTTCGTAACTTTTCAGTCTCACCGAAAGAGCGGATCGGTCCCACCGAGATTGCAATGTAAATTCAGTGTTTCCTTTTTGTAACTTTTCGGTCTCACCGAAAGAGCAAATCGGTCCCACCGAGTTTACCTGACCAACTCTCTGGTTAGCTTATTACCAAAATCAGTCTCACCGAGTTTGTGTAATCGGTCTCACCGAGATTATGTTATGCCCAAACCCTAACCATATCGGTCCTACCGAGTTGCATGTCAGTCCCACCGAAAATTTATAACGGTCACTAGGTTTACCTTTTCGGTCCGACCGAGTTTGTTGATTCGGTCGCCACCGAGATTGGAAAACTGTGTGTAATGGTTGGATTTTGTGTGGAGGCTATATATACCCCTCCACCTCCTCTTCATTCGTGGAGAGAGCCATCAGAACACATACACAATTCCAACTCATATGTTCTAAGAGAGAACCACCTACTCATGTGTTGAGACCAAGATATTCCATTCCTACCATATGAATCTTGATCTCTAGCCTTCCCCAAGTTGCTTTCCACTCAAACCTTCTTTCCACCAGATCCAAATCCTATGAGAGAGAGTTGAGTGTTGGGGAGACTATCATTTGAAGCACAAGAGCAAGGAGTTCATTACCTACACACCATTTGTTACTTCTTGGAGAGTGGTGTCTCCTAGATTGGCTAGGTGTCACTTGGGAGCCTCCGACAAGATTGTGGAGTTGAACCAAGGAGTTTGTAAGGGCAAGGAGATCGCCTACTTCATGAAGATCTACCGCTAGTGAGGCAAGTCCTTCGTGGGCGATGGCCATGGTGGGATAGACAAGGTTGCTACTTCGTGGACCCTTTGTGGGTGGTTGCTTCTTCGTGGACCCTTCGTGGGTGGAGCCCTCCGTGGACTCGCGCAACCATTACCCTTCGTGGGTGGAGCCCTCCGTGGACTCGCGCAACCGTTACCCTTCGTGGGTTGAAGTCTCCATCAACGTGGATGTAGGATAGCACCACCTATCCGAACCACGGGAAAAACATCCGTGTCTCCAATTGCGTTTGAATTCTCCAAACCATTCCCTTTACATTCTTGCAAGTTGCATGCTTTACTTTCCGCTGCCAATGTACTCTTTGCATGCTTGCTTGAATTGTGTGATGATTGCTTGACTTGTCCTACAATAGCTAAAATCTGCCAAGAACTAAAATTGGGAAAAGGTTAAGTTTTTATTTGGTCAAGTAGTCTAATCACCCCCCTCTAGACATACTTTCGATCCTACAAGTGGTATTAGAGCTTTGGTCTCCATTTGCTTTGATCTCCATAGCTTTTGGTGGTCATAGCCTTGGTTTCACAACCTAGGAGAATATGGCGTCTAGCGAGGGAAATTATCACCGTAGAGGTCCTTACTTTGATGGTACTAATTTTGCTAGTTGGAAGCATAAAATGAAAATGCATATTCTTGGACATAACCCCGCCGTTTGGGCTATTGTGTGTGTTGGTTTGCAAGGTGACTTCTTTGATGGGAAAGAACCAAACCGTGAAGCTACCACGGATGAGTTGAAGATGTTGCAATACAATGCTCAAGCTTGTGATATTCTCTTCAATGGATTGTGCCCCGAAGAATTCAACAAAATTAGCCGTTTTGAGAATGCTAAGGAAATTTGGGACACATTGATTGATATGCACGAAGGTACCGACTCCGTCAAGGAATCCAAGTTGGATGTGCTTCAAAGTCAACTTGACAAGTTCAAAATGAAGGATGGTGAAGGTGTCGCTGAAATGTACTCTAGGCTTGCTCTCATCACAAATGAGATTGCCGGCTTAGGAAGTGAAGAGATGACCGATTGATTCATCATCAAGAAGATTCTAAGAGCCTTGGATGGAAAATATGATACCGTGTGCACATTGATCCAAATGATGCCCAATTACAAAGATCTCAAGCCAACGGAGGTGATTGGAAGAATTGTTGCTCATGAGATGTCACTTAAGGATAAAGAGGAACTTCACAACAAATCAAGTGGTGCCTACAAAGCCTCATGTGAAGCCCCTACATCATCAAGTGAGAAACAAAACTTCAATGAAGAATTGAGCTTAATGGTGAAGAACTTCAACAAGTTCTACAAGAGTAGAAGCAAAGATAGAAGCTTCAAGTCAAGGTCCTACAATGACAAAAGATCTTCTAGTCGAGAGCGAAACTACTACAGTTGTGGAAGACCCGGACACTATTCCAATGAGTGTACGGCTCCCTACAAGAGAAGAGAAGATTCTCCAAAAAGAAGAAGCAAAGAATCACCACCAAGAGAGAGAAGGAGTAGAGATGATCGTTATGAATGAAGATACTCACGGAGAAGCAAGGATTCGGAAAGGAAGGAAAAATCATCAAGGAGCTACACAAAACGAAGACATCAAGCTCATGTTGGTGAATGGGTATCCGGCTCCGACTCCGACAGCCACTCCAAGAGAAGTTATCACTCCGACTCCGAAGATACTCAAGATGAAGGTGTTGCTGGTCTAGCACTTGTGTCAACCAACTCCTACGACATATTTGATTCACCAAATGAAGGAATTGGAAGATGCTTCATGGCCAAAGGTCCTAAGGTAACACACCCCGGGTATGTTGATTTCAATAGTGATGAAGATGACTTGTTAGGTGATGATTTGCTTGTTGACAACTCTAGTGATGAATACTATGATGAAACGTCAATTAATCATGCTAATCAAGATAAAATGAATGACAATGATAAGGAGAAGATTGAGGCTCTAACTAAAGAACTAAACACTCTTAAGTTAGCTCATGAAACTATCTTCGAAGATCATCGAGAACTTTTAAGAGCTCATGAGAAATTACGCTTTGAAAAGCTCAATCTTGAGCAAGAGCATGAGTTCTTAAAAGCAATCAATGATGATCTCCGCAAGAAAAGTTCTTCTTACATTGCCAATCGTTTACTCTTATCCACTTACATGCCTCAAGTCAAGTCTAGTATCAAGAACAAGAAAGATTCTTCCTCTAGTAGTAACAATGATCATGCTAAATCCAATATTGTTGCTTCTAGTAGTTTTCTTGATTCCACTAATGATTCTCTTAGCCAAGTTACACTTGAGCAAGAAAATAGCTTATTGAAGGGAATTATAGAGAAAGGAGTGCACAAAAGCCTTGCCGGGAGTAAGCAATTCGAGGAAATTGTGTGCAAGCAAGGAATGCACCGGAAGAATCAAGGTGTTGGTTTTGAACGAAAGTTCAATGCCAATGGAGTTGAGTGGGAAGAAGATCAATACCCCAAGACAAAGTTTGTTCCTCAACAAGAGAAGTATGATACTTCCTTCAAGGGGACACAAGCTCAAGATGATCTTCCACCACAAGACTACAAGCAAAAAGGCAAGGACAAGCTTCAAGAGGAAATTGATGCATTTGAAGAAGCTCCTAAGACCTTAGTCAAGTGGATTCCCAAGACTACTTCAAGTTCCACTTCATCAAGTACGACTACAACTCCAAGGATTCCCATCAAGATGGTGTGGATCCAAAAGAAGAAGAACTAGAGATTTCTTGAGGGTGACTCCGCCAACATACTTCACTCTTATCATTTTGGCAAGAACAAGTGCAATCAACTTACACATCTTGCACTAGTTCAAGGAGTCACAAACCCTCTTGTTGGTAAGACAAGGGACAAGGTAACCTAAAAGTTTTCATGGACATCATCTTGTGTGTGCATCACTCTATGTCTATGGATATCCTTGTTTGTTCCTTGTGGGACTAACCCATGTAGGTATTGAAAGTGCAGTTCACTCAAATGGATAGCTCCAAGTGATCTACATCAACATTGAGCATCCACATCTTTAACATCCACATGAAGTCATCATTGACAAAACCCGAGGTTAGTTCATCCCTCTAAGGGGGGATATCACATCTAGGGGGAGCTTTACTCTAAGACTTGAGCTAAAGCAACTCTAAAGATGTGAACACAACAATGCTTTATGTAAAAGTGGTAACCCCACTTGAGCTTAAACGATGAGTATGACCTATGATCAAGTGTTCTCACTTGACTCCTAAGTCAATATACTCATATATAGACGACCTTGTCATCGCAAATTGCTTGATAGATGCTAGAATTGGTTGTGCATGCCTTGTCACATATTTCATTTGCCATCTTATTGTGTGAGCATGCTGGTTGCATATTTTACTCATTCGAGGACATCCACTTGTTGTTTTGATGGTTTGGTTTTATTTCCTTTTGCCAAGTGGATGGACAAGAATGCCTAAGAACCTCCTCTAGCTATCTATGCTTTTCTCGTCTCAAACTCTATTCATGCTACATCACAAAATTTGATCAAGTTAGATTCGAACCACTCTGTGTGAGGAGCGCTCGGAGTCCCCGATTCGTCATAGACTTAAACTTCCAAAACCTCTTTATGATTCTCGGTCTGACCGATACCCTACTTTCGGTCCTACCGAGATCATTAAGTTGATCTAGGTTTTCGATCTCGGTGCAACTGATTTGAACCATTCGGTCACACCGAGTTGCAACAACTATATACACTTTTGCATCTCGGTGCCACCGAGTTGTTCCACTCGGTCACACCGACAGGGTCGGGCTATATATAGTCACGGGCAAAAATTTGGAAATTTCTCCGAACCCCTTCGCCCGCGCGATAGCCTGCTCTGCCAACTTGGTCTCCGGATCGTCTCCTCGCCGCCAGCTGCCTCTTGTCGCTGGTCTCCGTCGCCGTCAACGGAAATTCAACCCCGCCGTTGCCGCCGTAGCGAGTCTCCGCCGAACTAGGGTATGGACTCGATCTTTGTGCTATTCCCCAATCCGATTCTTAGCACATTGTGATCATCATGATTCTTGCCACGTTTGTTAAACTTCTATCCAGTCAATGAACTCATAGATTAGGTTTAATTCGAAAATTTTAGGGTTAGGTTTCCGCCGAAACCATCTCGGACCCACCGAGTTGAAAAACTCGGTCCCACCGATTTGGCTTATGCCATTGCACAAGTGAGACTCGGTCTGACCGAGAATTACTTATCGGTGTGACTGATTTTGGAACTTTGTGAAACCCTAGCAGTCTCGGTGCCACCGAACTGTGACTCGGTCTGACCAAGTTCACTAGTTTAGGTTCCAAAACTGCTTCGGTATCACCGAGTTTAAAAATCGGTAGATCCGAGATGATTTCAGTGGGAAACTAAAACTAAGATTTTGAATCATTCTTTTGCAAAAATCTCTGCATTTTGTGATGCTCATCCACTCTACCTCATCTATAAACTATTCACAGGGTCAGCAGTCAGCTTGTTCATCATGTCAGACCAAAGTGATAGCCAGAACTTGTCAGAGCAGCAAGTGTAGATGAGTGAGGGCACTAGTCCCTCAAGTTCCTCAGATGATGGCAGCAGGAGCACCCCTAGCAATCTGCCTAAAGCTGCCACAAGACAGGGAAAGAAGAGAACCTCAGACTCAGAAGATGAGGATTATGTGGCAGAAGAGGAAGCAACTTCCAAGAGAGTTGAGCCAGCACAGGGCATAAAACTAGGGATGAAGATCAAAAGGCTAGCAGGTAGGCAGCCTATGCCAAAGGCCAGAGCCTCAACTCAGATTCCTGACAAGCCTGCAACCATAGAGCCAGTTTCTGCTGAAGGAAAGAAAAGGAAGGAAAGGGTCAAGAAGACCGTAGCCAGAGTGCTTGGAAAGGCTTCCATCATGGAAGAAGAGGAAGAAGAAGAGGTAGCTGCACCAGCACCTAAGGCACCCAAGCTGATGGGTGATGCCATAAGAACAGGAGCAGCTGCTTCCAAGGCCAAGCCAGCTCCAAAGCCAAAGCCAAAGAGGAACACAAGAAGCATACCTGCAACTGAGAAGAACAAGGCCCCAGTGCCTGAAGCTGCCGAAGAAGATGATGAAGAGCATGTTCTGAGAAAGCTCAAGCCCAAGATCCCAGACCACAATGATGCTCATCCTGTGGCTGAGGACATGAAGCTCAGAAGATACTCAGGGCTGAGGAAGTGGAGAGAAGCAGATCCGTATGCTTCAAGGAGAAGAACTGCTATTGATTACAGGTTTCACACTAAGGAACAATAGGACTTCTATGAGACAGTTTTGTTGGACAAGAAGCCCATAGTTTGTGACATGAGATGGGTTGATTGGGAGTACATCAAGGACAATGAAGAGCACTATCCTGGAGTGCAAGACAGCTTCAATGCTTGTGGAGTAGCAGACTTTGTTGGGCATAAGCTCACAAAGTGGAACGAGGAACTCATCATGCAGTTCTACTCCACAGCCCATTTCTATCCAGATGGCAAGATTGTATGGATGTCAGAGGGTACGAGGTACCAATCTACTGTTGCTGAGTGGGCACAGCTCATCAATGCCCCAGAGGAGCATGAGGATGACTTGGATATCTATGCCAAGAAGAAGATGGACCACAACTCTATGTCCAATATGTACAAGGAAATTCCAAACGAGGCACTTGATACTTTCAAGTTTGGGTCTGTGCATTATCTTGTGTCAGGGCTGCCAACCATTAACTGGATCCTTAGGCACACTCTGTTGCCCAATTCAGGTGATCACAAGATGATCAGAGGCCATGCAATCAATTTGCTTCATGTATTTGATGTGCCTCAGAAATTCAAGGTCATGAGCCTCATAGTAGAAACTATCAAGAGGACCACAGCAGATCAGAAGAGGAGCTGTGGTTATGCCCCTCAGATTCAGGAGTTAATCAACTCGAAGATGGGCACCGGCATATACTTGTTGGACAAGGAACACTTGCCTATTCATCCAGACTTTGAGGACAACCAAGTTGTGATGAATGAGAATGAACCATCATCAGTTCAAGCACAAGCAAAGAAGGAGCAGGAAAGGAAGGAGAAAGCTGCCAAGATGCCAACTCAAGAGGAGGCATCTGAGTATTTCTTGAAAACCAAACAAGAGCAGCTTGGTTACTTGATTGCATCCACACTGAGGATTGAGCAAGGACTGGCCACCCTCACTCAGAATCAGCAGAGCTTAGAGAGGATCATGGAACAAAAGTTCTATGACTTGGATGTCAAAGTGACAGAGATTCAGACTGCAGTGGAGCAGCTCCAGGATGACATGCAGGAGAGGAGAGGCAAGACTACAACTGATGCCTTTGCCAGAGTGCCACGAGGTCCGAGGTCGTCTGCAGTGCCAGTTGCTGACACCAGAGCCACCACTTCTGCACCAGCTACAGCCTCAGTTCCACCAGCTCCAGCGTCCACTTTAGCCTCGACTCCGACCACGTCTACAGAAGGCTTCGTCCTTGGAGTGCTCCGGACTCCACCACCACCTGAAGATCAAGCCTGAGTGTCGACTTAGCACTATGCATTTTCTAGGAACTTTTTGGTAACTTGTTGCCAAAGGGGGAGAAAATGTATAGATCATAGGCTTCGAGAGAGAGTGTTGCTTTTATTCTCTCTTGTTTTATTTGGTGGTTTTTCGAACTTTGTTTGCTTTTGAGTGCTTGAGATACTATGCCGTTATCTGTGAGACATTGATGATCATGTGTTTGATCATAAGCTACACTTAATGTTTGCTTAATATTATCATCTTATCTATCTTATGTGATCATTCACTATTCTTGGTGATGAGTGCATGTATTTCATTCTTATCATTTTAAGCGCTCCACCAAGATGTATGTGACATGGAAGAGTAACCCATGACTCTAACTCTTTGTGCATTTGCAGTCCAAAGCAAATTTTAAATATGCACAAATTTAGGGGGAGCTCTTACTTGTCACATACTTCTCAAAGCGACGATATATTTCATGCTTATTATCATTTGTCGAAGCTTTGATCTATATGTTGTCATCAATTACCAAAAAGGGGGAGATTGAAAGTGCAACTATCCCTAGGTGGTTTTGGTAATTCATAACAACATATAGCTCATTGAGCTAATGCTATTCCAAGATGACTATTTCAGGAAAGCTCAATGATTGGCATGGCATGGGTGTGAAAGTGGAACCCTCAAAATGCTAAGGACAAAGGATTGGCTCAAGCTCAAAAGCTCAAGACTCTACATTTTATATTTTAGTGATCAAAGATCACATTGAGTCTTTAGGAAAAGCCAATACTATCAAGGAGGGATGAGGTGTTGCTTAATGAGCCTCTTGCTTCATGTGCTTAGTGATATGGTCCAAAACCCTCAACTACTTTCCCATATCCACATATGACCTAAACCCTAAGCCAAACTCGGTCCTACCGATTCTTTCTATCCGGCGCCACCGAGTTTCACTTGTCATAAGCCACTGCCAAACCCTAGCAATTCGGTTCTACTGATAGGGATCTCGGTCTCACCGAGATGGGATTGCAAACTCTCTGTTTCCCTTTCGTAACTTTTCGGTCTCACCGAAAGAGCGGATCGGTCCCACCGAGATTGCAATGTAAATTCAGTGTTTCCTTTTTGTAACTTTTTGGTCTCACCGAAAGAGCAAATCGGTCCCACCGAGTTTGCCTGACCAACTCTCTGGTTAGCTTATTACCAAAATCGGTCTCACCGAGTTTGTGTAATTGGTCTCACTGAGATTACGTTATGCCCAAACCCTAACCATATCGGTCCTACCGAGTTGTATGTCAGTCCCACCGAAAATCTCTAACGGTCACTAGGTTTACCTTTTCGGTCCGACCGAGTTTGTTGATTCGGTCCCACCGAGATTGGAAAACGGTGTGTAACGGTTGGATTTTGTGTGGAGGCTATATATACCCCTCCACCTCCTCTTCATTCGTGGAGAGAGCCATCAGAACACATACACAATTCCAACTCATATGTTCTGAGAGAGAACCACCTACTCATGTGTTGAGACCAAGATATTCCATTCCTACCATATGAATCTTGATCTCTAGCCTTCCCCAAGTTGCTTTCCACTCAAACCTTCTTTCCACCAGATCCAAATCCTATGAGAGAGAGTTGAGTGTTGGGGAGACTATCATTTGAAGCACAAGAGCAAGGAGTTCATTACCTACACACCATTTGTTACTTCTTGGAGAGTGGTGTCTCCTAGATTGTCTAGGTGTCACTTGGGAGCCTCCGACAAGATTGTGGAGTTGAACCAAGGAGTTTGTAAGGGCAAGGAGATCGCCTACTTCGTGAAGATCTACCGCTAGTGAGGCAAGTCCTTCGTGGGCGATGGCCATGGTGGGATAGACAAGGTTGCTACTTCGTGGACCCTTTGTGGGTGGTTGCTTCTTCGTGGACCCTTCGTGGGTGGAGCCCTCCGTGGACTCGCGCAACCATTACCCTTCGTGGGTGGAGCCCTCCGTGGACTCGCGCAACCGTTACCCTTCGTGGGTTGAAGTCTCCATCAACGTGGATGTAGGATAGCACCACCTATCCGAACCACGGGAAAAACATCTGTGTCTCCAATTGCGTTTGAATTCTCTAAACCCTTCCCTTTACATTCTTGCAAGTTGCATGCTTTACTTTCCGCTGCCAATGTACTCTTTGCATGCTTGCTTGAATTGTGTGATGATTGCTTGACTTGTCCTACAATAGCTAAAATCTGCCAAGAACTAAAATTGGGAAAAGGTTAAGTTTTTATTTGGTCAAGTAGTCTAATCAGCCCCCCTCTAGACATACTTTCGATCCTACACCGTGCTAGCATGCCTCTGGGTTCACTTCATCCTCCAACTATCATCCATATTGCGAGCATAACCAAATTCTCGTCCATGCGGAAGCGCGAAGAAGGACTTTTCTTTTTTGAGGATAACCGCATATTCCTTAACCGTAGACGGAACATGAGTAGTACTCCCTCCAGTTCACTTTTGTCTGCGCATAACTTTTTTCAATATTTCTCTAATTAGTCTGCGTATATACCCTTTTGCATGCGCCCATTTCCCTCCATGCCCCGCATTCACAGCATTAATTAGTGTATGCATGAGCAACTGCAACTAGACTCTAGCCAATAAACTGCAGCATACGAGTGGGCTATTCTGTGCGCGTGGGAGAGAGAAAAGGAAACCGAAGAGCCCATCCAATCCATTGCATGCAGCAGTCAAACCACCGCAGCTCTCCTCATGCATGCGCATAACTTCTCCCATTTACTTCTCCATCGAGAACCGAT
Source organism: Triticum urartu (assembly GCF_056163025.1). NCBI lineage: Eukaryota > Viridiplantae > Streptophyta > Magnoliopsida > Poales > Poaceae > Triticum > Triticum urartu. The sequence goes on along the minus strand of NC_141873.1, from coordinate 147,691,931 downwards.
TTTCCTCGGCTTTTTCACTACTCCTTGATCTTCATTTGCATCCAAACCACATTGCATTCACATTGTTTTAACCTCTTCACATCCTCCTGGAGTAATTCTGAAGCCCCTATAAATAATCATCTTCTTCAGTTAGACTATCCATCTAATCCTAATTCTCCAAACCATAGCCCTACAGTCCAGTGGTTCCAAATGGCGAAAGAGATCAAGATGCAGGTTTTTAGCATCCAACATGTCCTCGTCGAAGGCTCGTTGAGCATAGTTGCCACAGTCACTGACCAGCCAAGGGTTGTTCGGAAGTGGATCAACAATGTATCCAACTCCCTCCAAAAGGTGGAGATGAATGTCATCGGTCTCGACGTAGAGTACACGGAGCGTGCCACTGGGAAGATCCAACGCGCTGCTGTCCTTCAGCTGTGCCTCGAAGATGATGTTTTGGTGTACCACATCATACACGCGCCCTCCATACCAGGTGAGCTTCACGATTTCTTGTCTCGGGAGGACATATACTTCTGTGGGCTAGCCATCGCAGGGGACAAACAGAAGTTGGAGCCGTACAACCTTGATTTGAAAAGCATCGCTGACCTACAAACCAGAATAAAAATTCATGTAGAAGATTGTGATAAACCGACACCATCCCTATTTGACGTAGCAAATTTTGTGCTCGGAACAAATCTTCAAAAGGGTGACGAGGCACTGGCATTAAGGTCGTTTGGATGGGAGAATTATCCCTTGACGTACAAGCGGATAAAATATGCTGCCCTCGATGCCCGTGTGAGTTTCAAGATAGCTACAAGGTCCAGAGAGCTTGTTGCGAAGCCGTCTCCCATAGAAAATGAGAACAACAACAAGAAGATGCTGCACCAGCAGCAGGGCATTATGGATGGATGAACTATTTCCTCTCTTGTAAAAAAAATATTCCCTCTCTATGTATATTTATATAGATGGACTATTTCGATGGTGTGCATGTCTTTGGAACAAGTAGTAGCGTGGGTCCGCTTGACTATAAGGAACTATTTATCCGTCTAGCTTTCTCTACTACTCCTTCAAGTGATCGGTATGCAATGCATGTGTCCATAGACATGACATCTTGTCCACGGAAGTTCAACTACGGCGACCATCATGTTTCATCCACTGCCACTCGCGATTCCCACGATGCCGCTCCAACCCACGGCACCACGTCCCCCGACATGCGCCTCACCCCTCTCGGCTGCACCGCCCCTCTGCCTTCGTGTGCATGACATGTGGGCCACCTTAAATGCGGCGAGCATCAAGTTTCTACCACAGTCACACGCGATTCCCACGATGCCGCACAAACCCATGACACCACACGTCCCCCGACCCGCGGCTCACCCCTCTCGGCCCCACTGCCCCTCTAAATTTGAATTTGGAACTTATAACACGAAAATATTCAAAACAAATAAACTGGGAGAGAGGGAGTATATCGTAGGATGTGTCCCATACGAAACAAGTCTCCTGGTTTGTCACCACGGAACATCAAGATGCATTTGTATGAGTAGTTTATCTTGTGAGAGAAAAGGATGAACGAGGGAAGGCCTCTAGAGATAGAGATAGACACTACTACTACTAATGTGCTGGCCCGTGCATTGCAATGGATCCAAGTAGTAGAATAATACTTGTTCACATTCTTGAAATATAAACACTCTAGTTTTGATATACATGTGTCAGCAGACATGACAGCTTGTCCATGGAAGTTGAACCACGGTGACCATCACGTTTCTTGTTTCTACCACTGCCACACCCACACACGATTCCCATGATGCCGCTCCAACCCTACCTGTAAGCACGACGTCCCCCGACATGGACATGTATCCTCTGAAGTGGCTATCTATGCCTTACCCTGCCTTTCCTTTGCTGACTGATGGGACCCACACTTGCAGGTCCCACATGTCAGTGATAGAATGGTAGGATTGTTCACGTTAGGGGATCCTCATCCCCCCGACGTGCGCCTCATCCCTCTCGGCCCCACCGCTCCTCTGCCTTTGTGTGCATGACATGTGGGCCAACTTAACTGCGGCGACCATCAACTTTCTACCACAGCCACACCCGATTGGACGTGGTTTGCCTGCTCCACTGGTGTGCTCTGATCCGTACTCCCGCACCATCGAATTTTCATCCAGCGGTTGTGACACATTTCGTCCCGGGCATCAATCCTCAGCTGGAGTACTTCTGTACTACAGGTAGGGCCCGCCAGTGTGGCCATCTACGCCTCGTAATGCCCCGACGCCCAGCTGTGGCACCCTCGCCACGGCCACGCCACCACCGACCGGTTCATCTCGAATGAGTGAGTTGCAAACCACACCACCACCATGAGAATGACATGTGGGCCAGCCGCATTAAGGTCCGCATGTCATTGACTCATAGGCCGGGCACTAAGCCACTGAAGTTCGGTCCCGTGGGCCCCGAGAGGGAAATGTAACTCCTGCGGTTGGCCTTGTGGTGCTCCCGCAGTACGAGCTCATGCCAAACCCGGAATTTGTTTCTTACTACTACCAACTACTAGTAAGGTACACATGCATTGCATGCATGAGATTCTGGTGGTTTGTGCATCATGCTTCTACATGTGAAGTCTTCTAGATTCTACATGTGGCAAAATCTGGTGGAATGTAGATGATATCCAATGGCCAGTAGTGCTCGGATTTGCCATCTTTGTACCGTCGGATTAGCTTCATCCAACGACCAACTTTCAAAGTTATGGTTTTGTTTGCAGCCTAAGGTTGCCATGCCTAAGCTTAGGCGTGCCACGAGTGTGTTTGGTTGCGTTCTCGTCTCAGCATAGTTGTTCCCTCTTTATGCATGCTCAACTCAACACCCCTCTTCATGTATGCTCTCTTCATGCATGCTTCTAGTGTATTTGTGCTAATCTAGTGTGGACTCGTGCACCATCCATACACTCTACCAAACACCCAAAAGTGGGTCGAGAAGGGAACTCTTGGGATCATGCACCCTTCATACACCCTACCAAACACACCAGGCACGTGTTTGGTTCATTGCTACACTTGTGGCTTGCCACACTTTTCTAGCTACATGGTCCACATGTCATAGACTCAACTTCTTGCCAAATCTTGCCACACTTGTGGTGGCCATTTTGTTAGCCACATTTTTTGTGGCAGACAGACTTTGCCTAAGCTTAGTTGTGGCAAAGTTAGTCTTGAATGAAGTTCAACCATGGAGTCTTCTAGATTCTACATGTGGTAGAATCTGGTGGAATGTAGATGATATCCAACGGGCAGTAGTGCTTGGATTTGCCATCTTTGTACCGTCGGATTGGCTTCATCCAACGACCAACTTTCAAATTTATTCCCACACTATATAGGGGGTATAGATATATATGTGCCGGCCCATTGCAATGGATCCAAAGTATATTGATAACCCACAAGAATAGGGGATCACAACGGTTTTCGAGGGTAGAGTATTCAACCCAAATTTATTGATTTGACAAAAGGGGAGCCAAAGAATATTCTCAAGAATTAGCAGCTAAGTTGTCAATTCAACCACACCTGGAAACTTAATATATGCAGCAAAGTGTTTATTAGCAAAGTAATATGATAGTAGTGGTAACGGTAGCAAAAGTAATATTTTTGGGTTTTGTAGTGATTGTAACAGTAGCAGCGGAAAAGTAAATAAGCGAAGAACAATATATGAAAAGCTCGTAGGCATTGGATCGGTGATGGAGAATTATGCCGGATGCGATCGATCATGTAACAGTCATAACCTAGGGTGACACAGAACTAGCTCCAGTTCATCGATGTAATGTAGGCATGTATTTCGAATATAGTCATACGTGCTTATGGAAAAGAACTTGCACGACATCTTTTGTCCTACCCTCCCGTGGCAGCGGGGTCCTATTGGAAACTAAGGGATATTAAGGCCTCCTTTTAATAGAGTACCGAACCAAAGCATTAACACATAGTGAATACACGAACTCCTCAAACTACGGTCATCACCGGGAGTGGTCCCGATTATTGTCACTTCGGGGTTGCCGGATCATAACACAGAGTAGGTAACTACAGACTTGCAAGATAGGATCAAGAACTCTCATATATTGATGAAAACATAATGGGTTCAGATCTGAAATCATGGCACTCGGGCCCTAGTGACAAGCATTAATCATAGCAAAGTCATAGCAACATCAATCTCAGAACATAGTGGATACTAGGGATCAAACCCTAACATAACAAAATCGATTACATGATAAATCTCATCCAACCCATCACCATCCAGCAAGCCTATGATTGAATTACTCACGCATGGCGGTGAGCATCATGAAATAGGTGATGCAGGAAGGTTGATAATGACGATGGCGACGGATTCCCCTCTTCGGAGCCCCGAACAGACTCCAGATCAGCCCTCCCAAGAGAGTTTCGGGCTTGGCGGCGGCTCCATATCGTAAAACGCGATGAATCCTTCTCTCTGATTTTTTCTCCCCGAAAGTGAATATATGGAGTCAAGGTTGAGGTCGGTGGAGCGTCAGGGGGCCCATGAGGCAGGGGGCGCGCCCAGGGGGGCAGGCGTGCCCCCACCCTCATGGACAGGTGGAGGCCCCCTGACGTGGATTCTTCTTCCAATATTTTTTATATATTCCAAAATAATTTTCCGTTGACTTTCAGGTCATTCCGAGAACTTTTATTTCTGGACAAAAATAACACCATGGGAATTCTGCTGAAAACAGCGCTAGTTCGGGTTAATTCCGTTCAAATCATGCAAGTTAGAGTCCAAAACAAGGGCAAAAGTGTTTGGAAAAGTAGATACGACGGAGACGTATCAACTCCCCCAAGCTTAAACCTTTGCTTGTCCTCAAGCAATTCAGTTGATAAACTGAAAGTGATAAAGAAAAACGTTTACAAACTCTGTTTGCTCTTGTTGTTGTAAATATGTAAAGCCAGCATTCAGGTTTTCAGCAAAGATTATGAACCAACCATATTCACAATAACATTTAGGTCTCATGTTTACTCATATCAATGGCATAATCAACTAGCGCTCAATAATAATAAATCTCGGATGACAACACTTTCTAAAAATAATCATGATATGATATGACAAGATGGTATCTCGCTAGCCCTTTCTGAGACTGCAAAACATAAATGCAGAGCACCTTTAAAGATCAAGGACTGACTAGACATTGTAATTCATGGTAAAAGAGATCCAGTCAAGTCATACTCAATGCAAAATAACAGTAATGAATGCAAATGATAGCGGTGCTCTCCAACTGGTGCTTTTTAATAAGAGGATGATGACTCAACATAAAGGTAAATAGATAGGCCCTTCGCAGAGGGAAGCAGGGATTTGTAGAGGTGCCAGAGCTTAGTTTTGAAATAGATATGAATAATATTTTGAGCGGTATAATTTCGTTGTCAACATAACAACCGAGAGATCTCGATATCTTCCATTCTTCACACATTATTAGCGGTTCCCAAATAGATTGGTAAAGTTTATACTCCACCAACAAACATCAATCCATGGCTTGCTCGAAACAACGAGTGCCTCCAATTAGCAAGAGTCCCCGAGGAGTTTCGTTTGCAGTTATTTTGATTTGATTTGCACAAAGCATGGGACTGGGCATCCCGGTGACCAGCCATTTTCTCGTGAGTGAGGAGCGGAGTCCACTCCTCTTGAGAATAACCCGCCTAGCATGGAAGATACAGACAGCCCTAGTTGATACATGAGCTGTTCGAGTATACAAAATAGAATGCTTATTTGAAGGTTTAGAGTTTGGCACATATAAATTTGCTTGGAACGGCAGGTAGATACCGTATATTGGTAGGTATGGTGGACTCATATGGAATAACTTTAGGGTTTATGGAATTGGATGCACAAGAAGTATTCCCGCTTAGTACAAGTGAAGGCTAGAAAAAGACTGAGAAGTGACCAGCTAGAGAGGGACAACAGTCATGAACATGCATTAAAATTAATCAACACCGAATACAAACATGAGTAGGATATAATGCACCATGAACATAAATATCATAGAGGCTATGTTGATTTTGTTTCAACTACATGCGTGAACATGTGCCAAGTCAAGCCACTCGAATCGTTGAAAAGAGGATACCACCCTATCATACCACATCACAACCATTTTAGTAGCATGTTGGCACGCAAGGTAAACCATTATAAGCTCCTAGCTAATTAAGCATGGCATAAGCAACTACAATCTCTAATTGTCATTGCAAATACGTTTCTTTCATAATAGGCTGAATCAGGAACGATGAACTGATCATATCTACAAAAACAAGAGAGGTCGAGTTCATACCAGCTTTTCTCATCTCAATAAGTTCATCATATAATCATCATTATTGTCTTTCTCTTGCACGACCGAATAGTGTGGATAATAATAATAGTGCACGTGCATTGGACTAAGCTGGAATCTGCAAGCATTCAATTCAAGAAAGAAGACAAGGTAATATGGGCTCTTTGTTAGATCAACAATAATGCATATGAGAGCCACTTAACACTTTAATCATGGTCTTCTCCTCTTGACCCCAAAGAAAAGAAACAAAACTATTCACACAGGAAAGCTCCCAACAAGCAAAAAGAAGAACGAGAAATATTTTTTGGTTTTCTTTTTAATTACTACTACTACGACATGTAAATTAAACTAGCTAAAAGCTACAACTAAATTTTCTTATGTTTTCTTAAGGTTTATCAAACACACAAGAAGAAAGCATAAAAGGGGAAAAAAACTAGCATGAATGATATAGTGAAAAAGTACGAGCACCGAGAACTAGCATGAGTGTGTGAACATAAATGTAATGTCGGTGAGAAAATACATACTCCCCCAAGCTTATGCTTTTGGCCTAAGTTGGTCTATGGCCACGGCTGGCCTGGCGGATATACAAAGTTGTTGCTGGGGTCGTACTGAGGTGCAGCGGCAATTACCTGATGAGCTGCAGCTTGGAGCCGAGATATCTCTGCCCTCCTCTCGTACCCGGTTGCCTCCTCCCTGGTTATACCATATCTCCCATTTGCCTGAAAGTCAAAGAAAGTAGGAGCAGGGAGAGCGATGTGATAGGTGTGTCGTCTGTCAAAGATTAGTCGGTACTGGAGGAACTGATCGCTCCTCTCAACAAACTGATGACGAACCATAGCCTCATAATCTAGATAAGAAGGAGGCAACTCAATATCATCTCCACGTATGGGTATCTCAAGAAAGTTAGCTATACGAGTTGCATAAATTCTACCAAAGAAATCTCCATGAATAAGATTATTATGCAACCTACGTGCAACGATAGCTCCCAAGTTGTATTGTTTATCTCCTAAAACAGCGCTTCTGAGAATGCTAAGATCAGGCACACACATGTGACATGCTTCATATTTACCATTAATGCATCTACCTATGAAGAGAGCGAAATAATGTATAGCAGGAAAATGAATGCTCCCTAGGGTAGCTTGTGTTATATCTCTAGACTCCCCCATAGTTATACTAGCAAGAAAAATCTCTTAATTCAGATTTGCGAGGTTCACTAACGTCACCCCACTGGGGGAGTTTACAAGAAGTGTTAAAATCTTCTAAGTCCATGGTATAATATTTATCATAAAGATCGAACAGGACAATTTGAGAATTGCGTGATGATGAAAATTTAAACCTTCTCACAAATGAATCAGTTAAATAGAGGTATTGACGGCACTTATCTGCCTCGAAGCTCTCAAGATCAGTATTACGCGCATAAGCTTCAAATTCCTCCTTGATTCCCGCTCGAACCATGAAGTCCTCTGACGACCATTCACAGGGCCGCACTTGAGCATCCCTTGGTGGTTCCTCGTTCGTATCGCGTATTGCGAGTTTGGGTCTTTGCTTCTTTGAAGAACCACCTTGGTACATTTTCCTAAACATATTTCTTCGTCTGAAAAATTTCTAAAATTTTTAGTAACTTCAAAATAAAAGTGAACCAAACTCAACAATATTGATAGCAACTACTCCTACAAGTGCCTAGAGGCAATATCATGCATCAAAACTACTTTTGACCACATAAATTTGACATGCAAGCTCAAGAACAGGGTTACCTAAGCAGCAAAAATATGCAATGAATAAAGCACTAGAAAAAAAAACTAATTGGACCATTGGAGGAGTCACATACCAAAGAACAATCCCCCAAAGTAGTTTTGTGAATGGAGCTTTGAGCAAGGAGATCGAAAAAGGCAGCAAGATGAGCTTGGACTCGGGTTTGAGCTGGCTAGTGATTTTTTTTGGGAGGAAGAAGGAGTGTGTGGTTGCTGGAATAAGTGGAGGGGAGCCACCATGGGCCCACGAGACAGGGGGCGCGCCCTGGACCCTCGTGGCCAGGTGCTTGCTCCCCCCTGATGTGTTCTTAGTGTGAGATATTCTCAAATATTCTAGAAAAAATCATATTTAATTTTCAGGGCATTTGGAGAACTTTTATTTTCGGGGTATTTTTTATTGCATGGATAATTCAGAAAACAGACAGAATATACTATTTTTTTGCTTTATTTAATATAAATAATAGAAAGTAAAAAGGGGGTACAGAGAGTTGTGTTTTCTAACTTCATCCATCTCATGCTCATCAAAAGGAATCCACTAACAAGGTTGATCAAGTCTTGTTAACAAACTCATTACGAATAACATGGAACCAGAGAAATTTTGAATAACACTATGTTACCTCAATGGGGATATGCATGTCCCCAACAATAAGAATATCATATTTCTTTTTGACAGTAGGAAGACGAAATTCAGAACCTCCAATAGTGATTGTTGAAATTTTTCCAATAGAATTTATACTCTGGACTTGAGGTTGTTTCCTCGGAAAGTGTACCGTATGCTCATTACCATTAACATGAAAAGTGACATTGCCTTTGGTGCAATCAATAACAGCCCCTGCAGTATTCAAAAAGGGTCTTCCAAGAATAATAGACATACTATCGTCCTCAGAAATATCAAGAATGACAAAGTCCGTTAAAATAGTAACGTTTGCAACCACAATAGGCACATCCTCACAAATACTAACAGGTATAACAATTGATTTATCTGCCATTTGCAAAGATATTTCAGTAGGTGTCAACTTATTCAAATCAAGTCTACGATATAAAGAGAGAGGCATAACACTAACACCGGCTCCAAGATCACATAAAGCAGTTTTAGCATAGTTTCTTTCAATGGAGCATGGTATAGTTGTTACTCCTGGATCTCCAAGTTTCTTTGGTATTCCACCCTTAAAAGTATAATTAGCAAGCATGGTGGAAATTTCAGCTTCCGGTATCTTCCTTTTATTAGTAACAATATCCTTCATATACTTGGCATAAGGATTCATTTTAAGCATATCAGTCAAACACATACGCAAAAAGATAGGTCTAATCATTTCAGCAAAGCGCTCAAAATCCTCATCATCCTTTTTCTTGGATGGTTTAGGAGGAAAAGGCATGGGTTTCTGAACCCATGGTTCTCTTTCTTTACCGTGCTTCCTAGAAACAAAGTCTCTCTTATCATAACGTTGATTCTTTGATTGTGGGTTATCAAGATCAACAACAGGTTCAACCTCTACATCATTATTATTGCTAGGTTGAGCATCAACATGAACATCATTATTAACATTATCACTAGGTTCATGTTCATTACCAGATTGTGTTTCAGCATCGAAGATAGAAATATCATTGGGATTCTCAGGTGTGTCAATAACAGGTTCACTAGAAGCATGCAAAGTCCTATAATTTTTCTTTTTCTTCCTTTTAGAAGAACTAGGTGCGTCTATATTAGTTTTCTGAGAAACTTGCTCAATTCTCTTAGGATGGCCCTCAGGATACAAAGGTTCCTGAGTCATTTTACCACCTCTAGTCACAACTCTAACAACATTTTTTTACTATTTAATTCATTGAGAAAATCATTCTGAGCTTTAAGTACTTGTTCTACTTGAGTGGTAACCATAGAAGCATGTTTACTAATAAGTTTAAGTTCACCTTTAATATTAGCCATAGAATCACTTAAGTGTTCAATCATATATGCATTATGTTTCAATTGTCTACCAACTTAAGCATTAAAATCTTCTTGCTTAACCATAAAGTTATCAAATTCATCCGAGCATTGGCTAGCAAACTTAGAAGGAGGGATTTCAGCTTTATGATATCTATAGAGAGAACTTACCTTTACTACCTGTGTCTGGTTATCAAGACCATGTGTTTCTTCAATAGGTAATGAATTAAGACCGTGTATTTCTTCAGCAGGAGGTAAATTCTTAACATCTTCAGCTTTTATACCTTTTTTCTTTCATAGATTTCTTTGCCTCTTGCATATCTTCAGGACTGAGAAATAGAATACCCATTTTCTTCGGAGTTGGCTTAGGAGTTAGTTCAGGAAGTGTTCAATTATTTTCATTAGTCAACATATTATTCAATAGAATTTCAGCTTGATCAACTGTTCTTTCCCTGAAAACACAACCAGCACAACTATTCAGGTAATCGCTGGAAGCATCAGTTAGTCCATTATAAAAGATATCAAGCATTTCATTTTTCTTGAGAGGATGATCAGGCAAAGCATTAAGTAATTGGAGAAGCCTCCACCAAGCTTGTGGGAGACTCTCTTCTTCAATTTGCACAAAATTATATATTTCCCTTAAAGCAGCTTGTTTCTTATGAGCGGGGAAATATTTAGCAGAGAAGTAGTAAATCATATCCTCGGGACTACACACACAACGAGGATCAAGAGAATTAAACCATATCTTAGCATCACCCTTTAATGAGAACGGAAATAATGTAAGGATATAATAGTAGCGAGTTTTTTCATCATTAGTGAACAGGGTAGCTATATCATTTAATTTAGTAAGATGTGCCACAACACTTTCAGATTCATAACCATAGAAAGGATTAGATTCAATAAAAGTAATTATCTCAGGATCGACAGAGAAATCATAATCCTCATCAGTAACAAAGATAGGTGAAGTAGCATAAGCATGATCATATTTCATTCTAGCATTCAGAGATTTTTGTTTCAGCTTAGCTAATAGTTTCTTAAGATCACTCCTATCATTGCAAGCAAGAAAGTCTCTAGCAGTTTCTTCATCCATAACATAATCCTCGGGAACAACAGGTAATTCATATCTAGGGGGAGAATCTTCATTATCACTTTCATCAATATTATCAGTTTCAGTAATTTCATTCTCTCTAGCCCTAGCAAGTTGTTCATCAAGAAATTCACCAAGTGGCACAGTAGTATCAAGCATAGAAGTAGTTTCATCATAAGTATCATGAACAGCAGAAGTGGCATCATCAATAACATGCGACCTATCAGAATCAATAACATGTGTAGTTGTCACAAGTTTACTCATAACAGAAGGTGAATCAAGTGCAGAGCTAGATGGCAGTTCCGTACCTCCCCTCGTAGTTGAGGGATAAATCTTGGTTCTTTGAGCTTTCAAGTTCTTCATAATGATAAGCAGATATAAATCCCAAGTGACTTAAAGAATAGAGCTATGCTCCCCGGCAACGGCGCCAGAAAATCCTTCTTGCTACCTCTTGAGCACTGCGTTGGTTTTCCCTTGAAGAGGAAAGGGTGGAGTGATGTCTACTACACAACCTTCTTCTTGTAGACGTTGTTGGGCCTCCAAGTGCAGAGGTTTGTAGGACAGTAGCAAATTTACCTCAAGTGGATGACCTAAGGTTTATCAATCCGTAGGAGGCGTAGGATGAAGATGGTCTCTCTCAAGCAACCCTGCAACCAAATAACAAAGAGTCTCTTGTGTCCCCAACACACCCAATACAATGGTAAATTGTATAGGTGCACTAGTTCGGCGAAGAGATGGTGATACAAGTGGTATATGGATGGTAGATAAAGGTTTTTGTAATCTGAAAATATAAAAACAGCAAGGTAACTAATGATAAAAGTGAGCGTAAACGGTATTGCAATGCTAGGAAACAAGGCCTAGGGTTCATACTTTCACTAGTGCAAGTCCTCTCAACAATAATAACATAATTGGATCACATAACTATCCCTCAACATGCAACAAAGAGTCACTCCAAAGTCACTAATAGCGGAGAACAAACGAAGAGATTATGGTAGGGTATGAAACCACCTCAAAGTTATTCTTTCTGATCGATCTATTCAAGAGTCTGTAGTAAAATAACATGAAGCTATTCTTTCTGTTCAATCTATCCTAGAGTTCGTACTAGAATAACACCTTAAGACACAAATCAACCAAAACCCTAATGTCACCTAGATACTCCAATGTCACCTCAAGTATCCGTGGGTATGATTATACGATATGCATCACACAATCTCAGATTCATCTATTCAAACCAACACAAAGTACTTCAAAGAGTGCCCCAAAGATTCTACTGGAGAGTCAAGACAAAAACGTGTGCCAACCCCTATGCATAGGTTATTGGGCGGAACCCGCAAGTTGATCACCAAAACATACATCAAGTGGATCAATAGAATACCCCAATGTCACCACGGGTATCCCACGCAAGACAGACATCAAGTGTTCTCAAATCCTTAAAGACTCAATCCCATAAGATAACTTCAAAGGGAAAACTCAATCCATTACAAGAGAATAGAGGGGGAGAAACATCATAAGATCCAACTATAATAGCAAAGCTCGCGATACATCAAGATTGTACCACCTCAAGAACACGAGAGAGAGAGAGATTAAACATATAGCTACTGGTACATACCCTCATCCCCGAGGGAGAACTACTCCCTCCTCGTCATGGAGAGCACTGGGATGATGAAGATGGCCACCGGAGAGGGATTCCCCCCTCTGGCAGGGTGCCGGAACGGGTCTAGATTGGTTTTCGGTGGCTACGGAGGCTTTTGGTGGTGGAACTCCCATCTATTGTGCTCCCTGAAGTTTTTAGGGTATATGGATATATATAGGCGGAAGAAATACATCAGGGGAGCCACGAGGGGCCCACGAGGGTGGAGGGCGCGGCCAGGGGGTGGGCGCGCCCTGCCTCGTGCCTTCCTCATTGCTTCCCTTACGTACACTCCAAGTCTTCTAGATTGCTTACGTTCCAAAAATAAGTTCCGTGAAGTTTCAGGTCAATTGGACTCCGTTCGATTTTCCTTTTCCGCGATACTCTAAAACAAGGAAAAAACAGAAACTAGCACTGGGCTCTAGGTTAATAGGTTAGTCCCAAAAATCATATAAAATAGCATATAAATGCATATGAAACATCCAAGGTTGATAATATAATAGCATGTAACAATCAAAAATTATAGATACGTTGGAGACGTATCAGCATCCCCAAGGTTAATTCATGCTCGTACTCGAGTAGGTAAATGATAAAAACAGAATTTTTGATGTGGAATGCTACCTAACATATTTCTCTAAGTAATTCTCTTCATTTTGGCAGGAATGTTTAGATCCATAAGATTCAAGACAAAAGTTTAATATTGACATAAAAATAATAATACTTCAAGCATACTAACTAAGCAATCATGTCTTCTCAAAATAAAATGGCCAAAGAAAGTTCATCCCTACAAAATCATATAGTTTGGTCATGCTCTATTTTCATCACACAAGAATGCTCTCATCATGAACAACCCCAATGACAAGCCAAGAAATTGTTTCACACTTTAGTAATCTCAAACTTTTTTCAACTTTCACGCAATACATGAGCGTGAGCCAAGGATATAGCACTATGGGTGGAATAGAATATGGTGAAGGGGGTTATGTGGAGAAGAAAAAAAGGAGAAAGTCTCACATCGATGCGGTTAATCAATGGGCTAGGAGATTCCCATCAATTGATGTCAATGCAAGGAGTAGGGATTGTCGTGCAACGGATGCACTAGAGCTATAAATGTATGAAGGCTCAACAAAAGAAACTAAGTGGGTGTGCATCCAACTTGCTTGCTCACGAAGACCTAGGGCATTTGAGGAAGCCCATTGTTGGAATATACAATCCAAGTTCTATAATGAAAATTTCCCACTAGTATATGAAAGTGACAAAACGAGAGACTCTCTATCATGAAGATCATGGTGCTACTTTGAAGCACAAGTGTGGAAAAAGGATAGTAGCATTGTCCCTTTTATTTTTTTATTTTTATTTGGCCTTTCTTCTTTTTTTGGCCTTTCTTTCTTTTGGCCTTTCTCTTTTTTTGCCTTTCTTTTTTTTCTTTTTTTATGTTTTGGGAGAATGCTCTATTAATGATGATCATCATACTTCTTTATTTACAACTCAAAGATTACAACTCGATACTAGAACAAAGTATGACTCCATATGAATGCCTCCGGCGGTATACCGGGATAGAAATGAATCAAGAGTGACATGTATGATAAATTATGGATGGTGGTCTGGCCACAAATACGATGTCAACTACATGATCATGCAAGGCAATATGACAATGATGATGTGTGTCATAATAAACGGAACGGTGGAAAGTTGCATGGCAATATATCTCGGAATGGCTATGGAAATGCCATAATAGGTAGGTATGGTGGCTGTTTTGAGGAAGATATAAGGAGGTTTATGTGTGATACAGCGTATCGTATCACGGGATTTGGATGCACCGGCGAAGTTTGCACCAACTCTCAAGGTGAGAAAGGGCAATGCACGGTACCGAAGAGGCTAGCAATGATGGAAGGGTGAGAGTGCATATAATCCATGGACTCAAAATTAGTCATAAAGAACTCACATACTTATTGCAAAAATATACAAGTCATCAAAAACCAAGCATTACGCGCATGCTCCTAGGGGGATAGATTGGTAGGAAAAGACCATCGCTCGTCCCCGACTGCCTCATGTTTCAAAGAACACCTCATGTTTCAAATTTGTTACATAACGTTTACCATACGTGCATGCTACGGGACTTGCAAACTTCAACACAAGTATTTCTCAAATTCACAATTACTCAACTATCACAACTCTAATATCACTATCTTCATATCTCAAAACAATTATCAAGCATCAAACTTCTCTTAGTATTCAATGCACTTATAAGAAAGTTTTTTACTAGTCTTGAATACCTAGCATATTAGGATTATTTAAGAAAATTACCATGCTGTTTAAGACTCTCAAAATAATCTAAGTGAAGCATGAGAGAATAATAGTTTCTATAAAACAAAACCACCACCGTGCTCTAAAAGGATATAAGTGAAGCACTAGAGCAAATGACAAACTACTTCGAAAGATATAAGTGAAGATCAATGAGTAGTCGAATAATCATGCAACTATGTGAAGACTCTCTAACATTTAAGAATTTCATATCTTGGTATTTTAATCAAACAGCAAGCAAAACAAAAGAAAATAAAATGACGCTGCAAGAAAAACACATATCATGTTGTGAATAAAAATATTGCTCCAAGTAAAGTTACCGATGAACGAAGACGAAAGAGGGGATGCCTTCCGGGGCATCCCCAAGCTTAGGCTTTTGGTTGTACTTGAACATTACCTTGGGGTGCCTTGGGAATCCCCAAGCTTAGGCTCTTTACACTCCTTATTCCATAGTCCATCGAATCTTTACCCAAAACTTGAAAACTTCACAACACAAAACTTAACAAAAAACTCATAAACTCCGTTAGCGAAAGAAAACAAAACACAACTTTAAGGTACTGTAATGAACTCATTCTTTATTTAAATTGGTGTTAAACCTAATGTATTCCAACTTCTCTATGGTTTATAAACTCTTTTACTAGCCATAGATTCATCAAAATAAGTAAACAACACATGAAAAACAGAATGGGTCAAAAACAGAACAGTCTGTAGTAATCTGTAACTAACGCAAACTTCTGGAACCTCAAAAATTCTAAAATAAATTCTGGATGTAAGGAATTTATCTATTAATCATCTGAAAAAAGAATTAACTAAATAGAACTTTCCAAATAAAAATGGAAGCAATTCTCGTGAGCGCTAAAGTCTCTATTTTTTACAGCATGATCACAAAGACTTTCCCCAAGTCTTCCCAAAGGTTCTACTTGGCACGAACACTAATTAAAAGCATAAAACCACATCTAAACAGAGGCTAGATGAATTATTTATTACTAAACAGGAGCAAAAATCAAAGAACAAAAATAAAATTGGGTTGCCTCCCAACAAGCGCTATCGTTTAACGCCCCTAGCTAGGCATGATGATTTCAACGATCCTCACATAAAGGATAAGAATTGAAACATAAAGAGAGCATCATGAAGAATATGACTAGCACATTTGAGTCTAACCCACTTCTTATGCATAGGGATTTTGTGAGCAAACAACTTACGGGAACAATAATCAACTACCATAGGAAGGCAAAACAAGCATAACTTTGAAACTTTAAGGACATAGGGAGGACACTAGATATTATTGAAATTCCTACAAGTATATATTCCTCCCTCAAAATAATTTTCAGTAGCATCATGAATGAATTAAACAATATAACCATCACATAAAACATTATTTTCATGAGCCACAAGCATATAATTTTTATTACTCTCCACATAAGAAAATTTCTTCTCATGAATAGAAGTGGGAGCAAACTCAACAAAATAACTATCATGTGAAGCATAATCCAATTGAAAGTTAAAATCATGATGACAAGTTTCATGGTTATCATTATTCTTTATAGCATACAAGTCATCACAATAGTCATCATAGATAGCAACTTTGTTCTCATAATCAATTGGAACCTCTTACGAAATAGTGGATTCATCACTAAAAAAGGTCATGACCTCTCCAAATCCACTTTCATAAATATAATCATCATAAATAGGAGGCATGCTTTCATCATAATAAATTTGCTCATCAAAACTTGGGGGACAAAAAATATCATCTTCATCAAACATAGCTTCCCCAAGCTTGTGTCTTTGCATATCATTAGCATCATGGATATTCAAGGAATTCATACTAACAACATTGCAATCATGCTCATCATTCAAATATTTAGTGCCAAACATTCTAATGCATTCTTCTTCTAGCACTTGAGCACAATTATTGGAATCCTTATTTTCATCCTAGATATTAAAAAGATGAAGCATATGAGGTACTCTCAGTACAATTGTTTTATAGTTTTCTTTTATAAACTAAACTAGTGATAAAACAAGAAACAAAAAGATTCGATTGCAAGATATAAATATATACCTTCAAGCACTAACCTCCCCGGCAACGGCGCCAGAAAAGAGCTTAGTTGGCGGGGTGTTAGTGCCGCTTTCCTCGCCTCCCTGGCAACGGCGCCAGAAAATAGCTTGATGTCTACTACACAACCTTCTTCTTGTAGACGTTGTTGGGCCTCCAAGTGCAGAGGTTTGTTGGACAGTAGCACATTTACCTCAAGTGGATGACCTAAGGTTTATCAATCCGTAGGAGGCGTAGGATGAAGATGGTCTCTCTCAAGCAACCCTGCAACCAAATAACAAAGAGTCTCTTGTGTCCCCAAGACACCCAACACAATGGTAAATTGTATAGGTGCACTAGTTCGGCGAAGAGATGGTGATACAAGTGGTATATGGATGGTAGATAAAGGTTTTTGTAATCTGAAAATATAAAAACAGCAAGGTAACTAATGATAAAAGTGAGCGTAAACGGTATTGAAATGCTAGGAAACAAGGCCTAGGGTTCATACTTTCACTAGTGCAAGTCCTCTCAACAATAATAACATAATTGGATCACATAACTATCCCTCAACATGCAACAAAGAGTCACTCCAAAGTCACTAATAGCGGAGAACAAACGAAGAGACTATGGTAGGGTACGAAACCACCTCAAAGTTATTCTTTCTGGTCGATCTATTCAAGAGTCCGTAGTAAAATAACATGAAGCTATTCTTTCCGTTCAATCTATCCTAGAGTTCGTACTAGAATAACACCTTAAGACACAAATCAACCAAAACCCTAATGTCACCTAGATACTCCAATGTCACCTCAAGTATCCGTGGGTATGATTATACGATATGCATCACACAATCTCATATTCATCTATTCAAACCAACACAAAGTACTTCAAAGAGTGCCCCAAAGATTCTACCGGAGAGTCAAGACGAAAACGTGTGCCAACCCCTATGCATAGGTTCATGGGCGGAACCCACAAGTTGATCACCAAAACATACATCAAGTGGGTCAACAGAATACCCCATTGTCACCACGGGTATCCCACGCAAGACATACATCAAGTGTTCTCAAATCCTTAAAGACTCAATCCGATAAGATAACTTCAAAGGGAAAACTCAATCCATTACAAGAGAGTAGAGGGGGAGAAACATCATAAGATCCAACTATAATAACAAAGCTCACGATACATCAAGATCGTACCACCTCAACAACACGAGAGAGAGAGAGAGAGATCAAACACATAGCTACTGGTACATACCCTCATCCCCGAGGGAGAACTACTCCCTCCTCATCATGGAGAGCACCGGGATGATGAAGATGGCCATCGGAGAGGGATTCCCCCCTCCGGTAGGGTGCCGGAACGGGTCTAGATTGGTTTCCGGTGGCTATGGAGGCCTCTAGCGGTGGAACTCCCAATCTATTGTGCTCCCTGAAGTTTTTAGGGTATATGGATATATATAGGCGGAAGAAATACATCAGGGGAGCCACAAGGGGCCCACGAGGGTGGAGGGCGTGCCCAGGGGGGTGGGCACGCCCCCTGCCTCGTGCCTTCCTCATTGCTTCCCTTACATACACTCCAAGTCTTCTGGATTGCTTCCGTTCCAAAAATAAGTTCCGTGAAGTTTCAGGTCAACTGGACTCCGTTTGATTTTCCTTTTCTGCGATACTCTAAAACAAGGAAAAAACAAAAACTGGCACTGGGCTCTAGGTTAATAGGTTAATCCCAAAAATCATATAAAATAGCATATAAATGCATATAAAACATCCAAGGTTGATAATATAATAGCATGGAACAATCAAAAATTATAGATACGTTGGAGACGTATCATGGAGCAGTAAAGCAGCGTAAGTATTTCCCTCAGTTTTTGAGAACCAAGGTATCAATCTAGTAGGAGACCACGCGCAAGTCACCTCATACCTACACAAACAAATAAGAACCTCGGAACCAACGCGATAAAGGGGTTGTTAATACCTTCACGGCCACTTGCAAGAGTGAGATCTGATAGTAATAAGATAAATATTTTTGGTATTTTTATGATATAGATTGAAAGTAAAGATTGAAAAATAAAATAGATTGGAAACTTGTATGATGGAAAATAGACCCGGGGCCATAGGTTTCACTAGTGGCTTCTCTCAAAATAGCACAAGTATTGCGGTGGGTGAACAGATTACTGTCGAGCAATTGATAGAAAAACGAATAATTATGAGAATATCTAGGCATGATCATGTATATAGGCATCACGTCTGAGACAAGTAGATCGAAACGATTCTGTATCTACTACTATTACTCCACACATCGACCGCCATCCAGCATGCATCTAGAGTATTAAGTTCATAAGAACAGAGTAACGCCTTAAGCAAGATGACATGATGTAGAGGGATAAACTCATGCAATATGATATAAACCCCATCTTTTTATCCTCGATGGAAACAATATAATACGTGCCATTTCCCTTTCTGTCACTGGGATTGAGCACCGCAAGATTGAACCCAAAGCTAAGCACTTCTCCCATTGCAAGAAAGATCAATCTAGTAGGCCAAACCAAACTGATAATTCGAAGAGACTTGCAAAGATAAACTAATCATACATCAAAGAATTCAGAGAACATTCAAATATTGCTCATAGATAAACTTGATCATAAACCCACAATTCATCGGATCTCGACAAACACACCGCAAAAGAAGATTACATCGAATAGATCTCCAAGTGAATCAAGGAGAACTTTGTATTGAGATCCAAAGAGAGAGAAGAAGCCATCTAGCTACTAGCTATGGACCCGAAGGTCTGAAGTAAACTACTCACACATCACCGGACAGGCCATGGAGTTGATGTAGAGGCCCTCCGTGATCAATGCCCCCTCCGACGGAGCTCCGGAAAAGGCCCCAAGATGGGATCTCTCGGGTACAGAAGGTTGCGGCGGTGGAATTAGGTTTTCGTGGTGCCCCTGGATGTTTGGGGGGTACGTGGATATATATAGGAGGAAGAAGTACGTCAGTGGAGCAACGAGGGGCCCACGAGGGTGGAGGGCACGCCCAGGGGGTGGGCACGCCCCTCTGCCTCGTGGACGCCTCTTTGATTGCTTGACGTACACTCCAAGTCTCCTAGATCATGTTTGTTCCAAAAATAACGCTCCCAAAGGTTTCATTCCGTTTGGACTCCGTTTGATATTCCTTTTTGGAAAAACTCTAAAATAGGCAAAAAAAAACTGCAATTTGGACTCCGGTTATTAGGTTAGTCCCAAAAATATAATAGAAGTGTAAGAATAATCCCAATAACATCCAAAATAGATAATATAATAGCATGGAGCAATCAAAAATTATAGATACGTTGGAGATGTATCAAGCATCCCCAAGCTTAATTACTGCTCGTCCTCGAGTAGGTAAATGATAAAAAAGAATTTTTGATGTGGAATGCTTCCTAACATATTTCTCAATGTAATTTTTCTTTATTGTGGCATGACTGTTCAGATCCGAAAGATTCAAGATAAAAGTTTAATATTGACATAGAAATAATAATACTTCAAGCATACTAACTAAGCAATCACGTCTTCTCAAAATAACATGGCGAAATAAAGCTATCCCTACAAAATCATATAGTCCGGCTATGCTCTATCTTCATCACACAAAATATTAAATCATGCACAACCCCGATGACAAGCCAAGCAATTGTTTCATACTTTTGATGTTCTCAAACCTTTTCAATCTTCACGCAATATATGAGCTTGAGCCATGGATATAGCACTATGGTGGAATATAATGGTGGTTGTGGAGAAGACAAAAAGGAGAAGATAGTCTCACATCAACTAGGCGTATCAACGGGCTATGGATATGCCCATCAACAGATATCAATGTGAGTGAGTAGGGATTGCCATGCAACGGATGCACTAGTGCTATAAGTGTATGAAAGCTCAACAAAAGAAACTAAGTGGGTGTGCATCCAACTTGCTTGCTCATGAAGACCTAGGGCAATTTGAGGAAGCCCATCATTGGAATATACAAGCCAAGTTCTATAATGTAAAATTCCCACTAGTTTATGAAGTGACAACATAGGAGACTCTCTATCATGAAGATCACGGTGCTACTTTGAAGCACAAGTGTGGAAAAAGGATAGTAAAATTGTCCCTTCTCTCTTTTTCTCTCATTTTCTTCTCTTTTTTTATTTGGGCCTTTTTTTCTTTTGGCCTCTTCTCTTCTTTTTTTCGTCCAGAGTCTCATCCTGACTTGTGGGGGAATCATAGTCTCCATCATCCTTTCCTCATTGGGACAATTCTCTAATAATGATGATCATCACACTTCTTTTTACTTACAAGTCAAGTGTAACGCCCTCGATGCGGCTATATCTCCCACGTGTCGAAGCACGACTTAGAGGCATAACCGCATTGAAAGCAATGTCGCAAGTGAGGTAATCTTCACACAACCCATGTAATACATAAGGGAAAAGATACATAGTTGGCTTACAATCGCCACTTCACACAAATACATGAATAAAGCATTACATCAACCAGATACAATCAAGGTCCGACTACGGAACCCAAAATAAAAGAAGACTACCCCAAATGCTACACAGATCCCCGATCATCCCAACTGGGCTCCACTACTGATCGACTAGAACGAAACAACACAAAGGACAAGATCTTCATCGAGCTCCTCCTTGAGCTTGGTTGCGTCACCTGCTCGGTAACATCGGCACCTGCAAACTGGTTTTGGAAGTATCTGTGAGTCACGGGGACTCAGCAATCTCACACCCTCGTGATCAAGGACTATTTAAGCTTATAGGTAGGGTAAAAGGCATGAGGTGGAGCTGCAGCAAGCGACTAGCATATTTGGTGGCTAACATATACGCAAATGAGAGCGAGAAGACAAGGCAAAAAGCACGGTCGATGAACTATGATCAAGAAGTGATCCTAGAACAACCTACGTCAAGCATTACTCCAACACCGTGTTCACTTCCCGGACTCCGCCGAGAAGAGACCATCACGGTTACACACGCGGTTGATGTATTTTAATTAAGGTCAACTTCAGGTTTTCTACAACCGGACATTAACAAATTCCCATCTGCCCATAACCGCAGGCATGGCTTTCGAAAGTTCAAATCCCTACAGGGGTGTCCCAACTTAGCCCATCACAAGCTCTCACGGTGAACGAAGGATATTCCTTCTCCCAAGACAATCCGATCAGGCTCGACATCCAGGTTACAAGACATCCTCGACAATGGTAAAACAAGTCCAGCAACACCGCCCGAATGTGCCGACAAATCCCGATAGGAGCTGCACATATCTCGTTCTCAGGGCACACTCAGATGAGCAGTCCGTACAACTAAAACCAGCCCTCGAGTTTCCCCGAGGTGGCGCTGCAAGGGGCTCTAGTTTGGACCAACACTCAGAGGAGCACTGGCCCGGGAGGGGGGGTTTAAATAATGATGACCCTTGAGTCTGCAGAACCCAAGGGAAAGAAAAGGCTAGGTGGCGAATGGTAAAACCAATGTTGGGCATTCCTGGAGGAGTTTTATTCAAGGCGAACTGTCAAGGGGTTCCCATTATAACCCAACTGCGTAAGGAACGCAAAATCCGGGAACATAACACCGATATGACGGAAACTAGGGCGGCAAGAGTGGAACAAAACACCAGGCATAAGGTCGAGCCTTCCACCCTTTACCAAGTATATAGATGCATTAATTAAATAAGAGATATTGTGATATCCCAACAAAATATCCATGTTCCAAACATGGAACAAGCTCCAATCATCACCTGCAACTAACAACGCTACAAGAGGGGCTGAGCAAAGCGGTAACATAGCCAAACAACGGTTTGCTAGGACAAGGTGGGTTAGAGGCTTGGTTCAACAATATAGGAGGCATGATAAGCAAGTGGTAGGTATCGCAGCATAGGCATAGCAAAAGAGCGAGCATCTAGCAAGCAAAGATAGAAGTGACTTCAAGGGTATGTTCATCTTGCCTGAGATCCCGCAAGGAAGAAGAACGAGTCCATGAAGAAGTCAAACGGACATAGTCGAAGGAATCCTCACAACACGACGTTATCGGAACCAACCCGAGGAAGCAACACCGGAAAGAAACAAACAATCATGGCAAACAACCATCACATAATCATGTCATGATGCACAATCAAGCATGATGCATGTCCGGTTTTATGAAGCATGGCATGGCAAAGTGCACAAACAATCCTACAAATTAAGTGGAGCTCATTATGCAACGAGTTGCATATTGACGAAACACCACGACAAGTTATTTAGTTTGATCTTGTTTATGTACCCAACAATATTAAATGTTGTTAAACATGGCAAGAGGGTGAAGCAAATGAAAACTACCTATCTAGGCAAGTTTAAATGAGGCCGGAAACAACGAACAACAATTCCGGTAACTCCTCATGTGCATATTTTGGTTATGGTACTGATCTGCCCTAAACCATATTTTAGAGTTGTTAAACATGCAAAGTAAGGCCACCATGTTAAACTAGGCATTTTTCTACCCCATTTTCATATAAAGTTTATTAGAAACCGAGCTACGGTTATTTAGTTATGAGATAAATCATTTTAACATGGCATAGGGGCAAATTTAAACAAACAGCCATTTTAAACATTTCAAACATGCATGAAAGTTGGATATAATTAACCTACACATAATTCTAAGCATTTTACATATATAACATGTTTTATTTAGACACATGGACATTTAGTTATTAACAAAACAAAATAGTGGCATTCCTGTAATTATGCATGCACTGGAATAAAAAGGAAAAATAAACGTCAGCAGGGAAAGGAAAAAAATGTAGCCGGGCCGGATCTGGTCTACCGGGCTGCATAGGACAGAGGGCGCTGGGTGTCGTCACCTAGTGGGCTGAGGGCCACTCGGTGGAAGAGGCAGGCGGGGGCGCTGGCATGGGGGCTCCTGGGCCTTGGAGCCCAGATGGCAGCCACTCGCGGGCGAGGCGCAGTCAACGCGGGCATCGACCGTGTCTTCCTCCTCGCGAATAGAGGCGCAACGGAACCTGGAGGCGGCAAAGTGCAGGCGGGGCAGAGGAGCGGCGACGGCAGGCTTGGGGCTGCGGCCGCGCCGATGGGAGAATCCCCCGAGAGAGAGAACCAGGACAAGGGGGTGGTCAGGGAGAGCCGCAACGAAAAAGGGAAAGGGAAGGCGGGCGACACAAGACCTGCAGGTGACGGCGCTTGCGGCGCCTGGTCTCGGGTCGTCGGTGGCGGCTGGTCAGATGAGGCGCATGGGAAGAGGAGGGCGTCTGGAGGAGAAAGCTCGGGCTCATGGATGCGCAGGCTCGGGCGTCTGCTCCGCTGCTGCGAGCACGGGGACGACGAGGAACGTCGGCGAGATTGCTCCGGGACGAGGCAGATCATCAAGAGGAGACGGACGCGCGAGGTGGTGAGGCGCGAGGAGACTGCGAGGACGAGCGCGCTCGGGCAGAGGAGGAAGAGGAAGGAGCTCCGGTGGCTTCGCTTGCTGCTGGTGGTGGTAGCCAGTGGAGCTCCAGCGAGGTCCGCCGAGGTGGCTTGGTGGTGTTGAGATCGAGGAGGAGGGGATCCCGAGAAAGAGGGGAGTAGGTGGAGTGGCGGCGGCGATGGGACGAACGGCCTAAATTTTAGGGTTTGTCAATATATATATCTCATGGGGATTAGATTAGGGGCTATTTGGGCCCGCCAATTTAAATCGGGCGGTCAAGAAAAAAAATAGGCTAGGAGAGTCCAAATGAGAAAACAGAGACATTTTGTAGACGTTTGGGGATGATCCGGACACAACGGTGGCGACAGTCCGGGTCGGGTTCGGGACAACTTTCGGACGCGCGCGAGGGGGGCTGCGGGCTGACGAGAGAGGTTTGGTTGGACCTGGCGGGTGGTAGTGGACTACGCAGAAGGCCTCAGGCTGAGAAAAGAGAAGAGAGAAGGCCCTGCGACTGTTTCTGGAGACCGAAAACGTCTGACGTGTGCCCGGCTATAATGCCGCTATAGTTTAACGGTTGGGCTATCAGACGAACTCCGAACACGATGAAAATTGGCAGGCGGCCTACTAACAACAAAACAACACCGCACGCCAACTTTCATCCCATTCCGAGAACATTTTCCGGCCACGTATAAAATACTATTTCGGACATGCCGCGGGCGCGTGCAAGTGTGGTTGGGCTCAGAACGGACAACGGAGAGAACTCGGAGAACCCGGACGAATGCAAGTTTTAAAACATGATGATGCAATGCACATGATGACATGATAAGATGCAACACGCAAGCAAATGACATGACAACGACAACGAATAACTGGAAGACACTTGGCACCTCGGCCTTGGGGCGTCACATCAAGAATTACAACTCAATACTTAGAACCAAATATGACTCTATGTGAATGCCTTCGGCGGTGTACCGGGATATGCAATGAATGAAGAGTGACATGCATGAAAGAATTATGAACGGTGGCTTTGCCACAAATATGATGTCAACTACATGATCATGCAAAGCAATATGACAATGACGAAGCATGTCATAACAACGGAATGGTGGAAAAGTTGCATGGCAATATATCTCGGAATGGCTATGGAAATGCCATAATAGGTAGGTATGGTGGCTATTTTGAGGAAGGTATATGGTGGGTTTATCGTACCGGCGAAAGTTGCGCGGTGCTAGAGAGGCTAGTAATTGAGGAAGGGCGAGGGTGCGTATAATCCATGGACTCAACATTAGTCCTAAAGAACTCACATACTTATTGCAAAAATCTATTAGTTATCGAAACAAAGTACAACGCGCATGCTCCTAGGGGGATAGATTGGTAGGAAAAGACCATCGCTCGTGTCCGACCGCCACTCATAAGGAAGGCAATCAATAAATAAATCATACTCCGACTTCATCACATAACGGTTCACCATACATGCATGCTACGGGACTCACAAACTTCAACACAAGTATTTCTCAAATTCACAAGTACTCAACTAGAATGACTCTAATATCACCATCTCCATATCTCAAAACAATCATAAAGTATCAAACTTCTCTTAGTATTAAATGCACTCATGTGAAAGTTTTTATTATGCCATGTTGTTCTAAAGAGCTCTCAAAATAATATAAGTGAAGCATGAGAGATCAATTATTTCTATAAAATAGAACCACCAGCGTGCTCTAAAAGATATAAGGGAAGCACTAGAGCAAAAACTATACAACTCAAAAGATATAAGTGAAGCACATAGAGTATTCTAATAAATTCCAATTCATGTGTGTCTCTCTCAAAAGGTGTGTACAGCAAGGATGATTGTGTTAAACTAAAAAGCAAATACTCAAATCATACAAGACGCTCCAAGCAAAACACATATCATGTGGCGAATAAGAATATAGCTCCAAGTAAAGTTACCGATGAACGAAGACAAAAGAGGGGATGCCTTCCGGGGCATCCCCAAGCTTAGGATTTTTGGTGTCCTTGTATTTTACCTTGGGTTGCCATGGGAATCCCCAAGTTTAGGCTCTTTCCACTCCTTGTTCCATAATCCATCAAATCTTTACCCAAAACTTGAAAACTTCACAACACAAAACTTAAATAGAAAATCTCGTGAGCTCCGTTAGCGAAAGAAAAGAAAACACCACTTCAAGGTACTGTAATGAACTCATTCTTTATTTATATTGGTGTTAAACCTACTGTATTCCAACTTCTCTATGGTTTATAAACTCTTTTACTAGCCATAGATTCATCAAAATAAGCAAACAACACAAAAACAGAATCTGTCAAAAATAGAACAGTCTGTAGTAATATGTAACTAACGCAAACTTCTGGAACCCCAAAAATTCTAAAATAAATTTCTAGACGTGAGGAATTTATCTATTAATCATCTGCAAAAAGAATTAACTAAATAGCACTCTCCAATAAAAAAAATGGCAGCAGTTCTCGTGAGCGCTAAAGTTTCTGTTTTTTACAGCAAGATCAAAAAGACTTTCCCCAAGTCTTCCCAACGGTTCTACTTGGCACAAACACTAATTAAACACAGAAAACACAACCAAAACAGAGGCTAGATAAATTATTTATTACTAAACATGATCAAAAATCAAGGGATAAAAATAAAATTGGGTTTCCTCCCAACAAGCGCTATCGTTTAACGTCCCTAGCTAGGCATAAAAGCGAAGATAGATCTAGGTATTGCCATCTTTGGTAGGCAATACATAAGTGGCTCTCATAATAGATTAATACGGTAATTTAGTTTTCTTTCTAGGGAAGTGTTCCATGCCTTTCCTTAATGGAAATTGGAATTTAATATTCCCTTCCTTCATATCAATAATTGCACCAATCGTTCTAAGGAAAGGTCTACCAAGAATAATAGGACATGAAGGAGTGCAATGTATATCAAGAACAATGAAATCTACGGGTACATAATTCCTACTTTCAACAATAAGAACATCATTAATCTTTCCCATAGGTTTTTTAATAGTGGAATCTGCAAGGTGCAATTTTAAAGAACAATCATCAAATTCACGGAAACCTAGCAAATCACACAAAGTTTTTGGAATCGTGGAAACACTAGCACCCAAATCACACAAAGCATAGAACTCATGATATTTAATTTTTATTCTAATAGTAGGTTCCCACTCATCATAAAGTGTTCTAGGGATAGAAACTTCCAACTCAAGTTTTTCTTCATAATATTGCATCAAAGCATCAACGATATGTTTAGTAAAAGCTTTATTCTGACTATAAGCACGGGGAGAATTTAGCATGGATTGCAACAAGGAAATACAATCTATCAAAGAGAAATTATCATAATTAAATTCCTTTAAATCCAAGATGGTGGGTTCATTGCTATTTAAAGTTTTAACCTCTTCAATCCAACTTTTAACAATTTTTGCATCAAGATCTAAAAACTCTGAATCATTGGGATGCCTTCTAACTAAAGTTGACTCATCTCCAGTCCCATCATTATCAAGATTCATATTGCAAAACAAAGATTTAATAGGGGACACATAAAGTGACCTGCTTATCAGAGATTTGGGCAATTAATTTTTCAAGATGAGCAAACTAAGATTTCAAAACATTAAATTCCTTAGACATATCATCGAGCTCTTTATTCATGACACCGATAAAACCTTTTTGTTCTTTAAGCTCATTTCTAAAGAAATTATTATGCTCAAACTGCAAGGACATAAAACTTCTGACGTTGTTTTCGATTTCTTCCAACCTTCTAAGGTGAGGATCAACACCTTTTGGTAAAGCCATAAGGGCAACAGGCAACAAGAGGCAAGCGAAAAAGAGGCGAACGGAAAAGAGGGCGAATAAACTGGCAAGGGTGAAGTGGGGGAGAGGAAAACGAGAGTCAAATGGCAAATAATGTAATGCGAAGGATAAGAGTTGTGATGGGTACTTGGTATGTCTTGACTTGGCGTAGATCTCCCCGGCAACGGCGCCAGAAAATAGTCTTGATAACCCACAAGTATAGGGGGTCGCAACAGTTTTCGAGGGTATAGTATTCAACCCAAATTTATTGATTCGACACAAGGGGAGCCAGAGAATATTCTCAAGTATTAGCAGCTGAATTGTCAATTCAACCACACTTGGAAACTTAATATCTGGAGCAAAGTGTTTAGTAGCAAAGTAATATGATAGTACTGGTAAAGGTAGCAAAAGGTAACAGTAGCAAAAGGTAACGGTAGCAAAATTAATATTTTTGGGTTTTGTAGTGATTGTAACAGTAGCAGCGGAAAAGTAAAAAGGCGAAGAACAATATATGAAAAGCTCGTAGGCATTGGATCGATGATGGAGAATTATGCTGGATGCGATCGATCATGTAACAGTCATAACCTAGGGTGACACAGAACTAGCTTCGGTTCATCAATGTAATGTAGGCATGTATTCCGAATATAGTCATACGTGCTTATGGAAAAGAACTTGCATGGCATCTTTTGTCCTGCCCTCCCGTGGCAGCGGGGTCCTATTGGAAACTAAGGGATATTAAGGCCTCCTTTTAATAGAGTACCGGACCAAAGCATTAACACATAGTGAATACATGAACTCCTCAAACTACGGTCATCACCGGGAGTGGTACCGATTGTTGTCACTTCAGGGTTGCCGGATCATAACACATAGTAGGTAACTATAGACTTGCAAGATAGGATCAAGAACTCTCATATATTGTTGAAAACATAATGGGTTCAGATCTGAAATCATGGCACTCGGGCCCTAGTGACAAGCATGAAGCATAGCAAAGTCATAGAAACATCAATCTCAGAACATAGTGGATACTAGGGATCAGACCCTAACAAAACTAACTTGATTCCATGATAAATCTCATCCAAACCATCACTGTCCAGCAAGCCTATGATGGAATTACTCACGCACAGCGGTGAGCATCATGAAATTGTTGATGGAGGAAGGTTGATGATGACGATGGTGATGGATTCCCCTCTCCGGAGCCCCCAACGGACTCCAGATCAGCCCTGCCGAGAGAGTTTAGGGCTTGGCGGTGGCTCCGTATCGTAAAACGTGATGAATCCTTCTCTCTGATTGTTTTCTCCCTGAAAGTGAATATATGGAGTCAATGTTGATGTCGGTGGAGCGTCAGGGGGCCCACGAGGCAGGGGGCGCGCCCCCACCCTCGTGGACAGGTGGAGGCCCGCCTGACGTGGATTCTTCTTCCAGTATTTTTTATATATTCCAAAATAATTCTCTGTTGATTTTCAGGTCATTCCGAGAACTTTTATTTCTGCACAAAAATAACACCATGGCAATTCTGCTGAAAACAGCGTCAGTCCGGGTTAGTTCCATTCAAATCATGCAAGTTAGAGTCCAAAACAAGGGCAAAAGTGTTTGGAAAAGTAGATACGACGGAGACGTATCATATATCTGTTTATTGGAGTGCACTCTAAACACATTATCTATTTATTTTTCTCTAACCTTTCGTAGCCATGCAACCAAGCCACATAAGCTTCATGGGTGCCCCCCACATCATATTATTCATACTACGTTGACTGAAAAAAAGATAAATCACCCAAAACAAGATCTTCCCGTTTTTTGTTCCTACGATGCTGTGTCGTGCACGTACCTACTAGTTGTGTAGTGGTAGTACTAGTTGTATAGTACTGCAAACTTGGTCCTAGTAGGAGTAGAGTAGTACGGAATGCTCCTACTCTATCAATGAGCCCCATCTGACACCAAATTTCTTGGCTTCCATGCTACAACTAGATCTTCCCCTCGTTTCTGTTTTCCAACCCGGTGGCGGGCAGGGTGAGGTTTGCCAATAGTCGGTTTGCTAACCGGCGGTCCCACATGAAAGTGAAAATGCTAGGCAACACGCCTTCCCTAAGCTATGTGTCATGTCGGACGGGCCGTGGTGTACTCCCGATTCCCGGGCGTGTGTGGGGGGAGTGCGTCGCGGACGCAACAGGCCTTTTCCTTTTACAAGCAATGTGCCCATGCGTCGTGACGGATGCAAAGTAGTAGAATAGTAGTACTTGTTCACAAACTTGAAAGAAATCACTCTTATTTTGATATACTCCTAATATACTACTCCCTCCGTTCCTAAATATTTGTCTTTTTAGAGATTTCAAATGGACTATCACATACGGATTATATAGACATATTTTGAAGTTTAGATTCACTCATTTTGCTCCGTATGTAGTCACTTATTGAAATCTCTAGAAAGAAAAATATTTAGGAACAGAGGGAGTACTTTTCACTCAAAATATATTTCTCAGGTTGTTTTGATGAGGTGTGGGAGGGATGTGGTTGCTTTCAAGATAATAAGGGGTTTTCTGCAAATTGGAGCAGGGCTATTGTTGCAAAAATGCCACAACTTACCTCACAGCCGTTAGATGTAGATCTAATGGTCAGAAATGACGGATGGCAGACACACCACCATCACCAACTGAGTCTTCTATAGGAGTATATATTTCTCAGGCTGTTTTGATGAGGTGAGGGAGGGATGTGGTTGCTTTCAAGATAATAAGGGGTTTTCTACAAATTGGAGCAGGGAAGTGGGCTATTGTTGCAAAAATGCCACAACTTACCTCACAGCCATTAGATGCAGATCTAATGGTTAGAAACGACGGATGGCAGACACACCACCATCACCAACTGAGTCTTTTATAGGCGTAGGAGTAGAGAAACATGTATAAATTGTAAAATTTTGGTTCTGTTCCTTGGCATGATCGATAGATAGAAATAATGATTGGAAACGCTAGGGCAGGGCTATTTCCGCCAGGTAAGCAGGGTACGTAGTAGCTAGGTTGGCGCATCATCGGTTTGGTCACACGCGGTCCGACATGTTCTAGTGTTTCTAGCAAGATGCCCGCGCGTTGCACGAAGTTGATTGAAAAGGTAAGCACAACTTATAAATTGACGGATGGAGTACTAGTTATAGTGATGCATATAATTAAGCAAAGGGATTGCACATGTCAGTATTGACTGGAACGAGAATGCAACAACACAATAAGAATTAAGGCCACGATGATGATGCGATCGAAGTGGTGGTTACAAAAGGCAAGAAGAAAGATGCATCCATCAACATACGACCTCCTCCTCCTCCTCCTCAACTTAGTGCGTCGGGCCACTGACCGGTGGCTAAGGAGCGGCGGCTTTTGTGGCGAGGTCGAGGTGCTTCTCAACAAAGGCATCCAAGGCTTCGAGCCGGCTGAGGAAGGCCAACGTTGTAGCGTCCTCACTGGCCTTGTAGATACCTATGTACACAATTTTCTCGTACATGTGGATGTGTAGGTCGACGAATTCTTGTAGGGCGAGGCGCCTCACGGCGAGCGCGACCTCCAGGTGGACATTCTTCATGGCGTCGGCGGGCAGTCGCAGGGCCACCAGTGCTTGAAAGAGGTTCTGGCCATGGAGGCCGATTAGGGTGGCAGGCAATGAGGAGCCCGGGCGCGCGGGCTGGAGGAGTATGGCGATGTCATCCGCGAGCTTCTTGAGGACGGTGAACTTGCTGGTGGTGGCAACGATCATCTGGTCCAACTGAGAGTCATAGCTGGTGTCGACGGCGGGCATCCGCCAACTGGTCTCCAACACCATCTGGAGATGATCCTCGGTGCCATGCCGCAGGCCGACATCGTGGACCATCTGGCACAGCCGCTGGCTGCTCGCGCGCATCGCCGCCATGGGTCTGGAGTGAGCTCTTTTGCGCTTAGTGTAGGTGCTTAGGCAAATGCTTAGGTGCGTACGATGTGGTAGATGCATTGGAATGGAGGGGCGCCTTTATATGAGGGCAAACTGCGTTGCATTCACATCGTGCAGCCTCTTTTCCCGGCCCTCCCCATTACTTCACTCATGCATTAATCGAAGGAGGATGCATTGGCCGTTCAACATTTCGGGAACCGCTACTCCCTCCCTCGTCTGCATTAAAGCCGTATCGGGAACTGCGCCGCCCGCTGTCAAATCAAATAGTACTGCACCGCCCGCTGCATGCCCGTCTGACCACACCTCCTCGCCTCCATCAAACCCCTCCGTTAAACCGGCATGCAAACCGAGAAATCTACTCCGGCCACACGTCCGTTCATGAGCAGACCCGAATTAAACGCAACACCGGCCGAGCTCCTCCCGTCCGCCCTCAGTTTAAACGAGGCCAGACGCCAGCCAAGCTCCTACCGTTCGCCCTCTATTTACACGAGGCCAGACAGCGGGCAAGAATTGCACCCCCTCCGCCGCTCCTCCATCTCCTCCTTCACCATTTTCTCCACTCTTCCGATGGCTTTCGAGGAGCCGTTCTCCGGCATATTACCCGGCTGGGTGGCCCGCCGAGCCCTCCGGATATGGGCGAGGCCGCTCGGTGCTTCACCAACCTCGCTTGGCCTGACGAAACCAGTTGCCGCCCCAAGCAGGCGCGTGGTTCAGCAACTCACCACTCCAGTTCAGCTCGATGAGGAGTGGTGAGTTGCTCCACGCTGGCACGACGGCGAGCACACCGGTAAGGGCGTCGTTGCTGTCGCGTCATACCGCGCCACCAGTGTCTGCGGTGCCGTGCCTCCGTGTTTGTGGGCGCGCCTCCCGTGCCTGCGGTGGAGAGCGACGAGTCGGTGGCCAGCTTCTCCATGTCCGCCGCCATCATCGAGGAGAAGTAGAACACGGGAGGCCGCCGCCACTTGGGTCCCATGAAGGCCACCGCCAAGGCGACGACTGCGCATTCATGTGGTTTCTTTGCTTCTTCGTCTCTTCCGAGGACCTTCATCGACCCCGCAAAGTGTCTGCCGGACATGAGGAACACAATGGGATCCACGGGCGGCCATTTAGATTATGTACTCCCTCTCCAGCTGGCGGGAAATTTTTGTTCTAAGAATGGATAGATTGTATGTATCTATAACCAAAATAAGTCTAGATACATCCATTTCTAGGACAAGTATTTTCGGACGGAGGGGGTATTAATTATACCAAGAGAGCCGGATTGGCACCGCTTAGTTCATGTAAATGTAATGAAATCCATCATGTTTATATGAAGATCCGGCTTTTTTTATACGAAATCCTTCATGCTTATATGAAATAAGTCCGTGTTTGCACGAATTTCATCTGGTTGGTTAGAGTTGTGAAAATGTATGCCGCTAGCGTTTGATGTCATCCTCCATGGAAGGAAGAGGGACAAAATTTGCCGGCTGCCGTTGGAGATGCTCTTATGCGAGAAATAATAGAGTGACATCCAATCCATTTGAGTTAATTGCATGTATGATTGTCCCTCTATAAAAAGTTAATTGCATGTACAGTGTACACGTGACTTGCAGGGTGGCTACAGCTTCATACAGAAAGTTAAAAAGAAACAAGTCCATCCTTAATCTTGTATTCTAAGTACTCTGTGGGTTCCACTATCTGCACAGTAGCGAAAGAAGTATATATTAAATAAGGAATATATAATATAATAATCTAAAGTTAAATACAGAATTCGAACTCATGTCATCGCGTTGCGAGCATCCAGCGCTAACCGGTCCAGCACATTTTTGTTGTAGACCATGCTGGAGATATATCTCCATGTCTACTCTTATACTCCATTGGTTCCTAAATATTTGTGGTTTTTAGATTTCAAATGGACTACCACATACGAATGTGTATGTAGACATATTTTAGAGTGTAGATTCACTCCTTTTGCTCCATATGTAGTCACTTGTTGAAATCTCTAAAAAGACAAATATTTAGGAACGGAGGGAGTAGAAAACAGAGTTGGTGATGATGGTGTGCGTGCCATCCTGCAATATAGGCCGTCGGATTTATATCTAACGAATAGGAAGAAAACTATGGCAATTTTGAAAAAATATTCCCACACCCCTCTCCACGTTCGCAAATACGGCCTTCCCTCGTTCATCCTTTTCTCTCACAAGATAAACTACTCATACAAATGCATCTTGATGTTCCGTGCAACGCATGGGCATCTAGCTAGTTTCTTTTAAAATAGTTACTGCAATAATTGGGTTGAAGTGATATATTTTATGTCTTCCCCGAATGATATCAGATTCACTAGTAGTAACAAAGAAAAGGTTGCCTTGTTAATTAACAGAAAACAGGGTGAAAACTATCACATGAGGCCAGTAAAAACGAGGCACACTAGGTTCTGCGTCATCGTCACTACAGCTGTGCACACGCGAGAAGTCTACATATCGAGGGGGCTACTGAGCGAGGCATAGAGACACAACGTTCGAGAGAGAAACCAATTGATAGATTACGATTAGATCGAGTTGTCACCCTTCTGCTGTCATTGTTGGGGTGGGGGGAGGGGGAGGGAGAGAAAGACATATCGAGAGTGTGTGCGGTAGGCACAGAGGCACTACTAGCGAGTGTGTGTGTGTGTGTTTGAAAGAGGAGTAGATAGATTACTATCAAGATCGAGGTGCCGCCCTACTCCTTCCGTGTCGGGTAGTGTGTGTGTGTGTTTGAGAGAGAAGCCACTCGATAGATTAGTATCAAGATTGAGGTGTCACCCTACTCCTTCGGTGTTGGGAAGTGTGTGTGTGTGGGTGTGGGTGTGTGTGTCGGGGGGGGGGGGCAGTGACACTTACATGTCCCTACTCTTATAAAAAACAGAGTTGGTGATGATGGTGTTCCTGCCATCCTGCAATATAGGCCATTCGATTTATACCCGATGGATAGGAAGGAAACTGTGGCAATTTTGCAAAAAGATACCCACACCCCTCTCCGCATTTGCAAATAAGGCATTCCCTCGTTCATCCTTTTCTCCCACAAGATAAACTACTCATACAAATGCATCTTGATGTTCGGTGGAAAGCATGTGCATCTTGCTAGTAGGGAGAAGGAGTTTGTGTGACACATATCTGGCTATATTAAGGGATAGGTAGATAGCATTTGTGCGAGGCATACTTAAAGCATAACGAGGATAAAAAAATTTGTGTGCATGCAAGTGCCAGAAAAATGAAGCGAGAAACAATGTGTGTGTGTGTGTGAGAGAGAGAGAGCGAAATATCAAAACAAAAGGTGCTCTGCTGGAATCCCATTGTATGTATTCATATGGTTCCGGAACTCGAGTTAACCTTAGGCATATCTGTGAGAGACATTATTATACTTCAAGACATTAGTGGCTGTGGGTGGGCGGAATTAAAGGGGTGGGCATGTTCGAAAGAGAGAGCATGTGTGTTTCTATGTGAGAGACTTGTAGGATGGGGTAGAAAGACGAATTCTAACCTTGACGGAGGGAGAGAAATACATGAAGTGCGCATGTGTGATTCCGATGCCCACAGGGAAATGAGATATGTATGCATGTGGGAGATATTGCACAATTCATTCACGTATCACTATCTACGATCGTGGACGTGCATCGCTTGAACATAAATCAATATCTACTTCGTATCATGGCCAAAGGTACAATATTGATTCAACACTATAAAGATTGGACACTCACGTATCACATTTTTTCTATTTAAATAAACCTTTTCAGTTGTGCATGCCAAAGTTACAGTGATGTTTCTTCAAACAACCAATGTAGCTATCATGCATTCAAAATCATTAGTCTTGGATGATTTAAGGTTCTATTATTAAGTAATATATGTAATATTCATATATGAATTCAACGGGTACGCAGTTTATGAAATGGAGGCTATGTAATCATATGAGGTAACACTTTTAAGTAGCGGACTACAATATCCATTTCTTTTTGTGCGCCTCTACACTAGCACGTCAATGCATTATGTTTAAAGTAAATAACCAATTGCACTAAATTATCTATTTACGCGAGAAATACATAGGCTGAGCGTTTGATCCCTTTTTTGTGAACGCGCCACTACACTCGTACGATTGGTCGCGCCCGTGTGAACGTCCAAGTTATCAGCGCATCATCCCGAGTTATTGTCCTTTTTTCTGGGGTGGACTTGACACCAGTTATTAACTGCTGATACGTGCCCCGTGTACACAGTCTCGCATGACCTTCCCGCTAGCACGGTCCAAAATTAGTTGAAACTGGATACGAACGATCCCACGGGTGGCAAAATCTCCCGCCTCCTTCTAAAATTTCCGCCACCTTAGTCTTTAGCATGTGAAATTCCCCTTCTGTCCTTGGTGCACAGAAATCAACAGTTACAATACCTCCCTCATCTACATAAGAAATCAACAGGTCGGGGCTGCTTTGGTAACTTCCGGTTCCCCCCACTACACGACACCCCCATTTCCTCTCCCCCTCCCGCAAAAATGACTAACTCCACAGCACCAGAGCATCTCACATCACGTCGTCCGTACTTCATCGACCTTTCTCCCCTCCCCTCTCGAAACCCTAGACTGCTCATCCACCGGCGTACCAAAGCCCATTCACTGCCAACGGCATCCACCTCGCCGGATCTGCTTCTGTGGCCGCATCTAACCCTCCCACCTCCCCTAGAAACAAGTAGACTGCTCATCCACCACTGTACCACAGCCCATTCAGTGCCAGCCTTGTCCACGGCGCCGGATCTGCTTCGCCGGTACTCTCATCAACCGCAATGCATCTGTAGCGGCTCATTCGTAATCCCAACCGGAGATGCTTCGTCCACCCCCCGGAGCCGCCGCACCTACGCCCCTGTCGACGGCCTCTGATCCTCTTCGCCGACACCTTCCCCAACCCTACCGGAGCCGCTTCGTTGACACCATCATCAACCCCACCGGAGTAGCTTCGCCTATACCATTTTCAACCCTACCGGGGCCGCTTTGCCAACTCACAAGTCCACGGCCTCAGATCCGCTTCCTCGCACCCTCATCGAACCTACCGGAGCAGCTTCTGACGCCCCGTCCATGGCCGCAGATCCGCATCATTAACACCATCCTTAACCCAACCACCGGAGCAGCTTCACCTACGCCCTCGTCCATGGCCACAGATCCGCTTCGCCCACACCGTAGTCCACCCTACCGGAGCAGCTTCACCTATGCCCTCGTCCATGGCCACATATCCGCTTCACCCACACCGCCGTCCACCCTACCGGAGCCGCTCCACAAACACCCTACTCCATTGTTCTAGGTCTCCTTACCGGACCCCGACAGCCAGCGCAACATCATCACCCTTGATGTTTCTAACCTGATTCCCACCGTCTGGCAAGATGCCAAGCAGCCGCCACGGCCTAGGTACTTGTCACCTTTAAACCCGTACAGCATCACCTGCCCGATGTACTTCAAATATACTAACAGGTCGCTGTTACATGTTATGCAGCTGGCAAAAACTACAAGGACGATGTTTCTTCTGGATCTAACAGCTTGGCCAACCAAGATCCTGGACCGATGCATTGCTATGATCTTGTAAGCGTGTCTCTCTCTCTCTTGTATTGTTCTGTTCCTGCCACCGTGCTTTGCTAGGATTTTTGACCAGTATTCCCTTTGTGCAGACAATGATTTCTACTACTGGCTGCTAAATTAGATATGTAGATGTCATACATGATACTACCTCGTACCTCCGTTCCTAAATATAAGTCTTTCTAGAGATTCCACTATAGGCTACATACGGAGCAAAATGAGTGAATCTACACTCGAAAATGCATCTATATATATATATATCTGTATGTAGTCCATACTGGAATCTCTACATAGACATATATTTAGGAACAGAGGCAGTACATTACACAAAATCATAGGTGGCAAGTGGGAATTCCAGTACACTACATTAGGCTCCCTTAGAGTGCCTTCTAGTCCCGCACACAGAGTCATGGCTAGTTTATGCTACGCACACAATCATTAATTGGTGGTTTAAATATGCGCAAGGGATATGCAATGTATTATCATGTAGAGATGTCTGAAATTAGCCATGTCAACTTGCAGATAGGGTTACACAATGAAAAAGTACAATATGTATGTGGCAATTTCATGGAACATCGCAAAAAAGGAGAGCCAGCGGTGAGCCTATACAGTGTGCTATGGTACGTCACTCCTCCATTGCAATCATCGTGACATGTTATTTGTATGTCAGTTCTATTGGCCAAGTTTCTTAGGGACAATTATTACGAGTTATCCTAAGAAAATAAGCGCCTGTGAATATAAGCTCCATGTAATAAGCCAACCAGTTCTTTTCATTACGTTTTCAGCTTATCTTTGGTATGGTCAGTGAAAAGACTAGATTGCATTATATTTTTTCATTTTGCTGCCCATACGAAAATTAATTTGACTAGCAAACATCACAAATTGAACCCAGTGCAGTAATTAATATGATAGGAAAGCAGACCTTCACTATTTGCTCAAAATGCAAATACAAAGATACCATCTACTTGGCACAATCTACTTTGGTCAATGTTTTCCATAGAGATCACATTGCCTAATTTAAACAAAAAATGCATGATCCACATTTAAATGAAGAACAATTATTTATTGAAATTCGATGGTCCAAGTGGCTGGTTATTATCATATAGCAGCACCACCTGAAAGCATCGTATAGCAGCAGCAGCTCATAGCAACTCATCATACAGCAGCAGCAGTGTGCAATTCATCATATACCAGCAGCAGCTCATAGAAATTCATCATATAGCAGCAGTAGGAGCAGCTCATAGCAATTCATCATATAGCAGCAGGAGCAGCTCATAGCAATTCAGCATATAGCAGTAGCAGGAGCAGCTCATAGCAATTCATCATATAGCATCAGCAGGAGTAGCTCATAGCAATTCATCATACAGTAGCAGCAAGAGCAGCTTATAGCAACTCATCATATAGCAGCAGCAGCTCATAGCAATTCATCATATAGCAGCAATAGCAGCTCATAGCAATTCATCATATAGAAGCAGCATCTCATAGCAATTCATCATATAGCAGCAACAAGAGCAGCTCATAGCAATGCATCATATAGCAGCAGCAGAAGCAGCTCATAGAAATTCATCAGTGGATCAGAATGAAAATTTGGCAAAAAATCAGAGGAGATCCTCACCTTGTTGGATGAGCTCATCCTTCAACAGCACCTTAAGGCCACGGCCTGGGAGGTGGGGCGGGGGAATAAGGTGCCTTCTACCGCGGTGTGGCATCAGCCGTAGTTGTGCAGCGCCTGCCGGAGTAGTGCGTTGGACGTACCACAGTGGAGCAGCTACTGGAGACCATGAGAATGAGGGGCGACACCAGAGGGAGGAGCTGCCAGGGAGATTTGCCCCTACCCATCGGCCATGTAGCCTAGCTGGACAGAGCATTGTCGAGGACCAGACCAGATGGGACCCTAGTGCTGCAGGCAAGGTATCGAGGTAGAGGGAAAGGGGAGAGGAGATGCAAGCGGGCAGAGCAATGAACGCTTGCGTGTTTATTTTTACTTGAGGGTGAGGTGTGACGCGGGCGTCACCAGTTGCATTTTGAGTGTAATATAGGCAGACAACAGAGTCATTTCACTATTCCCCTCCCCTTCAATATTTAATGAGGTTCTACCCGAACGCCCCCCTCCAAAGCAAAATTAGTTAAGCCAAGCCCATAACTCAAAAATGACTTCTTTACATCTTTTATGGCTTATTTTGACAATAAGCCCTGAAAAGGCAGAATAGAACTGGCCCTTAACCTGCAATTCAATTGTGTGTGGAATGATGAATCACTCATGCCTGCTACAGTGTAGATTTAGGCATCATCATACATGGCATAACCTAATACATGTACATTCCATTGTAGAATCTAGAATATGCAATGTTTATGTTAGTTCATACATTGCACGTGATGTTTAAATGCACCTTAAATCTAGTCAGTCAAGTGATGGTCTTTAAGCCTCCTTATTTGCTTCTTTTCTTGATATGTAAGATTTGCTCACACATCTGTTCAATTGCTTGTTTGCATCAGCCAGCCATACTAGGATTGTTTGCTTTGATTACTTGTTGTTATTGACCTAACACTCTAACAGAGCTTGTCAATGATTTAAACACTAAGGGCTGCTGTAGTGGGGCCTTTTCTAAGTCATAGGTGACATAAATGTTTGGCTGTACACTAAAGTAGGCTCTCCAGGAGTACCTGGAGATCCAGTTCGAAGGTATGCCTAGTTTTTACAGAGTGCAAACATAGTAAATGCTCATTTCATTGTGTGCAAGTGCAAGAGATGCGACATGTTTCATTATGGGGTGTTGTTTTGTTATAATCTCATCCTTTTGTGCTCGCAGACTGGAAAGTATGCATATTTATCTTCCAAGGAGACGAGTAATTAGTTTGTGTCACCTTGCAGAGGGGGTGCAATGAAGATAAGATAGAGGTTTTCCATGTACAAGATGTTAGGAAGGAGCCTTGCAAGAGAAGTAGGAGCTGCGCTAAGCCACTTCAACCTATTAAGGTAAGTCACTGTATCCAACTCAACAGTTCAATTCCTTGTTTGTTTCAGGCATAGTTAATTTGCTCTTTTCAATTGCTTTATTTGTCCTCAGTTAATGAGATGCCCAAAGAATGATGCCTGATGTTGGGTACTTGTATAACTATTAGTTGACATAATTAAAGGCCTTACCATTTAATTACTCTGTCTAAGTGTGCCTGAAGCTTTGAAGTCTATTAACCAACTATTATTGAATGAGGCTCACAATTTAGTTTATAGTAGGCTAATGATTGCATAGTTTTGCTTGTTGTAGTATGTTTGTATAAAATCCTCTGTTGTTCATTATGCTCCCTAAGACTTTAATTGAGCTACAGAATGGCCAACTGCTTGCTAACTTCTACGCAACGTGCTATCTAAATTTGTAACTTGTCTATGTTTTGGATTGGGCCCCAACATCATGCTCCTATGGTAAGCTAAGAGAGATTTCTGTATGCAGGCTGCACAGACAACCTTTTTTATAATTTTTAAAATATCACCTGCTTATGCTTCATGACGTGTAACATTATTGTTAGTCATGTTTTTCCATGTACAAAATAGTATGTCTTGCTCGCTTCACTATTGTAACTATATTTTTGCCCTAGTCATGTGTACTTATAGAAACATTTCAGGATGAAGTGACATCAACACAAAGATCTGCAAGTAGTGCGGCATGGCCATTACCGAATGATTATTGATTGGAATTGGAATGTGCTGATGTTCTTGAGCATCAACTAGAGGTGGCAAGACAACATGTACATGATTCTGAACATACAATGAACAAGTTGAGACTGGACATGTAGGTATTAGATGCATGAGTCAAAAAATGAAACAAGACACTAAGGTAACAACGAAGGAATTGGAGATTTTGCAGACTGAAATTTGTGCTATCTAAATCCGGCGAATCCTATTTTCTGTAGAGATTATAGTTCAAATGGTAAGTTATGTTGATGCGCGTCCATGATGTATGAGCTGTATTTGCCCAGTGTATGTAATTTGCTGTTTGTGTATGCTTTATTATCACTGGTGCCGAACCATAATGCCAAGTGGGTATAATCGGCTGTAATTTCTTTATTGTATAGTGTAGGATTATTCTACGTTTCTATGCCTTAGTCTCTTTATTGTATAGTGTATGTTTTTAGAGGTGATAATATAGAGTAGGATAATTCTTTGAATATGCTATGTCGTTCAAACGGGGGCCAACTCGCCCAAACGTTGTAGTGACCATGGCCGTCCACAGGCCGTACGATCCATGGGCCATCTACGTGACGGACGATCCATGGCCTTCTATGGGCTGTCGGATCCGTGGGCCTTCTATGGGCTGTCGGATCCGTGGGCCTTCTATGGGCCGTCGGATCCATGGGCCTTCTATGGGGCGTCGGGTCAATGGGCCTTCTACGTCCCATAGGATCCATGGGCTTTCTATGGGCCGTCTCATCTATGGGCCTTGTACGGGCCCTATAAGGGGTCGTAAACGGGCTAGAGTTGAAATCGTCCATTCATGGGCCGACCATAACGGGCCGTCGTTAATTGGCTGTATTTGATGACGCTATGAAAATGGCCCAACGTATTAACGGGCCACAAATGGGCCGACTATAACCACGGGCTGAATTTGGCCCACAAGCAGAAAATGACAGTAACGGCCCGAAAGTAAACGAATGCTGGAAATGAGCCCAAGAATAAATGGGCCCTGAGAAGGCCAAAAGATAACATGGGCTGGAAATGGCCCAACGAAATAATGGGTCGTTAATGGGTATAATGTGATGCACTGTTCATTAGGGGCTAGTTTTACGATGGGCCGAGGGTTACTAAGGGCCTCATATGGGCCGAAAGACGTCATGGGCCATACATGGGCCGGAAGGTAAAATGAGCTGGAATTATATTAGATGGCCCAGATGACGCTACTAGGCCTAATTCGGATAGGCCGTAAACAGGCCCTGGGTTAGCGGGCTGTAAATGGGCTATATGTGAACATGCTGTTAACAGGCTTGCCGTGGGCCGGCCCGCCACCTTTTAACCAAGTCAAACAGGCCAGCCTTTTCATAGGAATGGGCCTCTGTTGGGCCGTGCCACGTGTCGACGTATCATTGGCGCTTTGGGTCCAATGAGTGGATGACATCTGTCCCAATGGCGAGCCGACACGTGTTCCCTCCAGCCAATGATGATTTTACACATGGAAAATCCCCATTGGTCGGGGATGTTAACGGGTTATCGGATCCAAAACCGGACCCGATAGCTTAACGGCATTCCGTTACGGTGGATGCCACGTGTCGGTCACCCTTGACGAAAGCACTTCTGTGACGCGCGATTTATCGTCATGGAAGTGGACACTTCCGTGATGATAATTTTGGTAATGTCATGGAACACTTCTACGACAATACAGGTATGACTATCTTGATTCTGTCATAAAATTGTCATGGATTTACATGCATGACAGAAAACGTGACCTACTATGACAAACACATATCATCACGGAAGTGTATTTTTTGTAGTGTAGGGGCTCCCTCACTGGATGGTCGTCGGCCTTGCCATGGTCAGGAAGGGTGTGGAGGAGATCCGCCGTAAAAGGAGAACTCTCTCCCTCCCCTTCCCGGGTCGCCTCCGAGTCGGCCCTCTCCTCCTCACCGGAATCGCTAGAAGACACCAACACCAGGGCCGCCACCACCGAAGCCTCGGAAGGCGTTGGCGGCACAAGTCCGCGCCCATCGAAGACAGGCATGGCGGCAGCCACCTCCGCCCCATCTGGGCGGCGATACAGGGGAATATGGGTGTCCGGCGGATACCGCTGGTCGTCCCCGACCAGAAGGTGGAGGGACTTGCCCAGGTCCTCGTCTGACAAGACGTCCGGGCGCAGATGGAGGTCGCCCCTTTCATCCCCAAGCTTCCACAAGGGGCGCGAGCGCGCCTGGAGTGGGGCTATGCGCTGCGTCAGGAATTCCTTGACGATCATGGCCCCCATCAGCTTCTCAGCCTTCAGGTCGTCAGGCTTCAGGTCGGCAGTCATATTCTCCAACACCTGCTTCGCCCGAGGGTCGGTGAGCTTCGCGCGGAGCCACCGGTCGTGAGGCGAGGGCATCTCTGTCGGCAGCGCCAGCCGAGGGTGGGTGCATTTAGTGTCCACGAGGACCCACTTTCCCCTGAAGCCCTTGGCCTTCTTCCCAGCCTTCAAGAGCGTGTTGGTTCCGTTAGCCGCGACGAAGTTGGCGCATCCTGAGTAATGGCCCTTGAGGGGGTCCTGGATTAGCGGGTATCCGGACAGCCGGATTATATCCTTTGGCCAGACT
The DNA here is from genome assembly GCF_056163025.1 of Triticum urartu. Taxonomy (NCBI): domain Eukaryota; kingdom Viridiplantae; phylum Streptophyta; class Magnoliopsida; order Poales; family Poaceae; genus Triticum; species Triticum urartu. Next base: position 147,648,007 of record NC_141873.1, on the reverse strand, counting down.
CTTGGACTATGAAGATACAGGATTGAAGACTTCGTCTCGTGTCCGGATGGGACTCTACTTGGCGTGGAAGGCAAGCTAGGCAATACGGATATGTATATCTCCTCCTTTGTAACCGACCTGGTGTAACCCTAGCCCCCTTCGGTGTCTATATAAACCGGAGGGTTTTAGTCCATAGGACAACATACAATCATACCATAGGCTAGCTTCTAGGGTTTAGCCTCTCCGATATCGTGGTAGATCAACTCTTGTAATACTCATATCATCAAGAATAAATCAAGCAGGATGTATGGTTTTACCTCCATCAAGAGGGCCCAAACCTGGGTAAAATATCGTGTCCCCTGCCTCCTGTTACCATCCGCCTTAGACGCACAGTTCGGGACCCCCTACCCGAGATCTGCCAGTTTTGACACTGACATTGGTGCTTTCATTGAGAGTTCCTCTATGACGTCGCCATAAGGAAGGATGCCTCGTCTCGTTGTTAAAAGCAACATTACTGCCGGGGGAGCTCTGGCTGTCGGCCAAACTCTCCGGCTAGGCAGTTTCGTCATGACTGCCTGTTCGGCCGCTGCACCGACGATGACTTCTTGGGTCATCAAAAACAGCCTCCACGTCGGCTCGGAAGTCGCCGAGCAGATGGATCCAATAGAGCTCTCTTACCTAAACAAACTCTTGGATCGCATCGCTGCCTTGGGAGTCGCTACGGACTACGATCGGATTGGTCTTAAACCCGATCAAAGGGAGATTAACTCTCCATCGGTCACCCATCACGTTGCGGTGGTGGAGGAACAATGCGGCAACTCTTCCTCTATTTTGAGGACTAACTATGTCCGGATTCCTGAGCTCTCTGAGCCGGATACCCTCTTACGGGAGGACATTACCCAAGCCCTGAACCTAGAATCAGGCAGCGGGCCAGACTTATCGGGTAACACTCCGGAACCCGAACTTCCAAGATTGGAAACTCCTCAGCCCCTGGGTCTCAAATCGGGTAGGGGTTTAGACTCAAATCCACCCACCCACCCAGACATAAACAATATTTCCCACATCAGGCAAGAGCCCCATGAAACAGTACATCATTGTTGGGCCAGATTCCTCCTTGTGATGAACAAGGTTAAGGACTATCGCAAAGAAGATGCAGTCTCACTTTTCTGCAATAATTGCACGGACAAGGGAATCCTTAACGCCTTAAGTCGCTGTGACATATCATGCTTCGCTGACTTGGCGTCCATAGTACGAAAGTAATGTGCGATGGAAAGCGTCTGGAAAACCGAAACGAAATTTTGGGATAATCCGGCTCCGAATATACACCCACTCTGAAGTAAAAGGGTGCACTATCATAAGACACCCGAGCTAGTTGCAAAATTCATAGTACAACAGATACAATACCAACACACAACCTTAGAGCATGTTGGATACTTCGGCAGGTGGCCAAAAGTGGTGAGGATCTTCTTATCCCAAATGCCACAGAGCACCATCCTGTGGATAACAATACGGTGTCAACAGTCTTTGAGAGCTTTGCGTCAAATAATAGGCGCAAGCAAACACTCCGCAGCATGGCCGAAATCTGCCACGTAGCAGCAATAAATCCATGGAGTGACACGGCTATTACCTTCAATGCCAGTGACGAACCTAAATTCCGAACAGCCCGAGCACCAGCTGCACTGGTCCTCAGTCCAATTGTGGATGGCTTTCGACTCACCAAAGTACTCATGGACGGCGGCAGCGGATTAAACCTCATCTATGAGGAAACTCTTCAAAAAATGGAAATAGACTTGAACCGCCTTGAGCAAAGTAGCACAACCTTCAGGGGAATCATACCCACTCGGGAGGCACGATGCGCTGGGAAAATCACACTAGATGTGGTATTCGGTACGCCAGAGAATTACAAGTCCGAAGAAATTACATTTCAAGTGGCCCCATTCAGTAGTGGATACCATGCCCTTTTAGGACGTGAGGCGTTCATGATCTTCCAAGCCGTACCCCATTATGGGTACACAAAGCTCAAAATTCCCGAGCCCAACGGAATCATTACCCTCGCAAGTGATCCGGACACAGCACTCCACGCCGAAAACAAAAGAGCTGCACTGGCCCTCAAGGCATTATCCGAAGCCCTCTCGGCCGAGGAGCTAACCACGTTACGCTCCACAGTGGACAGGGACGACGTGATACTCGATAAGAGATCCAAGTCCACCTCTTTTAAACCAGAGGATGAAATAGTCAAATTCCAAGTCCACCCAATGGACCCTACAAAAACAGCCTCCATCGGGGCATAGTTAAACCCCGCCGTGGACACCGCACTACGAGAGTTCCAGCGTGAGAATTAGGACATATTCGCCTGGCACCCCTCAGACATGCCAGGAATCCCACACAGGCTGGCCGAGCATAGCCTCAATATCCTAAAGGGATTCAAGCCGGCAAGCAAGCTCTTCGGCGTTTCTCCAAACCTAAGAGACAGGCCATGGGAGAGGAACTAGCCAAGTTATTGGAGGCCAGATTCATCAGAGAGATAAACACCCGGACTGGCTAGCAAACCTGGTGATGGTACCAAAGAAGGATAAATCATGGCGCCTTTGTGTCGATTTCAAGGACCTCAATAAAGCTTGCCCAAAGGATCCCTTCCCCCTCCCCCGCATCGACCAAATTATCGATGCTACCGCAGGACATGAGTCATTGTGTTTCCTCGACGCATACTCTGGTTACCACCAAATCAAGATGGCGGAGTCCGACCAAGCCGCAACGGCATTCATCACACCATACGGTCCCTTCTGTTTCAACACAATGCCTTTTGGGCTAAAAAACGCCGGCGCAACATATCAGCGCATGATTCAGACATGTCTGGAGAAACAAATCGGCTAAACAGTAGAGGCATACGTAGACGATGTGGTCGTCAAAACCAAACACGTCGACTCTTTGATAGACGACTTGAGGCTCACATTCGACAACCTGCGAACATATGACATTAAGCTCAATCCGGAAAAATGCGTTTTCGGCGTACCAGCCGGAAAGCTCATGGGTTTCATTGTCTCCAGTAGAGGTATTGAAGCTAATCCGGCCAAAATCTGAGCTTTGTCACAGTTGGCTACCCCAACAGAACTCAAACAAATCCAGAATTTAACAAGATGCGTGGCGGCTCTAAGCCGCTTTATCTCCCGCTTAGGAGAAAAGGCTTTACCCCTTTATCGCCTCCTTCGGTGCACCGAACACTTTGAGTGGACAAATGCTGCCACAGCCGGATTGGAAGAAATAAAGGCCATTTTGGCAACCAACCCAATCCTGGCCATGCCAAACATCGGTGAACCAATGTTGTTGTACATTGTGGCAACTTATCAAGTTGTAAGCGCAGTGCTCGTCGTCGAACGAGAAGCTGACGGACATAAATTCCCTCTTCAAAAGCCGGTATACTATGTATCCACTGTCCTCACTCCATGCAAATCACGGTACCCACATTATCAAAAGATAGCCTATGCGGTATTCATGGCATCCCGGAAGCTACGACACTACTTTCAAGAGTGCTCGATTATAGTAGCCTCGGAAGTGCCACTTAATGATATTATAAACAATCACGACGCTACGGGCCGGATTGCTAAATGGGCCATTGAGCTCCTCCCGTTCGACATACATACAAACCTCGACGAGCCATTAAGTCGCAAGTATGGGCCAACTTTTTCGCTGAATGGACGGAGGCCGAACTCCCTAAAGAGTGCGGCGCATACTCCAATTGGATCATGAACTTCGACGGTTCCAAAATGCTGGCTGCTCTAGGGGCTGGCGTTGTCCTAACGTCCCCAACCGGAGATACCGTTTAGTACATACTGCAAATATTGTATACAGACTCCAACAACGCAACCGAATACGAAGCTCTGTTGCATGGTCTTCGGATGGCAGTCTCCATGGGTATTCAACGCCTGGAGGTGCGTGTGGATTCAAACCTTGCAATATCCCAAATAAATGGAGACTTTGATGCCAAGGATCTGAAAATTGCAGCCTACCGAAACGTCGTCCTAAAAATGTCAGCTTGGTTCGAGGGACTCGAATTTCACCATTTGGCTCGGGAAAACAATCAAGCGGCGGATATCCTCGCCCGCATCGGCGCAAAACGCGATGCGGTCCCCCCCAACATATTTCTGGAAAGGCTATTCAAGCCATCCGTAGTATGGGAAGGGGACACTAGTAACAATAGTCCGGACCCGGCAAAAATGCCTGATACCGAAAACTCTGACACAATCGGAGGCTCCGCCACCAAAATAACACCTTCAGCCCACGTAATAATGGCCATTATCGCCCCGTGGACAGAACCATTCCTGGCCTACCTAACTAGGCAGGAACTTCCGGAGGACCAAAATGAGGCACGTTGCATAGTACGGCGATCTAAGGCCTACGGGGTACACGAGGGAGAATTGTATAAAAAAGCACTACCGGAGTCCTTCAAAGGTGCATCTCCGAAGAGGAAGGGCCGAACCTTTTGGCAGAAATCCTCGTCGGACTCGGCGGTCACCACGCCGCAGCCCGGGCTCTTGTAAGCAAGGCCTTCCGTACAGGATTCTATTGGCCAACGGACCGGGCATATGCACAGGACTTGGTCCAACGTTGCGCCGGTTGCCAGCTCTTTGCAAACCAAAGCCACATGCCACCCACCGCCCTCCAAACAATCCCCATTACGTGGCCCTTCACGGTCTGGGGGCTTGACATGGTTGGACCCCTTAAAGGGGAACCCACAAGAAAAAAATACTTACTGGTCATGGTGGATAAATTCACCAAATGGATAGAGGCCAAACCTATTAAAACAGCCGAATCCGGACCAGTGATAGACTTCATATCTGGGGTCGTACACCGTTATGGCGTCCCCCAGAGCATCATCACTAACAACGGCACAAACTTCATAGCCGATGAGGTAAAACTCTGGTGCAGCAAAATGGGCATCAAGCTCGATTATGCTTCAGTCTATCACCCACAAACCAACGGCCAAGTTGAGCGAGCAAACGATCTTATAATGAGCGGCCTTAAACCCAGATTAGTGCGTTCCTTAACGGAGTCTAACACGCACTGGGTAGAGGAGCTCGACTCCGTACTCTGGGGGCTGCGGACCACGCCGAATCGTAGTACCGGATATACACCCTTCTTTATGGTGTACGACGCAGAGGCAGTCTTCCCTATGACATAATTCATGACTCACCTCGAGTGCGCATGTACGAAGAAAGAGAAGCCGAGCTCGATCGGCAGGACAGTCTGGACACCCTGGAGGAGGAGCGCGACGTAGCCAAAGCCCGTTCCGCATTTTATCAGCAACAGGCTCATAGATACCAAAGCAGAGAAGTACGGGCCAAAACTTATAACGTTGGCGAACTAGTTCTACGCCTGCCGGATAAGAAAAAGAACAAGCTCAAGCCCAAATGGGAGGGTCCCTTCATTATTGACCAAGTTCTGACCGGTGGAGCGTACCGACTACGAGATGCATCGACTAGTCGACTCGAGCCGAACCCATGGAATGCGGCCAGGCTCCGAAGATTCTACGCCTAGCACCGGACTCTATGTTCGCCCCCTCCCTTTGTCCATTTTTTGCATATACATTATATGTCTTGTTTTTCTTTCTTTCTTCCTTTCTTTTATTCTTTCTCTAGGCCTTCAAGGGCCAACTTGTGCCTCGCTTGCACATTATAGATGCGCTAGCCGCGCTCATCATACCTGGGGGCTTCTTTCGCAGAAGCTTAATTATTTATCTGGGCCTCAGGCCCCGCACATGTGTCATGCTTCCACATGTACCTTTTTTTGCCATTATATGCATCGATATGACTTAAGTTTTGGCCAAGCTGGGTTGCCTGGCTCTTGTATTTATGTCCTACGTTCCCGTTAATTCGGCTAGGGCATAAGGGGAGCACCTCTGCGATTGTTACTGCCGGGTCAGCCGGATGTGTACCTCAGACTGGGTGAAGCCGAAAGCTAGCGTTCTTAAGGGAATATTCGGTTTGTGAACAAAAGGTGATTTTTATTTATTGTCCATATCTGCCCCCAGATGTTTTTCCTGTGTTTCATATCGCAGTCCGGACATGCACTTTAGGGCATGCTTACCCAAGGAAAGGAACCCTTAACGGAACTATTTCTCCCTGGAAGATGTTTCTTACTACCCATGTAATATAACATAACTAGTTGGGCACTTGTCTGTTCAAGCACTAATGACCCCTACACCTGGTCTCCACGCATACCCCGGTTCTTATATAACTGAGTGGGTATTCGGATACACTCCGAACTATCGGGTCCCGAGGTTGAAGCGAAAAGGTCCGCCAAGACAAATGATCTACAATCCGGCTAGAAGGCATTATACATGTCACTTCCATTACATAGTCATGCAGACTGACTAAATTCCTCTTCTATACCATCCAACAGGCGGTCTAGCTTACAATCCTATTGGGAATACTTTGCGGCTAATTCTACTTGCCCATAAACTAAGTTAACGGGGATCTCTTTTCCGTCGGGCCCCACAGGTCCGACCTCGGCCATGTGATTTGGGTCTGCCTTGGTGTACCGCGTCTTCACCATGGCCCAGGCTTCTCTGGCACCCTGTCGGCTGGCCGATATCTTCCATAATCGGAAGCGCCGCCGTGCTCCCTTGAGCTTCCCTGCAAGCTCTCCAACGCCCTCCGGCAGGGAGACGGACGGCCACAAGGCCTGGGCAACACCTTGCATCACCTGCCGAACTTGTTCGTGCAGATGTGAGAGATCGGATAGAAGATCACTCGCAGACCCGGGCATTTCCTCCGCGGGATGACCCGTCAGCATACCTACAGACATAACGCTGTTAGTCGGCTTCTTCGCCGAACTCCTTTAAAAGGATTCGTTCAAGCACTTACTGAAAATGCCGCGCCGAAGCCGCTTATTCTCCTTTTTGGAGTCTGCAAGCTGGGCTCGTACATCTTTTAGTTCCACACTCAGCTTGATATTGGCGTCTTGGAGATTGTTTTTCTCCTGCCTAACCTCAGTCAGCACGCGTTTGCCAGCCTCTAGCTGTCGCATAACATGCTGGTCCTCCGAATTTTCTCCGGATTCATCTGCAACATCTATTGTTAGATCTGCAGCCACGCCGCACATTACATGGTAACCATCATTCTTTAAAAGTAAATGTTACCAGCGGGTGACTTTTTCGGTTCCTGCAATGGGGCAAAAGCGGCCCACAGTTGGGTCTTGCATTCCTGTAGCTCCTGTGACAGCCTAGTATGCTTCTCTGTAAGAACCTGCACAATAAAGATGATCCTTAAATCGGTTCTGCTAACTGTGTCAAGTCTCAGGGGCTACTGATACATATAAATTGTCAGATTTACTTACCCGTACATCCTTTACATACTGATCCGTAGCTTTGGCTAGACCATCTTTTTTTAGGGTTAGGCTAGACCATCTTGAGCAGCTCGGAGATACGCCTCTCCAGAATTGAAGGCATCAAATGCCTCTGGTGAGAAACAAGCATCACGGAGTATGGCCCGGCGGTGCCTATGATTCATGGCGCTTTCCACTTCTGAGTTTGTAGCGGATAATCTATCCGGATCCTCTGTAGGGGGGTTATCCGGCGCCCGACTAGTGGAAGCGTGATTAGTAACATCGCCGGACATATTCTGGCGAGTGTTTTTTCTGTCAAAGAAACACGGGCGTCATTGTATTTCGAGAGGCCACAACCACGGAGCGGGTTTTTTTTCATACCTTTGCGCCGGCATCTCTGTCCTGAACGCCTTCCTTTTTGGCCTACCTGGCCTCAGTGCCTCTTGTTGGCGCGTTGCTGCGGGTTCGGCAGGGCATCCCGAATGCCTTCCCTGTAAAAATGCCATGTGTATATGGTGGGTGAAGTGTCTAAAAAGGGATCCTAGTTTCTGGAGTTGGGATTTTTGTTTTTTCTTACGTGCGATGCAGGGAGCAGTCCAGGATAGTCGGCCGTAATGGCCACCATGGCATCATCGCAGCTTAACTGATAGAACTACCGGTCTATCAGCTCCACGAATATAACCGAATCTTCTTCAAGTCCGGAGTCAAGGGCCCGGTCAGGGTCCTCTGGTGGTGGAGAAGGGCTGCTGACCTCCTTTATGGCTTTTCGCAGTTCCTGCCGCAAAGTGGCTGGGTGAATACTTACAACAAAGAATGCGGGAAAAATGGGAGTAGGGAGATATACCTTACCCAGCTTGGAGGATTGTACATGGAGAATCCATCTCGTGGATTGATGCGGGTGAATTCCTCTTCCCCACCCTTGAACAATTCGGACACAATTTTTGCTAAAGCGGCATCATTGTCCGGACCCTTATGCCTGCAATGGGTGGCGTCATCCGCCCCGTTAAAACACCACAAGGGGTGCCCACGATATTAAAGTGGTTGCACTCCGCGCATTATGCAAATCAACATAACTTCGATTACTATCAATCCTGATCGAACCAGTGCTTTGATCCGGTTCATCAGATAGAGGACTTCTCCATTGTCTTCCGCCTGGGGGCTCCGTGGGCGCCAACTTCAGCGTTTCTTCAGAGGAGCGTTGTTGAACTCAGGAAGACCCCGCCGAACAGGGTACGGAAGGGGAACGTCCTCCATATAAAACCATTCCGAAGGCCAGTCTTCGGACGACTTCTTCGAGGTACCAGACAGGTATCCGGTATTGGCGATGCGCCATATTTCGGCTCCGCCCACTTGATAAAGTGACCCCCTCTGTGTGCGAGGGACGAGGCAAAATAGCCTTTTCCACAGCTTGAAGTGAGTCTCGCAGCCCAGGAACAACTTGCAAAGAGCAACATAGCCGGCGATATGTAGGATGCAGGCAGGGGTGAAATTGTGTAATTGGAGGCCGTAGAACTCCAGGAGCCCGTGGAGGAATGGATGAATTGGAAATCCGAGTCCCCCTAATAGATAGGGAACAAGGCAGACCCGTTCCCCCATAGAGGGACAGGGAATGCTCTCCGCTTGCTCCCCACCATTGTAGGTGGCAAGACCGGCTCGAACGGGCACCATATACGGCGGAGGGAGATATCCCTTACTCTGTAGTTCGACTAATCGAATGTGAGGGACTGAACACCTCTCCCAATCGCCGGGCTTAGGGCTACAGGGGCGGGAGGAGGAGCTGCGGAGGTCGGCCATGCTGGAATGGATCTTTCCGAAACGTGCTCTGATGGATTCTCGCTGGGGGAGGATGGTATGGATTGGATCTAAGGATCCCCATCCCTTTAATAGACAATTTATTTATCTGGCTGGGGGGTGAATGTAAAAATGCCCTGGCGCCTCGTATTCATTCGACGCATGGGAGATAGCCCTTATTGGGCACAGAAGCCAAGAGGTCCAAACATTTATGGGACCAGACACTGCTTTCCAAACGTTCGGAAGATGGAGAAGAACCCGCCTTGCAATGCCGAAGACAACACTGCGCGCCGGACTCATCGTCATTGAAGCCTGGTTCAGGGGCTACTGAGGGAGTCCTGGATTTTGGGGTATCCGGACAGCCGGATTATATCCTTTGGTCGGACTATAGGACTATGAAGATACAGGATTGAAGACTTCGTCTCGTGTCCGGATGGAACTCTACTTGGCGTGGAAGGCAAGCTAGGCAATACGGATATGTATATCTCCTCCTTTGTAACCGACCTAGTGTAACCCTAGCCCCCTCCGGTGTCTATATAAACTGGAGGGTTTTAGTCCGTAGGACAACATATAATCATACCATAGGCTAGCTTCTAGGGTTTAGCCTCTCCCGATCTCGTGGTAGATCAACTCTTGTAATACTCATATCATCAAGAATAAATCAAGCAGGACGTAGGGTTTTACCTCCATCAAGAGGGCCCGAACCTGGGTAAAACATCATGTCCCCTGCCTCCTGTTACCATCCGCCTTAGACGCACAGTTCGGGACCCCCTACCCAAGATCCGCCGGTTTTGACACCGACAGCCCTCCTTGATCTGGAGGTAGAAGAAGTGGTGAAGCAATGCCACGGATGGCTTCACCCCCACAAATGCCTCACAATAAAAGGCGAATATCGACAAGAGGAGGACGGAGTTGGGATGAAGGTGAAGGGTGTGCAGCTTGTAGTGGCCGAGGATGGCGTAGAAGAAGTCAGAAAAAGGTGGGACCAGCCCTGCGACAACGCTATTCATGAAGAAGGGATAGAAGGTAACGCCTGAGGCCTCCGGCTCGGCGGAGCTAGCCCAGAGTGCAGTCTTCCCCCCCTTGTTGCTCCCTTCCACCGTCATCGGCAGCATGGCGGTGAGGTTCTTCTCTGAGACATTGGGTGCACTCAAGGCCGGCTCGTACCAGGAGGGCGAGAGCGCAGCCTTTGCTTTGTTGGACACCATAGGCTGCAGGCTCAGGGAGAAGTTCGTGTAGATTTGGAGTCTCTTGGGGCAAGAAGGAGAAAGGGGATCTAGAGCAAGATGAAGGAAGGTAATGAAGGCCCTGTAACATGCACCAGCCTTTTGACAGATGAGGACAGTTGCCGAGGCAGCGTGGAGAAGCGGAGGTGCCCACGTCCAGTCAATTGCCACGCGACGACCAAGGCCGCACGCGGTTGGGCCCACGATACTCCAAACTTGCCCTTTTGCTTCACCTCGAAGCCAAGTCCGAGCGCACCTTGGGCCCGGGGGCTACTATCCGCGTCCTGGGAATGCGAGTACCCAGACCTGCCTGCCTGCGGCCCACGGCGTGGCTCCATCAGTGGCATGGCACGGGCCATCATCTGCAGCGATAACTCAAGACCCTCGCAAGGGGCCAAGCCTCGGGAGGCGGACGACGCCAAGACCTCCCTGGGGGCAGCCTCACTAGGCTGGCTCCCAAGGAGCGGAGATATCTATGCAAGGGGCACCTCGCGAGGTTCACGTGATGTGAGCCATGACGAGCAAGGCCCGGCGGGCGCCAGCGGGCGCAGTGTACCAGTTTCCTCTTTGGTGCTAAAGAGGCAGGCGCAGGAGAGGAGTCCCGAGGCATCAGACAAAGGTTTCCATATTGGTGCAACAAGACCAAGGCCAGCAGGACGGCAGGACGGAGGTCACCACGGAGCCCACAACAGCGTCACCACTAGAGCCTTTGGCAGGCGAAGACCACATTTTGTCAGGATAACTTGTACTAGTTGTCCCCCTTCAAACTTGGCCATTGTTGGATCCCTTCTCGCCTAACATTTGGGAAGAGGACCAGGGCCTCTATAAATAGGGCTAGGCACCAATGTAGCAAAGGGGGATCATTCGGACCATCCTCACACACACACCAGCTCATCGAGCTCAAGAACACCTCTCCTCAGGAGGCAGTTCATCCATGGTACTAGTTCATCCCTAGCCCTCGAGGCAATCCACCACCACCACACTGGAGTAGGGTATTACCACAACGGTGGCCCGAACTAGTATAAACCTTTGTGTCTCGTGTTCCTTGGGATCGTTGAGCTAGGCTGTGGGATCATCGAGCGAGCAAGCTAGAGAGGAGGAATACTTCGTGCACACCCCTGTGTTCGAACATCAAGGGTTTGCCGGAACCCACGATCCGACAAAGGTTATCAATCTAGTAGGAGAACCACACAACACCTCGTTAGCAACACCTGCACACAAAATAACAAATCGTTGCACCCAACACGAACAAGGGGTTGTCAATCCGTGGCGGTTACTTGCAAGATTAAATTTCTCTCTTGAAAATAGCATACAGTGGGTAAACAAATTACTGTTGGGCAATTGATAGAAAAGCAAATAATCCTGATGATATCCCAGGCAATGATGATGTACATAGGCATCACGCCCGAGACAAGTAGACTAAACGATTCTGCATCTACTACTATTACTCCACACATCAACCGCTATCCAGCACGCATCTAGAGTATGTAGTTCATAAAGAACGGAGTAACGCCTAAAGCAAGATGACATGATGTAGACAAAGTAACTCATGCGTGAATAAACCCCATCTTTTTATCCTTAATGGAAATGATACAAATACGTTTCATGTCCCTTTTTGTCACTAGGATTAAGCACTGCAAGATCGGGCCCATCATTAAGCACCCCTCCTATTGCAAGAAAAAACAATCTTATTGGCCAAACCAAATCAATAGGTCGGAGAGAAATGCAAATCTATAATAATCATGCATAAAAGAGTTCAGAGAAAAGTCAAATAATATTCATGTATAATCTTTCATAAACTCACAATTCATCATATCTCACCAAACACACCGCAAAAAGTGATTACATCAAGTAGAACTCCAAGAACATCAAGGAGAGCATTGTATTGAAGATCAAAAAGAGAGAGAGAGAGAGACATCTAGCTACTAACTATGGACCGGTCTGTGTTAAACAACTAACACATCATTGGAAGGGCTGCAAGGTTGATGTAGAGCCCCTCCATGATTGATTCCCCCTCCGACAGAGTGCCAGAGAAGACCTCCAGATGGGATCTCACGAGAACAGGAACTTGCGGTGGCGGAACGAGTATTTCGGGTGGCTCTCTATTGGTTTCCCGATTTTAGAGAATATATGGAGGTGAAGTTAGGTCAAACAGAGCCACACATGCTCCATGAGCCACCAGGGCACACCCACCCCCTGGGTGTGCCGTGGTGCCTCACAGGCCACAGCTTCATCTTCTCGCCCTGTCCCAAAGCTTCTAGGGTCTTTTATGTCGAGAAAAAAATCTCCAAAAAGTTTGGTGGCATTTGGACTTCGTTTGGTACTGATATTCTGAAAAATCAAAAATAGGCAAAAAAATAGCAACTCGGACTAGGCACTAAGTTAATAGATTAGTCCCCAAAAATGATATATAATTGCTTGTAAATGCATATAAAACATCCAAGCTTGATACTATAATAGCATGGAACAACCAAAAAGTATAGATACGTTGGACACGTATCAAGCATCCCTAAGCTTAATTCCTGCTTGTCCCCGAGTAGGTAAATGATAAAAACAGAATTTTTGATCTAGAATGCTACCTATCATATTCATCATATAATCTTTTCTTTGTGGCATGGATATTTGGACTTGAGTGATTCAAAGCAATAGTCTATAGTTTGACATGAAAACATAAGTACTCAAGCATACCAACAAGCAACCATGTCTTTCAAAATATCAATGCTAAAGAAAGTTATCCCTAGCCCATTATGCTCACTCATTGATCCATTCATGAAACACACTCAATATTAACTACAACACAAGTATGACGATAGTGCTCTCCATTTGGTGCTTTATAAGAGAAGATGGAGACTCAAAATAAAAATAAAAATTGCATAAAAGTAAAATAGATAGGCCCTTCACAGAAGGAAGCAGAGATTTGCAGAGGTGCCAAAGGTCAAGGTTTAAAACAGAGATAGAATTATTTTTGAGAGAGGCATGCTTTTCCTATCAACATCACAACAGAAAGTTTCCAATATCTCCCATGCTAGACACATTGTAGGCGGTTCGCAAACAAAAAATAAAGTTTATTTCCTTTCCACCATTCTTTCACAATCCATGGCTAGGCGTATCCACGGGTGGCTTCCAAACTATCAACTTTCCAAGGAATTTATTATTATTATTATTTCATTTTGAGACTGGGCATCCATATTTCCGTTCATTTTCTCATGCAATGCATGCCAAGTGAATAAACACTCATATTGAGAATAACCCGTCTAGCATGAAAGATATTGACCTCCCCCTGTCGCTTCATGATAGGTACGGGCATACAAAACAGATTTTTTTTGAATAATTAGAGTTGGCATATGCAAATTTACTTGGAACGACATGTAAATACCACATATAGGTAGGTATAGCGGACTCATTTGGCACAACTTTGGGTTTAAGGAATTGGATGCACAAGCAGTATTCCCGCTTAGTACAAATGATGCTAGCAAATAAATTGAGAAGCAACCAACCAAAAAATGAAAAAGGTCATAAACATGCATTGAGAATAGCTAACACTAAATAATGCACGATAAGTAGGATGTAACTTCGTTGCATTACTATTGACTTTACGTGAATGCATAGGGAATCACAAATCTTAACACCAATATTCTTACTAAATCACAATTACTCACTAGCATAACTCACATATTATCATCTCCATATCGCAAAACTATTGCAAGGAATTAAACTTATCATATCCAATGATCTACATGAAAGTTCTTATTATATCATCCTTGAATATTCATCACACTGAGACCAAATTCATATATCGTGCAAATTACCATCACTATTATCTACTCTCAAAAACATATAAGTGAAGCATGAGAGTTCATATATTTCTTCAAAATATAATCACCATCGTGCTCAAAAAGATATAAGTGAAGTACTAGAGCAACTGCCTAGCTCAAAAGATATAAGTGAAGCACATAGAGTATTCTAACAAATCATGAAAAATGTGTGTCCCTCTCAAATAGAAGTGTCCAGTAAAGATGATTGTGACAAAATAAAAAGAAAACAAAGCAAAGACTCATATAATACACGATGCTCCAAGCAAAACTCATATCATGTGATGAATAAAAATATAGCTCCAATTAATATTACAGATGGTTGGTAGAAGAAAGAGGGGATGCCTTCCGGGGCATCCCCAAGCTTAGTTGCTTGTGAGTCCTTGAATATTACCTTGTAGTGCCTCGGGCATCCCCAAGCTTAGGCTCTTGCCACTCCTTATTCCTTCATCCATCGTGTTCTCACTCAAAACTTGAAAACTTCAGCACACAAAACTCAACAAAACCTTGTGTGATCCGTTAGTATAATAAAGCAAATCACTACTTTAGGTACTGTTGCAAACCCATTCATATTTTATTATTGCATTATTCCTACTTTATTCTAACTTCATCATGGCTTATAACCCCCGATACAATGCATAGATTCATCAAAACAAGCGAACAATGCAACAAAAACAGAATCTGTCAAAAACAGAACAGTTTGTAGTAACTCAAACAATAACCATACTTCCGTAATTCCAAAAATTATGAAAAATTAGGACATCGTGGTAAATTTGTATATCAATTATGTGTAGAAAATTCAGAATTTTACATAGCTCTAATTTTTTTTAACAATTCTGCTACTTGACACAAAAGTTTCTGTTTTTGCACAGAATCAAAGCAACTATCATCGAAATCATAACACTAATTGAAACACAAAAACACAACAATAACAGTACCATAATTGTGTGCACAAAAAAATACTAAAATAATACCTATTGGGTTGTCTCCCAACAAGGTGTTTCTTTCTATCCATTAAGATAGGCTTGAGATTTCAATGATGCCCACATGAAAGATAATAATTGAAACAAAGAGAGCATCATGTAGCATGTGAAGAACACATTTAAGTCTAACATACTTCCTATGCATAGGCATTTTATAAGCAAACAATAGGAATTTTATAAGCAAACAAATTATGAAGGCAAGCAAAAACTAGCATATGCAAGGAAGAAGAAAGAAACAATAGCAATCTCAACATAACAAGAGGTAATTTAGTAACATGAAATTTTCTACAACCATATTTTCCTCTCTCATAATAATTACATGTAGGATCATAATCAAATTCAACAATATATCTATCATATAAAATTTTATCTTCATGGTCCACATGCATAAAAGTTTTATAATCTTCCAAGATAGTGGGATTAACATCAACTAAAGTCATGACCTCTCCAAACCTACTTTTTATCAAAAATTTCATAAGATTGAACACTCTTTGATATGTGGGATTCTTATTTCCTAAAGTTGACTCTTCCACATCCACTTTCAATATTATTGCAAACATTATTATCAATATCATTTTCATCATGAGGATTAATTAAAATTTCAAGATCATAAGAAGCATCACCCCAATCATGATCATTACAATAAGTAGTGGGCGTAACGAAATTAGCATCCCCAAGATTGTAGCTTTGCATATAATTAGCACAAATTGACATTAATAAAATTTATAATAACATCATTGCAATCATGCTTTATATTCAAGGAGCTATCATGGATCATTTTATAAATTTCTTCTTCTAACAATTAATCACAAATTCCAGATTCATGATTTTCAAGCAAAATTTCATAAAGATAATCTAGTGCACTCAACTCACTAGCAATTGGCTCATCATAATTAGATCTTTTGAAAAGATTAGAAAGTGGATGAGGATCCATATGTCTTTACTTTTCCTGTTTCTTTTGTTTTTTTGGTGTGTTGACATGAAGGCAAAAAGCAAGCAAATGAGCAAACAAGCAAAAAGACAAACGAAAAATATTTTTGTGTTTTTGTCAAAACATTTTAGAAGTGGGGGAGATAAAAACGAGAGGCAAATGGAAAATAATGTAAATGCAAGGAGATGAAAGTGTATGCGTAGGTACTTGATAAATGTTGATGTTGTCTCCTCGGCAACAGCGCCAGAAATTCTTCCTGCTACTTGTGAGCTGCGTTGGGATTTCCCCGAAGAGGAGGGGATGATGTAGTACCGTAGAGAAAAGAATTTTCCTCAGCTAAGAACCAAGGTTATGAATCCAGTAGGAGAACCACACAACACCTCGTTAGTAGCACCTGCACACGAAATAACAAATCCTTGCACCCAACGCGAACAAGGTGTTGTCAATCCCTCGATGGTTACTTGCAAGATTAAATTGTGTAGTGATTGATAGATACATAAAACAAAAATACAAAATAAAACAAATAAAGTAAAATTGCAGCAAGGTATTTTTCGGATTCTAATATATGATAAAATTAGACCCCGGGGCCATAGCTTTCACTAGAGGCTTCTCCGTTGAAAATAACATACGGTGGGTAAACAAATTACTGTTAGGCAATTCATAGAAAAGCAAATAATCATGACGATATCCAAGGCAATGATCATGTATATAGGCATCACGTCCGAGACAAGTAGACCAAAATAATTCTGCATCTACTACTATTACTCCACACACCGGCCGCAATCTAGCATGCATATAGAGTATTAAGTTCATAAATAACAGAGTAATGCCTTAAGCAACATGACATGATGTAGACAAAGTAAACTCACGCATGAATAAATCCCATCTTTTTATACTTAATGGAGATGATACAAATACGTATCATGTCCCTTTCTTTCACCAGGATTGAGCACCGCAAGATCAACCCCATCATAAAGCACCTCTTCCATTGCAAGAAAAATCAATCTAGTTGGCCAAACAAAATCAATAGATCAGAGAGAAATACAAAGCTATAATAATCATGCATAAAAGAGTTCAGAGAAAAATCAAATAATATTCATGGATAATCTGATCATAAACTCAGTGTAGCGACCCGATCCCAATGGACCATAGTCTCTGTGCTTAAGTGTCATCCCTAGATTGGTATTGCTGACAACACAGTACTTGTCGGATTACGGGTTCCGGCAAACCATTGAGGTTCGAACTCTGGGGTGCGCACGAAGATCTCTCTCTCCCTAGCTCGCTCGCGCAACGATCTCAAGGCCTAGCTCGCCGAACCCAAGGAACAAGTGACACGAGAGTTTATACTGGTTCGGGCCACCGTTGTGGTGTAATACCCTACTCCGGTGTGGTGTGGTGGATTGCCTCATGGGCTAAGGATGAACGTACAATGGATGAACAGCCTCCTGAGGAGAGGTGTTCTTAATCTCGATGTGCTGGTGTGTCTGAGGATGGTCTGAATGATCCATGCCCTTGCTACGGTGGTGGCTAGTCCTATTTATAGAGGCCCTGGTCCTCTTCCCAAATGTTAGGCGGGAAGGGATCCCACAACGGCCAATTTCGAAGGGAGACAACTAGTACAAGCTATCCTGACAAAAGGTGGTCTTCGTCTACTAAAGGTTCTGGTGGTGATGCTGCCGTGGGATCTGTGGTGACCTCCGTCCTGCCATCCTGCTGATCTTGGTCTTGTTGCACCGATATGGAAACCTTTGCCTGATGCCTCGGGACTCCTCGCCTGCGCCTGCCCCTTTAGCGCCAAAGAGGGAACTGGCACCCTGCGCCCGCTGGCGCCCGCCTGGCCTTGGTCATCATGGCTCACATCACACGGACCTCGTGAGGTGCCTCTTGCATAGATATCTTCGCTCCTCGGGAGCCATCCTAGCGAGGCCATCCCCGGGGAGGTCTTGGTGTCGTCCGCATCGTGAGGCTTGGCCCCTTGCGAGGGTCTTGGGTGGTTGCTGATGAAGATGGGCCGTACCAGGCCGTTGGTGGAGCCACGCCCTGGGCTGCAAGCAGGCAAGTCTGGGTACCCCCATCCCCAGGATGCCGACAGTATCCCCCTAGCCCAAGGTGTGCTCGGACTTGGCTTCGAGGCGAAGCCAAAGGGCAAGTGCGGAGCACCGCGGGCCCCAACCGCCCGCAACCTTGTTTGACGCGTGTCGATTGACAGGACGTGGGCGTCTCCACTTTCCCAAGCTGCCTCGGTAACTGTCCTTGACTGACAAAACACTGGCGCGAGCCGCAGAGCCTTCATTGCCTTCCTTCGCCTTGCTCCAGATCCCCTTTCTCTCTCTCGCCCCGAGGGACTCCAGATCCACACGAACCCCTCTCCGAGCCTGCAGTCAATGGCGTCCGACAAGGCAAAGGCCGCAAACTCGCCTTCCTGGTATGAGCCGTCCTTGAGCGCGCCTAACGTCTCCGAGAAGAATATCACTGCCACGCTCCTGATGAGGGCAGAGGGCAGCAACGAGAAGGGGAGGACCACACTACGGGCAGGCTCCACCGAGGCGGAGGCCTCTGGCAGTACCTTCTATCCCTTCTTCATGAATAGCATCCTCGCGGGGCTGGTCCCTCCTTTCTCTGACTTCTTTTATGCCGTCCTCAGCCACTACAAGCTGCATGCCCTTCATCTTCATCCCAACTCCGTCCTCCTCCTGTCGATCTTCGCCTTCTATTGCGAGGCATTTGTGGGGGTGATGCCGTTTGTAGCACTGCTTCGCCACTTCTTCTACCTCCGAAGCAAGGATGGCCATTGCTCGAGATGCGCCAACTTCATTGCGGCAACCGTGACCAATGCGATCTCGAAGGCCGGGAAGAAGGCCGAGGGATTCAGGAGCAAATGGGTCCTTATGGGCGCCAAGTGCTCCCACCCTCGGTTGGTGCTGCCGACGAAGATGCCCTTGCCTCATGATGGGTGGCTCCGTGCGAAGCTCACCGACCCCCGGGCGAAGCAGGTGCTGGAGAAGATGACTGCCGACCTGAAGCCTGATGGCCCAAAGGCGGCAAAGCTGAAGGGGGCCATGATCGTTAAGGAATTCCTGGCGCAGCACGTGGCCCCGCTCCAGGCGCCCTCACGCCCCCTGTGGAAGCTTGGGGACAAGGAGGAGGACCTCCGTCTGCGCCCGGATGCCTTGTCGGGTGAGGAGCTGGGCGCAGCTCTCCGCCTCCTGGTCGGGGACGATTAGGGGTATCTATCGGACACCCATCTTCCCTTGTACCGCCGCCCGGATGGGGCGAAGGTGGCTGCGGCCATGCCTGTCTTCGATGGGCGTGGGCTCGTGCCACCAACGCCTTCTGAGGCCCCGGAGGCGGCGGACCTAGTACTGGTGTGTTCAGGTGACTCCAGCGAGGAGGAGAGGCCTGACTCGGAGGCGACCCTGGAGGGGGAAGGGGTGACTTGTCCCCTTGCTGCGGACCTCCTCCGCGCCCTCCCCGATGATGATGAGGCCGGCGACCATCCGGTGAGGGAGTCTCGGGCCCTCGCTGGAGTTACTACGAGGTCTAGGGGCACCACCCGAAGAAGCCGTCGGCCGGGGTCCCGACGAAGAGCAGGACAGCGCTGGTCTCTCGACGTGGCGCCCCTATTCTGACATCGTCCGATGCTGCCGCAGGGCTGGCTGCCGCGACCTCGTCCGCTCCTGGGACTCGCAGGCTGGTGGCCCAGGTTGCGAGGCCTCCGGGATCCGTGCTTCTGAAGAGGCCGAAGGACTACGCCGTCATGGACCAATAAGTACCTTGCATTGATTTCGTTCCTTCTTCTGTCGCTAGTTCTTGACGTCTTCTTTTGCACCACCAGGCCGACGCTGGCGGCAAAGAAGAAGAAAGAGGGAGCGACCACACCTCCTCTGGTGCGGAAGGGCAATGACGGTGCCCGCGCCTCTCCGTCCCGGTCATCCTCACGAGGCACGGAGGACCGTCCTCAGGAGAAAACGGCCTCACCAGCCAAGCCAGCTCCGGAGGCGTCCGCCCCCAACTCGCCACCTGAGGTCCCAAAGGCTCAGGAGCCCCTGGCCCCTTCTTCTGCCGCCGCTGACTCGCAGGCGGTGACTCTGCGTCCTCCTCCTGTCACAGCGTCGGTCCGCGATCCAGCTGCTTCACCCGACGTTCTGGAGGAGGCTCTTGTCATGATGACCCAGCTTCGGGGTGACCTTCGAGGCGCCGACCGTCGTTTGGCATTAGGGCGCCTGGAGTTGATCTTGGGGTGTTTGCGGTCCTACGCGTCCGTGAGGGCGGCCTGGGGTCAGGTCATGGCAGCTTCTGAGGAGGGTAAGCGGGCCGTTGACCAGGCTGCGGCCGCCTGCGAGGTGGCATTGAAGGATGCCGAAGCCGTCAAGAAGCGTTGCCGGTTGATGGAGGAGGAGCTGGAGACCATGCGCAATGAGCGCGCGGCCGAGGCTCACGATCTCAAAGCGGAGGAGGAGGAGATGAAGGCCTGAGAGGACACAATCACCGGTCATGACGTCGAGTTGGAGCAATTGGCGAGGACGCATGCGGTAGAACGTAGTCACCTGGAGAAATTGGAGAAAAAGGTGGAGGCGGAGAAGGTCCAGCTGGAGGCCAAGGAAAAGGTTCTTGCCGAGGATCATGAGTCCTTCAAGTCTCTTGAGGAGAGGTCCCGCAAGGCACTGCAGGGGCTCTACGAGAAGGGTTTGGAGAAGCCTTTGGTGACTGATGACGACAGCCCCGCCCAACTGCTTCCTCAGCTCGTCAGGGCGCTCGAGGACGTTGCTGACGGAATCGGCCCCATGGTGGAGGGGGAAGCACACGCGCTTTCCTCATCGGCCCTGACATGCGTCCTTAGCTACCTTCACCTTCATGACCCCAACGCCGACCTTGGTGTTATGCTCGAGCCTGTGCATGAGGGGCGCTGTGAAGCCACTGCAGCCGTGAAGGGCAGGGTGGAGGCCTTGCTAAAGAAGTTCCTTGCCATCGACTCTGCACCTCAAGTTGATGGTGCCGCCGATCCCTTGACCAAGGCCGACGACACAGGTGACGGTGATGCTGCCGACGAGCGGGCGCTTCCGGACGATGGCGTCCAAGGCTGAAGCGGAGACTCGCTGGTGGACGATGGTGCTCCTTCCTGCTTTTACTTTCATCCGAACTTTCCTGCGACATGCGACGTGCCTCGTGGAGGCGTTAAAACTCTTGTTTGGTGTTTAAGGAACAACATGTTTAGTACTATCTCGTTAAGATTCTGCGACCTCCTTCTCGTTTGCTTGGTGTTCTACGTCGGCAGGGCCCGACTGCGCGCACACCCCAGCCGCCGTTGGACTGTCCGGATCACCAGGATGGGACCAAGGGGTGAGGGGCTACGTGGCCAGATAGGCTCGTGAGTCACGATGCTTACGAGTCCCCCTAGATGCGCAAACAACCTGCGAGGAGGAGATGTGACAGTAGGCCTTAGTGTTCTACGTCGGCAGAGCCCGACCCCACGCATACCTCAGCCGCCGTTCGACCATCCAGATCACCAGGACGGGACCAAGGGGTGAGGGGCTACGTGGCCAGTTAGGCTCCTGAGTCACGATGCTCAGGAGTCCCCCTTGACGCGCAAACATACCTTCATACCTGTCCTCGCCGAGGTCCCGCTCGGGAGGGGCGCACGATGACCAGGTCCGAGGGACCTAGCAGGGCGGCGTACGCTAGGAGTGACCTGAGCGTTGCCCCCGTGCCCAGCCCCCTCGCGCAACTCTCCCAAGGGGAAAGCGTCGCAGTGAGGCTGGACACTGAGCCGGGTGGCTCCCTGAGGTTGATGCGGCCACGGGGCCGCCCTCAGTTGTTTATCACCAGTGCGGAGCATAGCGCTTCCGCACTTGCACGGGCATAGTCGCTCCTTGACCGTGTCGACTGCTAGCGCGGAGCATGGTGCTTCCACTGGTGCGTGGGTGAGGGCTCCCTGTGAGTGGAGATCCTGGGGCGTGTACATCCCCGCCCTGACACGTGGCTTGCACGACAGGGCTGGACGAGGTGTGTCTGGGCACTCGTGAGCCAACGCGGGATTCATGAGGCCCTACCTCAAGGAGGGGTGCGACTGGTCTTGATTCTTGGTGGATGCGGTGGCCCTGCGAGATGGTTAGGCAACCTGCGCCGGGCGAATCTACTGAGGCGATTACATTAGAAGGCCAGACACCAACGACCCCATGAGGTGACATGAATGGGGCCCACCTGCCAGACAGAGCTCAATCGTTAGGTTTATCGACGGTGCAGGGACGGACCCGAGCACACACGCCGTGCCTAGTCTTATCATGTGAAGAATCCTGAAGAAAGACGACCGGCACGCGGCTTCCGTGGTGGCAAGGCACCGGGTCGCGCGCCCTGGCTTGCCCGTCCGCGATTAGCTCATGCGAGAACAAGGCACCAAGGGCCATGGGAGGTGACATACACGGGAGCGGGCCCGCGAGCCAGAGCTCGGCCTCTTGGGTTTGGCGACGCTACAGGGACGGACCCGAGCACAGGCGTCGTGCCACTCCTTAATCATGAGGCGGTCGTGGGCGGGCTTGCAAGGGCGTGCAAAGTTCATGGTATCGAAGTACCGGGCAAGCAGGTGATAATCATAAGGCAATTCATGCAAGAGGGCAAGCTGGTTCAGATAGATGCAAGAACGATACACGCCACTGGGACGGACCCGAGCAGCCTGGGGATGATGCAGCCCACGTGGCGCTCCCAACAGAGTAAGCTCAAGATGCAAAAGTATATACGCCGCAGGGACAGGCCATGCAACTTGGGGATAATGCTACCCGAAGGGCGCCCATAACTGAATGAACTGGAAAGAGTCACCTGATACCGTGCTGGACTGGTGTCGTGGTACCTAAAGATGTGCGCCGGAGAAGTTGCTCCTCACGAGTCGCCAGGGTCCTGAGCCTCAGGAGACTTCGCAGGCCCAGGTGGCTCTTGAAGAACTGTCACAATCTCCACCAGGACAGCATGATGCGTGGCCTCCTAAGCCACCAGAATGCTTCGTAGGTGGCGCTGGAAGGCGACAACCGCATTCGACAGGCCGAGAGGCATGCGAACATAGCTGTCAGGGGGACCCTTGCAGCGCCCAACGCGCGAAGACCAGAAACATCCCTGAGATGCGGCCCTATTGAGCCCTGGAATGTCGACGTAGATGCATAGCCCGCAGTCCTCGCCGGGATGGGGAGCTGCGCTGGGTGGTGGGCGGCGGTCGCCACGTATGGTCCTTGCCTCTTGAAGCTCCTGGATCGCCTTGGTGATGAACACCTAAGCACTAGGTGCTCCACGCCTCGTGCCCTCTTGAGGGAAACGTGTGGCGAAGCATACCTCCACATGGTGCCTGAGCGCCTCCCTTGTGACGTTAGCTAGGTCCGAGGCCCTCCAGAAGAGAGCCCCCAAGCCCAACCTGAGGAGGGCGCCAGGCGCGCCTTCCTATGCAAAGGAAGGAGGCGCCCCAGCTGCAGGCACATATCCTGAGGTGGTGCTGCTGGAGATGCCGCCCTCCTGAGGTCCTTGGCGGGGTAGCTGCTTCTTCTTCTTGGGGTTGGCCTCAGGAGGGTACAGCATGCCTTCTTTGTCGGGGTCTTCGGCCGCTGCATCTTGGTAAGCACGCTCGAGGGAGCACACCGCATCTCTTTCCTCGCAGGTGACCGAGATGATGCCGCCACTCCCTGGCATCTTGAGGACGTTGTAGCCATGATGGGTCACCGCCATAAATTTGGCCAGGGCTGGATACCCAAGGATGGCGTTGTATGGCAGACAGATGTGGGCGACGTCGAAGTCGATGAGCTCGGTGCGGTAGTTGTCATGCTGGCCGAAGGTGACAGGGAGGCGGACCTTCCCTATCGGGGTCTTGGAGCCATCGATCACTCCTGAGAAGGGCTTGGTAGGCTGTAGCTGATCGTATGGCACCTGGAGGCTGTCGAATGTCTCTACGGACAGGACATCGATCCCTGTGCCACCGTCGATGAGGGTCTTGGTGACTGGAATGTTGCTGATGACGGGCGAGCAGAGCATAGGGACAATACAAGAAACATGTCAACTTGTGACCTTGACTATTGGTCACTAAAAGGTCATTGTTTTTCATTTGCGACCTTTTTTTGACCAAAAACAGAAGGTGAAAAGCTGGCGGTCGTAAACTGAAATTAATGACCTTCTCTATGAGAAGGTAGTGGACGTTTACGACCAAAATATGCCTATTGTTTTGTTTTGGTCACTAGCAGCCTCCCCAGGCCACGTAGGCATCCGACGTGGCAATCTGATGTGGCACAAGAATTGGCCCACTCCAATTGGCTGTTTATATGGGCCGAGCCCATTAATTCAGCCTTTATATATATTTTTTCCTGTCAATTTTTGGTCAGACTTCATGGGCCAAGGCCAACAATTCGGCCTTTTTATTTCATGGGTCATGGCCTTTTTGTTCAACATTTTTAGTTTTTTTATAAAATGGGTCCACTAGTCAAACAGGTCCCACTTGTCAGGTTCTGATAAGTGGGTCCTAGCTATTAGGCCCAGATTCTTCATATTTCAATTTGAGAATAAGAAAATAACCAATAGTTAAACTGGCAAGCAAAAAACACACATGATACTTCAAATAACAATAGCCAGATTCAATAGAAGCTCTACAAATGACACGTCCTACAAGTTGTAGCATATACAAGCTTATTTACAAGCTCTACAAATGACACGTCCTACAAGCTGTAGCATTTACAAGTTCTACAAGTTACACGTAATACAAGCTGAGTTGATACAAGCTCTACAACTATGGGAATCAGTTACAAGCTCTACAAGTGTTTTCTTCTTCTACATGTAGCTCCTTCAATAGCGATCAAATGCCGGACTCAAGGGAGAGTCAGGACTGGGCCTTCCACGGACGCCCTGTTACATGAATCAGCTGATAAAAAATAGAAAAACTGGAGCCAATATATTATGAGCATTCCATTCAAAAAAGGAGTAAAGGACATTCTTTGTTTCATCACGTTACAAAGGAGTAGCACAAACCACAACTTTACTCGACCCACATACACATACACACATGAATATTAAGCTCAGTTCCAGCAACTATATCATGGTTTAACAGTGTAACACCCCGGATGTAACTTTCCCTATTTGTACTCCAACTCTTCCCGTTTCCGGCGTTAAGTTATATTTATTTCCTCGGGTTCGGGTTTTGTCTCCGTGTGTTGTTGACGTTGTCATGCATCTCATATCATGTCATCATGTGCATTGCATTGGCATACGTGTTCATCTCTTGCGTTCGAGCATTTTCCCCGTTGTCCGTTTTGCATTTCGGCGCTTTGTTCTCCTCCGGTGGTCATTTCTAGCTTTCTTTCGTGTGTGGGGATTAAACATTTCCGGATTGGACCGAGACTTGCCAAGCGGCCTTGGTTTACTACCGGTAGACCGCCTGTCAGGTTTCGTATCATTTGGACTTCGTTCGATACTCCAACGGTTAACCGAGGGACCGAAAAGGCCTCGTGTGTGTTGCAGCCCAACACCCCTCCAATTTGTCCCAAAACCCACCTAACTCTTCTCCTTGTTCTAGAGCGTTCGATCACGATCGCGTGGCCGAAAACCGCACCTCATTTGGACTCTCCTAGCTCCCCCTATGCCTATATATAAGCCCCCCCATTCCAAATTCGCGGATCCTCTACCCCTAACCCTAAAAATCCCAGATCCGCCGCTCCGGACGTGTCCGGGCGGAGCCGGACAACGTCCGCCGCCACCGCCGCCCAACCAGGACGCGCCACCTGTCCCGGGGCGGGACCGCTTCGCCGCCGACCGCGCCAGGCCCGCGAGGCCCACGCGCGGCCCTCCCCGTCGCCGAGCCGGGCCTGAGGCGCCCGCCCGCGCCGCCTCATCCCCTTCCTCGCCTTCGCCGCTAGGGGCCATCCCCGCCACCTCGCTGGCCGGAGTTCGCCGCCGGCCAGCCCCGCGGCTCCCCGCGCCTCCGCAGCCGTCGCCGGGGCCGCCGCCACCTGCCGGCAACGCCGCCCCGGCCGCCGCACATCGCCGCCCCTCGTCGCCTTGGTCGTCGGCGCCCAAGTCCCCGGCGACCCCCCTCCCTCCGGCAAGTCCCGCATCACCGGCGAGCTCGAGATCCGCCGCCGGTGAACAGTGCATCACGCGGTGAACAGTAAACCCTAGATCGCGCGGGGTAAATTTCGTCTTAAGTCCCGAAATTCTTGATCCATATGCTCCTGTTCGAGGACCCGTAACTTTGCATCCGTAGCTCCGATTCATGCATATAGCATATTAAAATGTTCATCTCAGGGAGTACATCATTTTATTCCATTGCATCATTTTCATTAGAGTTCATCTTGATGCCCGAAATGCTGTTAGAAGAGGGCTACTTGAGTTAATTGTCAGATCTGCTACTTCATCTTAGACATTTGTCATTTTGGCATGATTAATGTGTGCATGCTATGCCCGTGAGTTCTACATGTGTTTTGTTAAGGGTTTTGTCATCTTTCCAGAGGTGCAACCCATGTATTTTTAGGATGTGTGTGGTGACTTGTGCAAGCTTGCAAAGTGGTGCACTTGCTAATTCTCTTTTCAGATACTTAGTAATTTCACTAAGTCCTGGGATTGTTTATCTCACGATGCCATATGTTCATGTTGTTTCCTAGTGATCCGTGCCTCTTTTGAGGATGATCAGTAAGGATGTTTTCTTAATATTGTAGTGCTCTATCAATCCATGTCTTTGTTTGCAATTATGGAGCATCCTAGCTTGAGTCAATCGAGCTCTACTTTTGCTACTTTATGAATCTGGGCAGATTGTCAACTTGTTTGCAATTTTGCCGGTGATGTTGTAGTTGATCCGTGCATGCTATGCCATTGTTCTTGCCATTTCTAGCTTGGATTTTGTGCCTTATTGATGGGTGTATACTTCTCTTGCCATGATTTGCACCGTAGCGAGTGCATCGAGCTCGTAAACATGCCTACTTGAGTTATATTTCAGCTTGTGTCAGTTTTCACTAAGTCTGAAAACTGATTATGTTTTTGCTATGTTCACATGCTTGAAATTGTATTTTCTAAACCATTTTGGCTCAAGGTCACTAAGGGACTTTTGTTAAGCTCTTTGAGTACCTCCATGCCATGCTTTACTTTGCCATGTTCAGGTCCTGTAGCATGTAGTTTTGTTGCTCCGAAGAGGGCTACCTGATCTGAAATTCCAGACAAGTGTTGATTTCACTAAGTCTGAGATCTGTTTGCCATTTGCATTTTTGCCATGCTTGTTTGAACCTGTTAATGGATGATTTGGCCGTAGCTCAGTGCTAGACTTTTGTTAAGAATCTTGTGTGCATCCCTGCCATGTATTTTGTTGTCATGTTTGGGTGCTGTAGCATGTTCATTTCGTTGCATTTAGATGCCTACTTGCTGTAAATCGCAGACCGGTGTCATTTTTGAATCGCTTGCCATTTCCAAACCGTAACTCCGATTCTGGCGTTCTTTATATCGTTTTCAAGCGATTTCATCTCATCTTTCCAGTGGCACACTTGGTTTTCCAAGTTGAGGCCAGGTTCATGCATTTACTGTCATATCTTGCATTTTGCATCCCGCATCGCATCCCGCATAGCATATCATCTTTGCATTGTGTTGTTTGAGTTTGCACGTGGTTGATTGTATCCTTGTTGCTTGTTTGTCTTGTTCGGGTAGAGCCGGGAGACGAGTTCGCTAACGAGGAGCCCGTTGAGTTTGCTTTTGAGGATCCAGTCAACTCTGACAACTTTGCAGGCAAGATGATCATACCCTCGAAATCACTACTATCTTTGCTATGCTAGTTTGCTCGCTCTTTTGCTATGCCATTGCTACAATGCCTACCACTTGCTTGCAAGCCTCCCAAATTGCCATGTCAAACCTCTAACCCACCATTGTCCTAGCAAACCGTTGATTGGCTATGTTACCGCTTTGCTCAGCCCCTCTTATAGCGTTGCTAGTTGCAGGTGAAGATTGGAGGCCGTTCCTTGTTGGAACATTTATTTACTTGTTGGGATATCATTATATTATCTTGCTGTCTTAATGCATCTATATACTTGGTAAAGGGTGGAAGGCTCGGCCTCTCGCCTAGTGTTTTGTTCCACTCTTGCCGCCCTAGTTTCCGTCATATCGGTGTTATGTTCCCGGATTTTGCGTTCCTTACGCGGTTGGGTTATAATGGGAACCCCTTGATATTTCGCCTTGATTAAAGCTTTTCCAGCAATGCCCAACATTGGTCTTACCCTTTGCCACCTAGCCTCTTTTTCCCTCGGGTTTCCGGAGCCCGCGGGTCATCTTATTTTAAACCCCCCCCCCCCGGGCCAGTGCTCCTCCGAGTATTGGTCCGGACGAGTAGACTGCGGGGCCACCTCGGGGCAACTTGTGGGTTGGTTTTACTCGTAGGATGTCTCATCTGAGTGTGCCCTAAGAAAGAGATATGTGCAGTTCCTATCGGGATTTGTCGGCACATTCGGCGGTGTTGCTGGTCTTGTTTTAACCTGTCGAAGTGTCTTGAATTACCGAGATACCGAGTCTGATCGGAACGTCTTGGGAGGAGGTCTATTCCTTCGTTGACCATGAGAGCTTGTCATGGGCTAAGTTGGGACTCCCCTGCAGGGATTTGAACTTTAGAAAGCCGTGCCCGCGGTTATGGGCAGATGGGAATTTGTTAATGTCCGGTGGTAGATAACTTGAACCTTAACTTAATTAAAATGAATCAACTGAGTGTGTTACCGTGATGGCCTCTTCTCGGCGGAGTCCGGGATGTGGACACGGTGTTGGAGTAATGTTTGCGCAGGTTGCTCTCTAGTTTCTCGCTCGCGCTTTGCCTCCTCTTCTCGCTCTCCTTTGCGAATAAGTTAGCCACCATACTTGCTAGTCGCTTGCTGCAGCTCCACTCATATTTTACCTTGCCTTACCTATAAGCTTAAATAGTCTTGATCGCGAGGGTGCGAGATTGCTGAGTCCCTGTGGCTCACATATTACTATTACACCAGATGCAGGGCCTGATGATTCCGCTCCAGGAGACGCGTACGAGCTGAAGTGGGAGTTCGACGAAGACTCTCAACGTTACTATGTCTCCTTTCCCGATGATCAGTAGTGGTGCCCAGTTGGGGGTGAACGGGACCGTTGTCGCATGTTGGGTTCTCTTTTATTTTGGCGCCGTAGTCGGGCCATGAGTGTTTGGTTGATGTAATGTTATTTATGTACTTGTTTGCCGTGGCGAGTGTAAGCCAACTATGTTATCTCCCTTTTATTATTTATATTACATGGGATGTTGTGAAGATTGCCTAACTTGCGACATATGCCTTCAATGCGATTATGTCTCTAAGTCGTGCCTCGACACGTGGGAGCTATAGTCGCATCAAGGGTGTAACAAGTTGGTATCAGAGCCTTCCCCGATCTTAGGAGCCCCATTGCTTGATCGTTTTAGCAGCCGAGTTGTGTCTAGAAAAATGTTTTGAGTCATTTAGGAATTATATATCGGAGAGCTTAGGAATTCTTTTTACTTCCCAGTCTCCTCATCGCTCTGGTAAGGCATCCTGACGTAGAGTTTTGATTC